>NW_027185764.1:44557740-44631661 GCF_028583685.1 Petaurus breviceps papuanus | reverse complement strand
TGATATGATATGATATGATATGATATGATATGATATGATATGATATGATATATGATGTGATATAATATAACATAATAAGCTATAGTTAATTAACACAGATAATGTTAATTTGTAGTTTTCTAATCCAATATGCAGCTAACAGGGCTCCTCTTCTATTTCAGTCTGACACCAGGCTATCATCATCTTTCACCTGGAATCCTCATTGATCTCCTTGGCCCAGTTCTCCGATCCTTACTCTAATCTATCCTAATGCCACCAAAGTGTTTTTTTTTTACTTAAGCACAGATCTAACTAATATCAATCTGGTCAATAATCTGCCCCAAAATCTCTAGTGACTTGAAAAACTCTTTTGCCTCTAAGATAACATAAAAGTCCCTACGTTTAACTTTTAAAACCCTTTACAATCTGGCTCCAAACTATCTTTCCTGTCTCAGTGGACACCCAATCTCACATACCATACTTCAATTTCCCAACTGTCTCACCTTTGTACTGTCCATTGCTCATGCCTGCAATGAACTCTTGCCTCATTTCTGCCTCATGGGACTACTGCTCTTCCTTGACCTCAAGTACCATGTCCTATCTCTTTCAGAGAGTAATCATAAGGAAAGTACTTTGTAAACTATAGAACACTAAAGTTAGCCTCTATTAATAAATACAATGAAATACAGTTATAATTGATTTATGCTGTTTTCCAAATATCAGAGTCACACCCAAGTGACTCTGCCATGGGTAGGGAATGGACCACTTTGATTAGCCAAATAGAGAGTGACCCTCCTTGGGGTCAGGAAAACTTTTATTTTAATCCCTCCTCAGGTACGTATTAGTTGTGTTGCCCTGGCAAAATCACCTTGCCTCTCTTAAGGTAGGTTTCTCATCTGTAAAGTGAAAGGTTTAGACTCAGTGGCCTCTAAGATCCCCAAATCTCTGATCCCATTAATATTTTATACTACAGTCCCCTAAAACAGTCTTTCTCCTCAATAATAAAGTTACCAAGGGTAGAATCAGGGGAGTGAGTAATTTTCTCCTAATTTTAATAGATAACTAGGTAAGCACTGGAAATAGAGGCACATAAAGCATAAAGAAATAAGTGGGAAGCAATAGGAAATAGGGTCTGAGTGGTAAAGATGCTTCTTGCACCCCATTTCATCTTGCTCATCTCATTAGTCTCTTTCAAAAGAAAAGTGGTACATGCTTGCTCAACATTTATTTTTAGAGGTTTTCTATTACAGGGTATTTTGTAATCTGACAGCTCCTCTCATTCTGAAAGCCATGACAGGTTATAAAGCCACAAACTGACAAATAGATTAGGACAGGAAAGAAATCAGTTATTTATAGAGGAAGTTCTGTTGAAGGAATTTCTAATGAAAAGGGACATGCCCATAAATATAAACAGTTCATCAAACAGGAAACATAGCACCCCTTAGGTCTTTCTGAGTCCCAGAAAGACTTTGTGGCAGGTTGTCCATGTCAGTTGTCATTCTTACTTCATATATGCTGTAGTGGCAAGGATTTGTTTTCTTTTTCTTTTTTAGCTCCACACAGAGATTAGTTTAATAGGCACTAAATAAATGTTGTTGACTGGATGTTTATAAGCAGTAATGCTGAAATATGGAAACAAATAAATCTAGGAGATAGGAAACCTGAGTTTTAATTCTTGCTCTGCCACTAATTATTATTTGTTTTTTCATCAATAAAAGGAGTGAGGGAAGAGGGGATTAGATACATACACCAATCAAGCAATAATGGTTCTACCATTTGGCAATTACTGGGCTAAACAGCAAGGATGCAGATACGGTGGAAGAATCCTCATTTGTAAGAGCTTACTGTCAGAGAAGAGCCAAGTACATACAGAATAAAGAGCAATAAATATAAAATAGTAGTAGGGAGATGAGAAAAGGCTATGTGATTGATCTCAGCAAACCCCACACATGGCAGTAATATAAGTTCATGACTGCAATATATAATTTTCTGTATGAATTTCGGACTATAGCTCCCTGGACTGAGCAAGAGGGCAGCATAGTACAGTGGATAGATAGAGAGCTGGCCTCAGTCATCTGACATCAGCTGCATAACCAGGGGCAAGCCACTGAACCTCTTGATGCCCCAAGCAACTGTCTAAGATGATGAGATGCAAAGAAAGTGCATTGATAGAAACGGTCTCTTCATCTGTGCATTTCTTCTATCAATGAAATGGCAAGTCCACTTCCTCAACTGGGGGCAGCTAGATGACTCAGTGGATAAAATGCTGAAGCTGGAGTCATGAATATGAGTTCAATGCTAGTGCTTCCCTCTGAGATTACTGCCAATTTATCCTCTATACAACTTTTTTGTACATAGTTGTTTGCATGATGTGAGCTCCTTGTGAGCTGGGACTGTTTTTGCTGTTCAATTTATTCTTAGCACTTAGCATAGCATCTGACACACAATAGGTGACTAATAAATACTTGTTGACTTACTTCAGAGCAGTCAAGGGGTTCTTCTTATATAGACTTTCAAGAGACTTTCCTCCATTGCCAGCAGCTTTTTAAAAGAGCAGGAAAGGAAGCTTTGCCAGATTTGTTATTTTTAACACCAGCACAATCAAAATTCATTTAGGAAATGTATCTAAAGTTTCAGTATTGTTGGTCATCCATTGCAATCTTCTGTTTGAGGGCTAGGGAATTCCATCAACCATGTTTATAGATGGATGCTTCTTTTGCATTAATGCTAGAAGAGTAAGTAAAATGTTGAACATATGAGTCAGAAGGTTTTTAATTCTAATCTGCCTCAGTTGTATTATCTGTGTGATCCTGGGCAAGTCACATTCTCTCAGCCTCAGTTTCCTCATCTATGAAAAGGAGATGATAATAGCACCAAGTCATAGCATTGTTCTGAGGACCAAGTGAGGAAAAAGTATGCAAAATGCTTTGCAAACTACAAAGTTTTATACAATGCTAACTATGGTGATGACAAGGATTTTTCACTGTGTAAACACATGAAAGATACTGAAAATATCATCTTCTCATTGGTTCAGGGAATATATTATTGCACTCATTTCCAATAGGGAGAATAACCTCTATTCTTTCCCTACTTCTTTTTATTAAAAAAATCTTCTTTATTTTTGGTTCTAGATTTGAAAAAAATCAAATCATCTGCAAGATTAATTCATGAGCTTCACAGGGTTAACTTTCCCCCCACACATCCTACTGATTTGTCCTCTACATCAATAACAGTTTTCCTAATACTGTTAGCAAAATTAGGTTATTTTCAGATGACTGAGCAATTTCTATAGTGATTAATTTAGTCCAGGATCAGAGTTTGTGAATAGGTTATACTTAACATCTGCCAAAGGTGTTCAAAGTGAAACATGATACTGAAGTACAAAACAATTAGAAATAGAATGATGACCAATTTTTTCATCAATCATCTAAATATTTAATCACAAACACACTAATTCTTACCTTCAATAATTTGAGGATAGTATAATCAATTACGCATTATCAAACATCTACACATAAAGAGTTCAAAATAATGTTCACAATTTTTTTTAATGCTATCCATCCCCTGAGAAAGAAGTGATGGTGTCTGAAAACAGACTAGAGTATGTTTTTTTAAACTTTATTTTTCTTGAAGTTTTTGCCTGTTTTCTTTCATTATATGATTAAGGAAATATTTTGCATGTCTACACTTGTATAGCCTATGTTGAATTGCTTGCCTTCTCAGTGGGGTGGAAGGGAGGAAGAGAGAGAATTTGGAACTCAAAGTTTTAAAAAGGAATGTTAAAAATGATCATTACATGTAAATGGGGAAAATAAAATACTAAATAAACAAAAAATAAACTGGCTTTTAACTGATAAGTAAATTTTCTCTTAAAATATCTCAGAATATAGATGCTTTAAATATTTTAGAAAATATTTTATCTGATTTGAATTAGATATTAAACATTCTTTTCTGCCAAATGTGGCATCCACATCTAACTTATTTACCTGGTATTCAAGGACCTATCCTACCTTTTAAATTTAATCTACCCCTTTTCACAAAAACTACCTGGTCTAGGAAAATTGTTTTCTCATCATCCCTAAAATATTGTTTGTATTTACCTGACTTCACACTTTTATTTATATTGGTTCATCAACCTGGAATAGCCTATACATTTTTCTCTGACTGTCCAAATCACATCATTCCTTCAAGATTCAAAGGCCAGCTCCTATAGCTATGACTTCTTGGACCACCCCCAGTCTAAAACATTCTTTCCCTCATCTAAACTCCTGTATAATTCACTTGGCAATTAAGCATGTGCTGCCTTGTAAATTCTCTACTGTCTCTGCCTAGGACTGTTTTTTTAAATATCCATATGGTTAATTTCTCCCAAGGTTATTATAATATCTCCAAAGAAACTGTAAACTGCTTCACCACAGGAATAAGAGCCATGGTTTACTGCTTTGTATCTATTAGTGCACCTAGCACGTGTTCAATAAATGCTTGTTTATTTGATCTGTGAGTGAATTTAGCAGAAGGAGGCAAAAAATGTTTGGGCATATGCCATCATATGAACAGAATGGAGGGTCTTATTGTTTTGTGACAGAGAGAGAAGTACTGACAGTAGGATAGGGAGAAGCCATCACCAACTAATTCAATCCACTAACTCCATCCAAAAAAATTTTTTGCACGTGCAAAGAATTTTGCTAAGCACTGAGACAAGATAGACAAAATTAACATAATGTCTGCCTTCTAGAAGCTTACATTCTACTGAGAGGAAAATACAATATGTAAATAGATTGCTAAATAAGAGATAGAGGAAAATAAGCCTGAAAAACTGATTGAGTTCAGGGGGAATCATCAGGAGTTTGATCAGACCTGAGGCTTAAAGGAAGCTAAGGATTCCAAGAGCTGGAATTGCAAAGAAAGCTCATCTCAGGAAGACAGCTTATGCAAAAAGATGGGAAAAGGGGGTGGGATTCTAAGTTTGGGAATTAGCTTATGGTCCAGTTGGTCTGGAATGTGGAGTATGGGAAAAGGTAAGTACAAAATAAGGTTGGAAAGATAATAACGAAGCCAGATTGCAGAGTGCCAAAAAAAAGACTAGTATGAGAGATGTTGTAGAGGTAGAATCAACAGGATTGGACAGTCTGCTGGATATAGGGGTGGTGGAATGGTAGAGGAAGGGTCTAGCGTAATTCTGAGGCGATGCACCTGGGTGACAGAGATGATGGTGGTTACCCTCTATGCCTGAAACAATCTCACCAAAGTTCATGCCTCAGTCTGGATGTGGTCTTATCCTAGAGATTCGCTCTACCTGCATCCTGCTCTGGGATACTTCTCCCTGCCTAAGTACATTCAGGGCTACCGCCCCAAATCATCCTTCATTTATTCCAAGACAGATGGTTCTTGAATATCCTCTGGTACCTCTTTATTCCTCATCAGTGAATCAAGACAGGAGAGAAGAATGGTGAACCTTCCTGACCAACCCTTTGAGCACAAATCAACTATTACATGGTGTTGGCCACTTGCTGAGATACCAAAGTGTTCATACATAAATCAGAGACCATGCAGTCCAGCCTTTTATTTGTACAGAAGAAGAAATGGAGATCCAGAGAGATGAAGTGACATCTCAGGTCACCTAGATAGTAAGTAATAGAGCCAGGATTTAACCAGATCCTTTGATTCAAAATCCATCTCTCTCATATTGACTTTAGCAATGGGTAGTCCAGGAAGGGTCATGGGAGTGCATCTGGTATCAGTGGAAAAGCTTTCTCAGCCTTTACCCAGAATCAATCTCTGCTAATAGGGCTGATGTGAGAGCAACTATAGACTATAGTTTCAGTTATCCACATGGTTAATATTTAACCCCTTCTAACCCATTACATAAATCCCATCCCCTGAAGTCAGAAGATACCAGGGTATCAGATTATGGAATAGTTCTTACGATGCCACCTTCTTCCAAGGCCTCTTCTTCCAGTGCCACCTACTGCTGCTATTCTCACATTGTTACCTTCCCCATGAGGGATGGCTATTTCTGAGTAAATCTCAGAGGCTCTTACTCTTTTACTCATCCATTCAATTTAGTCACAATGGGGCACAAACATGAGAGAAAGGCATTAGGCTCCCCTTTTTGTATATTTTTTCTCCAACCTAATCAGATGATGCTGACTTTTGCCCAAAGAGAGCCAGGGAAGGATAGAGAAGCCAGCTTGGAAAACTAACCCTGTCTCACTCCTCAGAAAGCAATTCAGTAGGTTGTGGGACTCCTCCACTTTCATAGCTGAGTTTTGGTATCTAGCAGCTCATTGGAGGCATTCACAGTGATAGGTTTCAGATTTAGATACTTTGAAGTTTGACTTTATAGCATAGCCAATAAATTAAACCATTTACTTTATCAAGGCTCTGGTCTTTCTTTAAGCGGAGTGGTATCCATTTACAAGATAAAAGGCATAATCTTTGAAAGACTGTCTAATGTTAGCATGAAATGCCCATGAGAACCACACTTTTCTTATCTTTTGATGAATTAAAACCCTTTCCATACTAACTTAAGGTATAATGTTCTAGCACAGAGATCCTTTGAGTCCATTTGGCTGAGTGACAATAAAGCAATAATAAATCTATATCATGCTTTTTTTTTCCTTTTCAAAGGGGAAAAAAGAAAAATGGATTCAATTTTAGGTTCTCTTGGGGCCATTCTCTTTCCTTATCATGGTATAAAGCTTCAATCTCAATTTTAAAATCCACTAGGGTAGTGTCAATTTTGATTTGGATCATATAGTCACTTAAAAGGCTGCCACTGTATAGTACAGAACTGGTTTTGGTGTCAGGAAGAAATGGGTTCAAATCCTGCCCTGGACACATAATGGCTGTGTAACCTCTCAATACCTCAGGCAACTCTCTGAGACTATATATGAAAGTTTTGTCGATATGCATTAATAAACAACTTTGTACACAAGACCACACTCTATACCAATAAAATCACAGGTCCCGCTTCTCCTTCAAAAAACTCCAATTAGAAGGGAGGTGAAGTTTCCTTCTTTCCAGGTACTTAAGTATTTAATAAATACAGCAAAGTTTTGCTGGTGAGCACGAAATTGTGGTTGTTGCTGTTCGTCCTTTGTTCTAGAAGAGGACCATGACATGGGGAGGTGATGCCACATGCATGTAAGTGACTTGCATTTATAAGTGAGAAAGGGTTGTGCAAAGTCAGCAGTCTCATTTTTTTCCTCTGGCATCATTTGGGTTCAGTGGCAAGATATAGATCAGGACAACTGGAGATGGCCCTGGACACAGTGGGAGACCTTGGCCTTTTTAAACTAAGATCTTTAAAAGGTCTCAGTTTGACTGAGGCAATGCCCATTTAGTAATTAAAGTTAGGTAAGAATGAGGAGAATGGCCTCTTTCTCTACTCAAACAAAAAAAATCAATCTGGGAGAGGAAGACCCTCAGGGTTTCTGATCAAAACCCATACAATTGCTATTTACTTTCACTCTGAGGCAGTCAGGGATCAAACCAAGATCAAGCGCGGCTTGGCCTGGAACCTACTGTTGGACAATCAATGAGAGCCAGAGTGATTTGGGTTTAAGGTGAACAACAAAAAAGTGAGAATAGTATGCTTTGATCAGACTTCATAATTCTTTCTCTGGATGTGATTAGAATTTTCTATCACAGGTCAAAGTGAGAAGAGCTATAGTGAAAGGCCTTCAGAATGCTGAGCAGATCCTCTATGGAGAAGACATAGAAATCCATGGACAAGAATTTCTCAGGATAAGAAAAGGATGTCAGATGCAGAGCTGTTACTACTTTACAGATGAGGAAACTGAGGCCCAAGGAGACTGAGAGACTTGTCCAGGTTCACACAGCTAGAAAGTATCTGTGTGATACTCAGCCAAATAGACTCAAAGGATCTCTGTGCTAGAACATTATACCTTAAGTTAGTATGGAAAGGGTTTTAACTCATCAAAAGATAATACCCAGGCCTTTCTGACCCCAAATCCAGAGCCCCATCCACTACTCAATCCTTCCTCAAGGTAGGATCCATAGAGATTTATACCACTGGAGGGAGCACCGGCATGGACGAAAATAGAACTGTGGATATACTGAAGTCTGCTGCTGTTAGCCAATGTTTTGTTCTACCTTCCCAATTAGAATTTGACATTCCATTAAAGTCAAGCTCAAATAAGTACTGTCTCTCTTACCAATTAGCAAGTAAATCAAGGAGCATTTACTAGGTATTTACTATGTGTAAGACACTGGGCTAGGCTATTCTATGAAAACTTGCTTATAATCCAAAGTAATCTTTCCTTTCTCCCAGTTATGACAGCATGCATGAGCTATACCACACAACCTTGTACTTAATTATATATTCATTCTTATGATCTTTCCTGTCATCCGAGCTACACTTTAGAGAGAGATCTTCACCATACTTTTATTAATCTTTACTTTATCTATAACTTTATCTTTTATTTATACCCATATCAAACCCTTCAAGCATCCCTCTCCCACTACATAAACCTACTTAATCCACCGGACCACCTGAACATAAGGCACAGAATACCCAAGATCTCCAAGGAAGTATGGTGTAAGGTACGCTTTTTTGGCTCTCCCCCTGGGTTTAGAGCACTTTTCATTTTCTGATTAACTACAGAGTCAGCACCATATCTTGAATTTATCGAGCAATGTATTCATTAGAACCAAATGTCAACTCAAGAATATGACTGGAAAGTTTACTATAACAGAATCTTATCTATGAAAAACAATTCAAAATGACATTTGAATGAGGTATCTTAGCATTTTGAAAGGACTGGCCTAATTACTAATTAGCCTGTGTGGTAAAGGTAAGTGTAAGTTACTTATAAAGTCCAGGTACTAGGTATATGATGAACCTTCACAGGACCTACCACAATGCTCCTTGCACAGAACAGGTGCTCAAAAAATAGTTGTCACTTGACTAACTAGAGAAAGACAAAGTGAAAATAACTGAGACCAGATGGATAATTGATGTCTGATTGATTTTATGTTACTCCCCCTCATATATTTTAAGTTCTAGCCATATTGTTCTCCTTGATCTTCTCCTTTATGTTCTAGCACCTAGTAACAGTGCCCTATAAATTATCAGTAACATTCCAATTACCAGAAATGTTGTTGCTTGAAGCAAGGGGTTGGGGGGTAGCACAGGCAGGGTTAGGGAAAGACCTTAGAATCTTGGTATACAAGCCACGTTATGGGAGAGGCTTTTGGACACTGCCCAGTGAGAAAGAGATAAGATTTCAAGATGTAATGTGGGTGGAGGCAACTCTTAGGTAGGAAGCTAGAGAAGCTGCTTGGAAGAGAATTAGGTAGGGCTAAACAAGGAAGTTCACCTGAGGTGAGGGAAGATCTTGGAATCTCACCTGAGCCACTGTATACCAATATCACTACTGCCAATCTCAGGCATCACCATGAAAAGAATGGACAGTGCTCAAGCTCCAAAATATAAAGTGAGACAGAAACAGAGGATAAACTCCCTCGTTCAGGTATAGTCACCCTGGAAGGAGAGGTCTGTTTTCCACAGAGTCCACTTTGAGGAGGCATAGTGAGGTAGGAAGCTGTCAGGGGACAAGTAATAAGATAATGCAGGTACTAGGAAAAACAGCAATGGGACCCTGGCCATCATAAAGCAGGACCAAATAAAGCAGGAACAATATGATGGCCTTCTGCGGGGACACAAGAAGACTATGGGAACTGGTTTAGAAAAAAATGAATAGAGCTGCCACTGGGAGGAAACACATCCTTAAGATGTCAGTTACCTGAGACAAGTCTCCATCCCCCTCACCCTAATCACAACTCTGACGGAAGGTGATAAATGTTTGTCCAATTGTATTAGACAGTAATAGCCTTGTCTCTACTTTTTGTGTATTATCCACAACAAATGGAGCAATGTTTTTTACTCAGCAGTTGCTTAATATATAATTATTGGCAATTCTTAGAAGCTTATGCCTCCTAGCAAAGAAAGCTACCAATCTGGTCAAAATATATTTTGCTTCTTCACCCACAACTACTATTATTTACCTGTAAAGCATAGTATCTTTTAAAAATCATCCCAGGCGGCATGAAGATTAAAACAGATTTTTTTAACACTACTTACAAAAATATAGATGGAATTTTCTATGTTCTTAAAATATTTCTAAAACATGGAGCCTGTTTTAAAAAACCCACTGATTTATTATTTTAAAATATTTCAAATGACTAATTTCCTAGGGCCTAAATTCTTATCTCATGCTGTGGCAATTTGGGAGGTATATGGAAATTTTGCACCAACAAGGTAGCAGTTGGTTTGTTAGGGTATCACCGATATTGATATAAGCACTCACCAGGTGCACCCTTCTCCCTCTCTACTAGTTATTGGATTTGAACTTCCCAGAGGCTGATGAAGTTTGCCTAAATCAACCATAGGATTTGGAAACTGACCTTTTTTCCTGTATATTTATTTTTTTGGTAACAAAAAATTCCTGAATATATCCCTTTCTCATTTCCTACCCTGGAAGCAGACATTTCTTGTAATAAAAGAAAACAAAACAAACAAATAAACAAAAATTCCACTCATCAAAACCAGTCAGGCTCAATGACTGTGCCTGAAAGTCAATAGAATATTCCATGTACATGGAAAACTTCCCTACTGTTGCAAAGAAGGGAGGAAGGTTCTTTTCTCAATTTTTCTCAGGATCCAAACTTAGTCAATAAATTATATAATTCTGTGTTTCATTGTATTATTCTTTCTGTTTACACTGATGCAGCCATTGTATCTGTCATTTTGCAAGCAGTGAACTGACTTTCAGCTTGCCAGAGAATCAAAATAAGGGTCAGTGACAGTTTGGGTTATTGTTTCTTTTTATGAATATGAGGAATTCCTAATGAGGAAACATCTACCAATGCAATGCCAATTCTATAATTTAGTCATAGAGATTGCCTGCAGCACTGAGATGTGAAGTGATTTGTCTAGGGTCATACAGTCAGTATAGGTCAAAGGTAGCTGTTAAACAGGCTCCAAGACATGTTCTCTCTCCATTATAAGCCATATTGCCTGTCAATGTAGTACAGTGGGAAAAACACTAGATTTGGAATCAGAGGACCTGGGCTCAAAACTCAGTTCTATCACCTTGTGACCTAGAGAGACTCATTTAACCTCTGTATATTAGTTTCTCATCTGCAAAATAAGGGGAATGGATAGATGACCTCTTTTACAGATCTAAAGCTATGATTCTATGATCTAAATATGTTAAAAATGAAAACACTGCTACCAGAGAATATGTGCAGGAATTTAAGAATCTCGCTAGAGAGAGAAGACAGTAAAAGGGAGGCCTTCTTTGCCCTAATGAGCTTGTTTTAAAAATGAAACAAGGGGAGATGAGAGTTGCTTATCTTGGTAAGGTTATTTAACCTATTTTTCAATGAAAGTTATTTTTGTATGAAAACAGGCAGTCAAAATAGAAACCTCAGAAATTCAGGTTGGAATGGACATTTTCTGAATTACAATGGTAATTTTCCATTTTCTCCCCTTCAACTATGAAGACTAGCCTATATATGTTTATGATTATTATAGTTCTTAAGTAACTTCCATACATATACATATTCATATACATATACACAAAATATAATTTTATTATCTGGACCTATAGGTAGAATGAAAAGGTGGGGAGAGGTATACAGAGAGGAGACTGAATACTGGTTTGAATTTTACTGCTGAAGTAAATTCAAACTTTATCACTTTCTATTTTAAAGAAAAAAAGTTTCTGCAATCTATTAGCAAAAATAAATGAGTAAATATGTAAAAAAAAAAAAGGAAAAATTAAAAAAAACCCAACTGAGTCCATGGTTTGGAAACTGGAGAACCCAAGTTAAAATTCCAGCCCTGTTGATCTTGGGCAAGTCACTTAATTTTATCAAGTCTTAATGAACATATTTAAAATGAAGAGGTTGGATAAGATGACCTCTAAGATCCTTTCTAGTTCTGAATCTATCATCCAATAATCCTGTGCCCTGCCCCCCTCCAACTTGTATAGTTTTCTTGGTGAAATGAAATTAAGTGGCTAATCAACATAAACATTTTTCCAAAACCACCATGGAATTTTTTTTATCTTGGCTTATATCTATCTTTATCATACCTCTGTTGCTCTGAATAATTTGACAAGGCCTAAAACCCATTAATTAGGAAATGGCATCACTAGTACTTATAGGACATGCTATATTATAAACTCAGTAAGTACAGCTGACTATTAATACCTCTCCTAGCCCCGCAAAGTATATGTTTATCCATTTAAAATCAATTATGACAAAACTGTTAAAAGAGAAATCATTACCACTGGGTAGCCACTGCAGGTGGGCCATTATTTCACAATGACTGCAAGTCCTGGATTGACCCTGCTTGTAGAAATGGTAAGCTTTTCAAATCCTGGTGTTTGCATTTCTATTAGGGAGATGTTTCAAATGTAATCCTCATATAGATATGCTAGATTTAAATCTGCATGAATGTGATAATTAACATACCAATATTAGAACTAGGGTTTGACTGAAGGATATAATCTGCTCCCTTAGCCTGTTTACAAGCCAGACTTATTTTCTTTTTTTTAGATTCTAATTATTTTATTTTTAATTTATGAAATAAAACAAGCATTTCTATAACATAGAATTTAAAAAGATGATTGCAACGCAACTGCAAATCTATTATGACTTGCTATTCCTTTAAAATATATAATAAAGTTTATCATATAACTTTTTTCTTTTTTTATCCCTTCCATCATAGAGATGGCAACCATTAGATGTGTGTATACACAAACATGCATATATATGAAAAGTCATTCTATACATATTTCTATATATCAGTTCTTTTTCTGGATGCAGATAGAACCTTCCTTCACAGATCTTTTATAGTTAATTTGGGTACTTATAATAGCTAAAATGACTTAGTCACACAGAGTTGTTCGAAAAAAATTATTACTGTTACCACACCCAGCAGGATTTATACCAGAATGCAAGGATGTTTTGATGTGAAGAAAACCAATGAACATAATTGACTCTATCAATAATAAAAGTTTTAAAAATCATATGATGTCAATAGATGCAGAAAAAACTTTTTATAAAGTACAACACTCATTTCTATTAAAAAACATTGAAAATAAAGGTATAAATGGATTTTTCCTTAATTTGATAAAAAGCATTTACCTAAAACCATCAGCAAGCATTATCTGTAATAGGGATAAAGCATTCCCAATAAGATTAGGTGTAAAACAAGGATGTCGACTATCACTATTATTATTCAGTATTGTAGTGGAAATCCTAACAATAGCTATAAGAGAAGAAAAAGAAATAAAAGGAATCAGAATAAGGAATGAGATAATAAAACTATCTCTTTTTGCAGATGATATACTTGAAAATCCCAAAGACTCAATTCTAAAATTAGCTGAAACAATTAATAATTTTATCAAAGTAGAATGAAATAAAGTAAATCCACATCCATCATCAAGACTTAGCTTCATGGGAATATCTCAGGTGTTTCCTCCCTGGAAGCTAGGGAAGAGGTAACTGACCAAAAGAGTTTGGCTTCTTTTGATTTGATTCTGTGACATCAAAATTTTGCAAAGATGATTATAAATACATATTTGGTGCTTTAGCAATTATAATTTTGCCTTAAGCTTAGATTCTCCTGCTAAAAATATAAAAAAATAAGTATTTGAAGAGTAAGTTATTAAAATACATTTTTTTGCTTTATTTAATACATGAAACTTAAATACTCTGAAGAATCAAACTATAAATTACTTCACTTTTTAAAAAAGCTTTTTTAGTATCATCTAGAGACATGATTTAATTCATACTTATTCAGTGGCCAATGAATAAATTCCTGGGCTCAAATACCAATCAAGCAGCCTATGAATTTTGGGGAATGCTTCCTTCTCCTCTCTACCTTTTTTGCTTCTCTACTCTCCCCATACTAAAAAAAAGGAGAAAAATCCCTTTCTCTTAGGTACTGTTGTTTGTTTTTGTACGTATGAAAATGAAAGAGGGCACTTTTTAAGATTTGGCACCCCAGAAACTTAGAATGCAATGCTAAAAGAATATGATGATTGTATTCTAGGAAATTAGCATATAAACAAATGATAGATATACACTAAAACTTTCTTAAAATACTATTCATTAAGAATAGGAGACTGTACCTGTTATTGTACCAAAACAGGGAACTCACTCTACCAATAATGGCTGGTACCTTTCCTATAATTTATGTTGCTAAACAGTTGCCTAGAGAATTGAGAAATTGTGATTTGCCCAGGGTTACATAGCCAGTATGTGTCTGTGGCAGAACTTGAACCCAGATTCTCCTGGTTCTGAGACCAGCTCTCTATTCACAATATACACACTCTTTCAATAGTATTCAGAACAGGGCAGAATTCTGTATAATGTCATTTCTTGGACTCCACCAAAATAAATGTAGCTATTAGAGTAGCAAAAGCACCATCTGGGAGGTATATTTCTTCCTAATTGGTTTCCTTGCTTCCAGTCTCTCTCCTCTCCACTTTATCCTCCACTTAGATACCAAAATGATCTCCCTAACCCCACAGTCTGTCCATATGGTAGCAATATGTTTTAGTGGAAAGGTACTGGATTTGGAAATACAGTACTTGTGTTATAATTTTGGCTCTATTACATACTACCTGTGCAACTTTGGTCAATCACTTAACCTTTGTGGGACTAAGTTTCCTCAGCTGTAAAATGAATGGATGAACTCAATGAATCAATCTATTGCTCAAGAATATTCAGTGGCTCCCTATTGCTTCTAGGATTGTATGCGCAACACACACACACACACACACACACACACACTCCTTGCAGCATTGGAAGTTTTCTACAACCTGAATATAGCCTACCTTTTCAGATTTATTTCACATTACTACCCTTCAAGACAAATAGGCCTACCTGCTCTTCCCAGAACTTGGCATTTCACTTCCTGCCACCTTTGCATGAGTTGAACCCAATGCCTAGAATTCCATCCCTTTTCATCTCTACTTCTTCCAAACTTGAGCTTTCTCTATGGTTCAGCTCAGGTGCCACCTCTTACTGGAAGCTTTTGTTGATCTTCCTAGTTGCTAGAGTTTCATTCCTTTCCTCAGTTACAGTGTATTTATATGTATCTTTTTACAAGTTATAGCCCAGTGTGATAAAATGTGAGCTTCTTGTGGGCAGAGACCACTTTCTTTTTCATTATGTACAAAGGTCTTAGCAAAATGCTTTAAAAATAATAGTTTATTAATAAGTGCTTATTAAGTTGAACTGAATCATAGAATTAAGAGATAGAGGAAACCGCTGGGATCATCCAATTGAAGCGCTGAGGAGTTCAACACTCCCTGACTGAAGCCCAAACCTGATTAAAATGCAATGTGGAACTATTTAACAAAGTAAATAAAAATGAACTAGAAAAAATAAAGTCATTGTGTGGTTTTCTAAGTCACTATGTGGACAGGTATCATGTGCATGGTTTCATGACCCCTTGTTTCTATTTGAGTTTGACACCTCTGGTCTAGTCCAAATCCCTCATTAAATAGATAAGGAAACTGAGGTCTAGAAGGGTACAGTGATTTTCCCAAAGTAATTTGTGGTAACAGAGGCAGGATATGGATTCAAGTCCTGATTCTAAATATACCATGCTACATAGAGCAAGCCTCCAATATTTAGAAGAGAAGAAAATTTTAGACCTGGACCCTAAAGGTTATCGTTTCCAAACTCCTAATTTTACAGATGAGGAAACTAGGAGTCCAAAAGCTTGAATGACTGATCCAAAGTCACATAGCTCATTAATGGCAGAATTCCCTGATTCTTGAAAAGACAGTTTTATTTCTACCATCTGTAACAGTAATGGAATTTGAAGATCTTCCCTGCCCCTTGTATTTGCAATCAAACAGGTACTTAGCCCCTTGTTCCAAGTTCATGATTGTGTCAAGTATTAAGACCCAGAACGTGTGAATCCCACAGTGGTATGGACTTGCTGATGTAACAGTAAGTGGCAGAACAGGGAGGAGCTAATGCCACATATAAGGAAAAGCCCAAGCTGAGAGAGGCCAGAACTGCTGGGCTGAAATGAGAATTGAGAAGAAATGAGAAGAGAAATGAGAACTGAGGACTGAATTGAGAGTTGAGAAGTACTGAGAAAGGAGAAGAGAGGAGAACTGAGAGGAGGCATGGCTGTGGTGCTGGTACTTTGTCTGTTTTGATGTTACTTTGTCGGATTCATCTGCCCATAGAGGACGGTGCTGTTGTTACAGAAGACTTGGGATCTTGCTGATGGTTCAGAAGCCCTGAAAGAGGATTTTCTTGTTGTATGTTTACAGAAATCCTGGAGGAGGGTCTTGTTGACATTTTCAGAGGTCCAGGGACTATACTGATGATTTGTGTTGATTCATCAGACCTTGTGGGTTGGGTCTATGTTGATTTCTCAGTGAGAAAGTGAATTGATGAGGATGCTGGCAATGTTTATGAATGTTATTGTGGCTTTCTTAAGCTTTGTCTTCCCAGGAACAGAAACTGTGAAGGACTTGAGGTGGAGCAGACACTGTGAGCTTCAATATGGTACAGGAACTGCACAAGAAACTAGACAAAGAACTGAGAACCTGTCTCAAGTCAAGATGAAAATACCTCTCCTTGGGTATTTAATGCAAACTGAGAAAATAATGACTTACTGTGGCCTGGGGTGGAGAACTCTGGCCTTTATATTTAGATGATTGAGTTAAGAAGAGGACTTTTTGATTGAAGAGATTAACACAATGTGAACTAGGGGTGGAGAACTTTGACCTTTGTAGTTTGTGTCAATTAAGGAGGCTTGTCTTCTTAAGGATGATTGAATTAAGGACTTACTAAATGATTATGTTACTAAATGAATGTTATCTTCTGCTTAAAACTATGTGACCACTTTGGTGAAAACTACGTGGCCATTTTAGTAATAAGTTAAGTTATAACATTGTGAATGCTGTACTTTGATTTTCTTCTAATGTTTTGTTTTAGTTTGTTACTGAATAGAGAGTTCACTATACTGTGTAATCAGAACCCTGAAAGCTGTTCACAGCAGCAGTCCTCTGGAAAGCTGCTCATGCTTGGCTTTACACCATCCCATACATATATGTGTATGAGTATATTTTTACCAGGGTGATATACATTTATTTTAGTACCTAGGCTGAATAGCAGGGGACAGAGGCCCATGATGGAGGAAAAGAAACATCTAAACCTATCAATCTACAGATTACAGAAGAGGGAGGACACATGTTTGGAATCAAGGAAGCAAGAGGAACATATTCTGGGGCAATTTTGGAATGGGGTATGCTTATAAATGTTTAATAGTTGATTTTTCCATAGTGGGTGACATATCTAGGATATACTTTTAAGTTTAATCTTCATTATTAACACCTTCTTAAGTCTAAACAATCAAGAAATAATAAATCAAGCCCTGATTTGTAGCATTTGCCAATATCCAAGGGAGTAAATGCCCACACTGGAAATTTAAAAATCAGCTGATTTGAGCCAGCTGTAGCATACCAGAACTAAAACCTTCTAAATTTTCTGCCAAGGGTAAAAGTCCTGATGTTCCAATCCCAGTTATGAGCTCTGGTGCTTACTTATAGCAATCAAGGTCCTACAATTTACTGGAGGCTGGTCTAGATGTTTTATACAGGGTGTTCCCAACAGTCTTAGTGAAGTTTTAAGCAATAAAGTTTAGAAATAGCTTATAATAATATCTTGAATTTATGCAGTGCTTTTAGTTTGAGTTTTTTCACATCTTTTAACTGATAGTATTCTCATGATAACCCAGTGGTTAAGAGTTTTGATTTTGAAGGGATTCTTTGTGAGTGGAGTTTAACAAAGCTATAATTAAGAAAATCCAGGGTCTTAAAAAATACTCTTGAAAATAGAGCTGTCATGGATAAGTCATAGGTGTGATAATCTATTCAGACATATTTAACTTAGTGGCTGCTTCAAAGTTCCTACAGTCTGGGTTACATCTGGAGTATTTTGTTCAGTTCTGCAGACAGGAAAAAAACACTGAAAAGTCCTGGGTATCCAGAGAAAGGCGTCCAGGATGTTTAAAAGGCAGGAGAGACCCCATGAAGAGAGCTAAAGGAACTGGGGACATTATGGCCTAGAGAACTGTTGTCTTAGGGCTGAAGAGACATAGCTCCCTTGGAGTCTCTGAAGGGCCACCACAGTGGAAAGGGATTAAACTTGTCCTGCCTAGACCTAAAGGGGAAAATCTGCAAAAGTGGATTTAGCCTTAATGTTAGGAAAAACTTCCCATCAGAGCTTTCCAAATGTAGAACAGGAAGTTTCAGGAGGTAGTGTGTTTCCTTTCACTAGAGGTTTTCAAGTAGAAATCAAATGAAAACTTAGCAATGATGCACAGAAAGGATTCTTAGACTGGTATAGTTTGAACTAGATGGCCTTTGAGGTTCTTTGTAGCTTGGAGATTCTGTGATTCAGTAATAAGGTCCTATGTATGTATCTGTAAAATCTCTGTCTCTGTCATATTTTGAAATAATCTATCAATTAGAGATCACACACATTCATATATGTGTGTGTATACACATATATGTATGTATATACAGAGAGAGAGAAAGAGAGAGAATTGATATCTCTATATATAATTAGTAAGTACTATAGTCAGTCCTCAACTTTCATGGAGGTAATGTTCCAAGAAAATGGTATTAAGTCAAAAATACAAATGTTGATGTATTGAACTTAGGGGAAATAAGAGATTAGGTTCCAACAACCACCAAAAATGTTATATTTCACCAAAGACTGCTGAAAATACACTTTTCTGCATAAAATTCTTTATGACAAAATATTTAATTCTGTTAATATGCACAGTCATCATGAAATAGCTCATAAAATACAGTACAAAAAATAAAATTTGTAACATACAAAACATTTTTTCTCTCTCTAGTATCCCTAGAATTCTGTGACCTTTAAAATGCTAACAACTCAATAAAACACACACACACTGATTTCAGACAACACTTACTTTTCATAAATTAAATTTATAACACCATAAATACTGTACAGCATTAACTTGAATCTTACTTTCCACTGTATCAGATGGTGGTGTGAGGATGTTACATTGTATACTATACTGCTATAAACCTCTCTACCTTGATTGTCCTCTGAAAACCAAGAAGATTGCTGGATTTTAGTAGCTGCTGGCATGAAATGCCAAGACTGGAAATGTGTCAACCTCACCTCTGACATTCTGTTTCTCACGGCTGATGGATGGTATTAGAGATCATGAAGGACGTACTAGCTTGAAATAATCTGTCAGTGACATCTACTTCCTTCCATTTGAGATCCTTACATATCTCCAGGCCAGCAGAGGCTGCAGACATTCTGGTAAAAAGTTCATCTCACACCTTTATTTTCTCACTAAGCCACATCACTGACTGTGTGCCCTTGGGCTAAGGGCCCAAAGGACTTGCACTACACACACCCTGGGGATATAATTACAACACAAAACCAGAGTTTTAAAGGCAAACAATGAAAATACAAAACAAACGTATGGGGAGCTCTGTACAATGGTGGGGTGAACAAGACATGTGAAGGGCCTAGGACACCAGTGATTCCACAAACTTGTGTACATTATTTTCTCTACTGTCCATAGCTGCAAATACATGCAGCTACCAACACAAAAATGAAAATGAGGTTACTATTAAAAGCATATGAATCCTTAAAGTCACAAAAGTTAAACATGTGAATGTGGAGAATTGACTGTATATATGTGTGTGTATGTATTCCAGTATATAGTAGTATGTATTGTATATATAGTATATATTATGTGTCATGTATTATATATGATATATATTATTAATATGCATTATTTCTAATATATAGTGTGTAGTATATAATACATATGTGTATTATATTCCAGTATATGTAATATGTTACACATGCATGCCTATATAACAAACACATATATTGTAGGCATGTACCGAGCACATATGTGCATATACACATAGATACACATACCACATATGTATTCATACCAAACATGTGTGTGTATGTGTGTATATGCATCTGTGTATATATTAAACAGAACTGGTCCTTTACCAAATGTTTTTTCCTTGCTTTCTCTGTCTATCCTCCCAAAACCTCCTCAGTCTCTCCTACCCAGTACACTAATATCCCCACTGGTATCCTACTTAGAGAGCTTGTCCAATGATCCAAAAATATTCTCTTGTCTTTTGGGAGCAAAATTTTTTCACTCAAGCATCTCAATTCCAGCTAACTACCATTGCTCCCCTCTGTCTGATAAATTCATTTACACTAAGGTAATTATAACAACTGAATTTGCTATTCCTGCCCCAACCATTAGTATATTTGAATAGGAACTTCAGGAGGCAATGTTTTAGCAGAAAAGAATGAATCTACAAATAGTAGATTTTGCCATGCCATGGCAGGCAGGCAAATCCTGTTTTGAGGCAGGAAGGAGAGGGCATCCTCAAATTTCACCATTGAGGCAACAATCAAGTCAAGAACACAGGAAACACCCTCCCCACCCCTTCAATAAATAACCATTCAATAACCCAACATGTTTCCTGTAGAAGTACTTACAGGTCACCGTGGACGAGGCCGTAGATCTGGGATATGCTCTGGTGATAAATTCCTCGCAGGACAATTAAAAGTAAAATCACCACAAAAGCTGGGAGGCCCCAACTCAGAATGAAAAACAGGAGATAGCGTCGCTCTGTGTGCTCATCATTCATGACAAGGACATACCAGAAGTTCACAGACTAGAGAGGGAAATAGACAACATATTGGTTTTTGTACTGTCGTGGAACACACCCTTGCCAGGCTTTGCTGCAAATAGCAACCTACCAGAGAAATAGGGGGTAGTGTGTGTACTAAATTCTATTTCAACATGCATTTCATGGTTCTTTGATTAACTGTATTACATTTGGTAAAACTTCATTCATCTACTTTGTATTTTGCTAGGTGGAGTGCTTGAAAGAAAGATATATAAAGATAAGGTCAGAAAAAAGGGGATCAGAAAAGGACAAACAGTGATTTTGTTAGGACTATTTTAGTCATGTCTAATTCTCTTTGTTCTGTCCTTTGAATACTGAAATTTTCACATTTGTTGATTATTTAAGTTCATAATAACAAAGAAAATTTAAATAAAAACAAGACACAGTATCCATCCTTTTTCTAAAAATTCCCTATCTTCCATGGCCTCACTTTTATACCTCTCTAATATTCTAAGGGCTTTAAGGGACTTTCCACTTATGCAGGAAAAGCCTGGGGTCAGATGTATACAGAAGACATCACATAACCCTTCACTCTGTGACTCTCCAATGGACTTATCATGTATTGCTGCATAGTGTACAAAACAGCTAACCCAGTTAGTGTTGTATTACTGTAAGTTCCATGAAATCAGGAGCGTCTGCCTTCCATAACTCTCTGTACACATTAAATACTTAAGAAATACTCTTTATTGTTATTCTAAGGGCTAAATTGTGCAAGAGCAAAGCCAGATGTCAAAAAATATCTTAGGTTTGCTAAACTGTTATGCTTGAACCTGTCTGAAGCACCAGCTGAAGTGAACTAACTTGAGTTGAACTGAATCATGAAAGAGCTCCCTCTCATCCTCATTCCCCAAAGCTTCATATTACTTTTTTTTTCTTTTTGGAGGGGGGAAGGCAGAGAAACTGGGGTAAAGTGAGTTGCCCAAGGTCACACAGCTAGCAAGTGTTAAGTGTCTAAGGCTGCATTTGAACTCAGGTCCTCCTGACTCCAGGGTTGATACTCTATTCACTGCACAAACTAGCTTGCCCCCTCACATTACTTTCTGATTCCTTCTTCCCTTTAAGGTCACCCTTAATGTTCATTTTAACCTGATTTTACCTATATAAAAATGTAAAGTTTTAAAAATTTAATGTAAGTGTTGGGTTTGCCTTTTCAGTATGTAAAGACATATGGTAAAGACAAGGTATGAACAGCTAGAACAGAGCATAAATTTGGGCCATAGGATCAACTTGGTAGAGGACAGGGAATAATCTGCCATAGAGGGCTCAGATAAGTCTTTATTTTCCCACTAATTTTTGGGGAGTGGGGAAGAGAGAAATTAGAGAAAAGATAAATTAGGATTTGCCCTAGGTTCTGCCAGAAGTTGGTAAAGTAACAGCTTGGGCCAAACCCGGCCTGCTGCCTGCTTGTAGTGGTTCTGCTAAGCTTGTTTTTACATTTTAAAATAAAGTTTATTGAATTTAAAAATGCAAAAATCATTCTTAGTTTGAAGGCTGTATAAAAGCAGGCAGCAAGGGTGGCTAGGTGGTACAGTGAATAGAGCACTGGCCCTGGAGTCAGGAGGACCTGAGTTCACATCTGGCCTCAGACACTTAATACACACACACACACACACACACACACACACACACACACCAGCCGTGTGACCTTGGGCAAATCAGTTAAACCCAACTGCCCTACCTTACTCCCTCCAAAAAGCAAAAAAACAAAATGAATTAAGCAGGCTGCAGATCTGGCCCTCAGGACTGCATTTTGCTGGCCCTTGTTCTATACTCTCTTAAGAATAACTCGGGTCTTCTCAGTTAAGAACGCCCCAAACTGATATAACACCACATTTTACAAAGTACTTTTTTCATAGCCTCTTCATAAAGTAAACAGTGCCAGTATTATCCCCACTTAGAGACAAAACTGAAGTTTATGTTGCTCTCCACTTAGCCAATAAGCGTCTGTATCAGGATTTCTGCTAGGTATGGAAAAAAAAAAAAGAATCTGATTAATCTAATCCATGCTAACATGGGAATGACTGTTTCTTCCTATCTTTCATCCAAATATCCCTTGGGTCTCCTTATTATTCACCTGAAATGATCAGAGAGCAGGAATCTGGAAACCGTGAGGGGTAGCTGGAGTCTTTAAATTCCAACCCTCATCCTCCTGTTGCTACAGGTAATATTGGCAAAGAGAACGGAGACAATAGAGTTAAATCCTCCACAGTGCTTCATGCTGACTAGTTATACCCTGTCCTGAGCCAAACTGATCCTGTGGCCTAAGTTTCTACTCTGCCCTAGCTCTTCACATCTTGTGGAAGACATCTTGAAAAAGTCACAGGTAGTTTACCACCTGTTAAATGAATTAAACTGAATAAACATTTATTATATGTCTACTATATTATGAGCCTTTTGTTAGGTGATGTTGATACAAAAACCAAAATTTAAAAATTTCTTGCCTTCAAGGAGCTCCCCTACAAGGGGAAAACAAATAAGTAAGTACCAAGGTAGAGTGCAATGAGCAATGACTTTGGAGTCAGAGAACCTGGGTTCAAATCCCAACTCAGATGCTTGCTATCCATGTGATCTTGGGTAAGTGGCTTAATCCTGAAAGGATGAGCTTCTCCATTTGCAAAATGAACAGTTTGGACTTAGATGACCTCCGAGGTCTCTCTAGGTCTAGAAGCTATAACCACAGAAGAACCACAAAGTAATTTCAAAAAGGAAGTTAGAATGCTAACAACCAATAACAACAAAAAACTGTGAAGAAAGAGGTACCTCACTAAAAGGAAAGAAAACAAGGGCAAGGCCATGGCTACATGGCAATACTCCTAAGCTCAATTGAGCTGAGCTGAATGATTAAGATCAGTCCCAGTCACAAACACAATTTCCAGCATCAGTCCTCTCTAAACTTGGTGATGTAAAAGTGACATCATTTATAATCAACTATTAAGGTACAGCCTGCAAATAACTGGCATCCAACGCAACCTAAACATTTCTAGAGCCAAAATAAGCATTTGTAACTTCTCAAAAAAAAGTTTGCCCCCCCACAGATGAACAAATATACCAATGTGCTTGAGAGTGAATGTGTGTGTGTGTGTGTGTGTGTGTGTATAAACTAGTGAAAACTGATTTAATATGAAACATGGTTGTGGTGATGTTTATGGACTTTATGGAGCCACTTAAATGAATATATAATGGTAGGGATTTTGCTAATCAAAACAAATGTTACAAAAAGCATGTAGTATCAGCATGCCTTCTGGAGAATAAGTAAATATATTTACATGTATACAGAGTATAATGGTGTACACTTGTCCATACTTGAATTAATTTGTATCTCTTGGGTTTTTCCTGTTAATCAAGTCCTTATATAATTGCATCTATAATTTGCAAGGTGTCTCCCTTTAGTAGGGGGTTTACACACAGGAAATTAAACAAAATTACAAATGTAGAATAAAATCTACATTTTGGAAGAACCTTCAAAAGGAATTTTGCATTTTTTTATATTTATTCTTCAAGTGGAATAGAAGCATCCTATTAATGATCTTGCTTACAGTCACCTATAACTTTAAACAGAATTTCCCTTAAATAACTGCTACTTTGGGGTGAACATTTCTCCATAGAACAAATAACATACCCATGCTCATCTTACCAATCCACTTCTCTGTTGTTTACTGACTCCCTCATTACAGTTCTTATGCTCAGCTGGAGGGGACAGGGGGACATTCACATGGAAATCCAAACACTTGCTGAGTCTAGTTTATTCTATCTCCACAATATCTCTTGTGGTCATCCCTTTCTATCCAATCCTGCAGCCACCATCCTAGTTCTGGCTCTTATCACCCAGCCTAGACTCTGTAAGAGCCTATAATTGGTATCCCTTCCTGGTTTTTCCCTTCTCCAACACATTTTGCTCACAAGTGCCAAAATGAGATTCCTAAAGTCCACCCGACCAGGTCACTGCCTAGCTTAAGAAATTCCAGTGGCTCCTCATCTCACCTAGGATAAAATATGAACGTCTTATCTCCACATGTAAAGACCTTCATTACCTCTCCAATTAAAAGTTCCATTCTGCATTTTCAAACTTATTACAAATTACTCCCTCTGATGTACTTTATGTTCAAAGCAAATTGGCCTGCTTGCCATTCCTGGTTCACAACTTTCCATCTCCTTTCTCTATCTCTTTTCCCAAACTGGGCACCAGGCAGAAGCATGCTGGAGCCAGCTTGTACAGAGATTGTTAAATTTTCAGCGTGAAGATTTATACCTCTGAAATTAGCAAATTTCTCAAATCAAGATTTTATTTTTATTGTCAACTCAAGAAAGTAATGGAGGAAATGCCAATAATGCAAGTTAAGCTTAAAAGTTTGCTTTGATTACCTTTTTTATTTTTCTGGAGCGCCAGCTGTTAAAACAAAACAAAACAACCATTTACCAGCATAGATCTGCCCCTTAGCCTGGGTTGTATCCCTTCTCAATTCTGCTTCTTAGAATTCTTCCTTTAAGGTTAACTTCAAGTTTCTGCACTACCAATGAAACCTATCATGATCTTCCAGTTGCTTGAGCCTTCTCCTCACTCCTACCATAAATTATTTTGTATTTACTATGTAGGGGTAGCAAAGTTCCCCACCACTACCCTCCACCCTATCCTCAAACCCACTCCACAGATTCCAGTTTGAGAAGGTACAATGGAATTTGGGAGGCAGGACCAGATTTTACTCACTGTGAAAACTCTCAGCTTAATTAGCATCTCTACACAGATGACTCAAAGACCTTTACATCCAAACCCACTTTCCCCTGAGCTTCCATCCAAAATCACCAACAGCTCAGTGGACATTTCAAATTGGATATCCCAAAGATCTTTCAAACTCAACATGTCAAAAAGAGGAATTTTTGTCTTTCCTTCCTTACTCATTCCTCTTCCAAACAGCTCAATGTCCAGTCTCTCAGGTTTGTAACTTAAGTTAAGCTTTGTAGAATGGTCTGAGATCTAGTACTGCTAGGTCACATTATTTCCCATTGTTTTTCCCTTTGATTCCCTTAATATTACAATCTTTTATTCCTCCATATGAATTTTGTTACAATTTTTTGTAGCTCTATAAAGTAATTCTTTTGTAGTGTGATCAAATGACATTGAAAAAATAAATTAATTTAGGTAGTATTATAATTTTTATTACATTGGTTTGACCTGCTTATTAGCAATTAATATTTATTCAATTATTTAGATCTATATTTAAGTAAATATAGTGTGTGAAGTGTTTTGTAATTGTGTTCATATAGTTCTTATGTGTGGCTTAGTATATAGACTCTCAAATATTTTAGAATGTACTTATTTTAAATTAATGCTTTCTTTCTCTTTCTGCTGAATTTTGTTGGTAATATGCAGGAATAGTGATGATTTGTATGTGTTTATTTTACATCCTGCAACTCTGCTAAAGTCATTAATTGTTCTGATTAGTTTTTTAGTTGACTTTCCAGGATTTTCCAAGAAAAAAATCTTGTCATCTGCCAAAAGTGATAGTTTTGCTTCCCAAAGACTAGCTTATTCCTCAAGTTTCTTTTTCTTGCCTTATTGCTGCAGCAAACATTTCTAGTTCAACACTTAATAGTATTGGTTATAATGGGTATCTTTGCTTTGTCCCTGATCTTACTGGAAAAGCATCTAGCTTATGCCCATTATAAACAGTGTTGGCTCTTGGTTTTAGATAGATATTTTTTATCATTTTAAAGAAAAAAAAATATTTATCCCTGGAGTTTCTTGTGTTTTTAATATTAAAGAAAGTTGCATTGAAAGCTTTTTTCTTCATTTATTGTAATAATTGTTTGATTTTTGTTGTTTTGTTATTAATATGGTAAATTATGCTTAGCTTATAGTTTTCCTAATATTGAACCAGCCCTAAATTCATGGTATAAATCTGGCCTGTTCATAGTTAGGGTATGATTTTTATTATATATTACAGCAACCTCCTTGCTAATGTTTTATTTAAAAATTTTTGTACCTATATTCATTAGGAAAAGAAGTCAAGAGTTTTCTTTTTCTGTTTTTCCTCTCCCTGCAGGAGGTATCAATATCAAATTAGTGTTACAAAAGGAATATGGTAGATCTCCTTTACTTACTTTTTCAGTTTCTGTAGTCCTGGAATTGTTAAAATGTTTAGTTGAATTCATTTATAAATCCATCTGGTTCTGGACTTTTTTTTCCCCATGAAGTTCATTTCTTGTTCAAATTCTTTTCCTAGAATAGGATTACTCAAATATTCTATTTCCTGTTCTGTTAATGTGGGTAATTTATACTTTTGTAAACATCTATTCATCTCATTTAGATTATCTTTATGGCATATAGTTGGGAAAAAACAGTTCCTAATAATTGCTTTTTATTTCATCTTTGTTGGTTGAATTCACCTCTTTTTTTTCATTTTTGATACTGGAAATTTTTCTTTTTTTTAAATAAACTGCTAATAGTTTGTCTATTTTATTGCTTTTTAATAGCACCTATTTTTATTGACTCAGTGGATTCTTACTTTCAATTTTTCTAATCTTTTTGATTTTCAGTATTTCTATTTTGGTATTTAATTGGGGGCTTTTAATTTGTTAGTTTAAATTTTTTTTAATTGCATGCCAAATTCATTGGTCTGCTATTTTTCTCTTTTATTTACATCAGCATTTAAGATATAAATTTCTTCCTAAGTACTACTTTGGCTGTATCCCACAAATTTCGGTATGTTGTCTCACTGTTGTCGTAGGGATTGTTTTATTTGTTGTCTTTATTCTCAGCACCTAGCACAGTGCCCAGTCACAGTAAATTCTTAGTAAATGTTTGTTAAGTGGCTGATTAATGACCATTAAAGAATAAAATCTGGTGGATGGGCTTTATTCGTTGTGAATGAGAAGGGGAGACTCCAAAAGTATGGATAGAGGCTCATAATAGAAATCCAATATTTTCTTATTTTTGGTGATTTTTGAGTAGGTCCCAAGTTATGCTTCTAGATCTAGATAAAACTGAGAGCTTGTGAGAGTTCTACCTGGTGAGAGGGTGGATAAATGTGTAGTCTGAGTACTTTCTCGTAAGCAGTCAGAGAAAATTGCAGCACACAGGAAAGCCCAAACATGCCAGGTATGTATGCACTGACTACCCCTTGGACACAGCCACTGAGCTAGTGCTCTGATCTAGACAGTGTCATATGGCAGCCAAAATTTATACTATACTCCCAAGATGAATAATTAAGATATTGACAGGTTTCTTTAGGGTATATAGGGTATAGAAAGTAAGAGAATAGCTGTTTTTGTACCATCAAATATTCTCTAACACACATTACCTGTCATCCATTCATCTATTTCTCTCTTTCTCTCTCTCCACATACATTTAATAAATATACGTATGTATATGTGTGTATCACACACACACACACACACACACACACACACACACCCTTATCTAGGTACCTCCTGTTTTCTCCCAAAAGAATGTAAGCTCTTTGAAGTCAGGGACTGTTCCTCTTTTGTTTTTGTATCCCAAACACCTGACTCTGTGACTTTAAATATGTCAAAATCAACTCTATTATCTTAATTTTGCTCATCTATAAAACAAGGATTGGACTTTGATAATTTCTAAGAAGCCTTCCAGTTCTAACATTCTTTGAGTCTACTACATTTCATAGATGGTGAGCAAATATTTCATACCTACAATGTATCTGCCAACATAAAAATGCCAACCTTCTACTACTTATAAATATATTTTTTTACTGTTTTAAAATTATTTTACAAAACAGCAACAATGATTTGGGAAGAGAAGTTGTTCATGGACAAAGAACCTACTCAATACACCTTTTTACTACTAGTGATTTCAAGCTTACCACTTCAATGTAGCCATGTAGTATACTCATAATTACACAAAAAATAGAAATGAGGTAGTAAAATCCAACTTTACTTTTACGAAAATTAAAGGTTACTTAACTATGTAGACTTCATGTTCTATAGCCAAAGGAAACTACGTTAATCTGACAAATTTAGTGTCTCCAGTTAATCAATTACAAAGTATTTATTAAGTGCCTTCTACTGAACATCCTTTCCTGATTGCTCTAAATTCTAGTGCCTTCCCTCTGTCGATTACTTACAAATTTGATTTCAACAGAAGAGACCAAAGAAAAATGGGCTCAAGATAAGTGGGACTTTGAGGGTCCAGAGCTATCAAGATCTCTAAAGGAGAAAAGGTACTCTCAGGTACAATCTGGATCCCAGAAATAAAGGGCTCCAGACTGGAGAAAGGACTAGTAAGAAGGTTCTTGAAAGTCCTAAGAATTCCAGTGAACTTGCACAATGAATTAGGGGATAAGTCTTAGATTTTGATCTTTGTTGTTGTTCAGCTGCTTCAGTTGTCTCTGATTCTTCATACCATTTGGGGTTTTCTTGTCAAAGATACTGGAGGGGTTTACCATTTCCTTCTCCAGCTCATTCTACAGATGAGGAAACATAGATGAAAGGGTTTAAGTGACTTCCTGTAGTGGGAATGGGAATTTGAAGATCTTCCCTGCCCCTTAATAGATCTAGGGGGGGAGTCTGAAGACCTCCCCTGCTTTGAAAGTAAACTCTTCCCCCTAATAGGCTGAATGTAGTCACATGGAGCCTGTGGTGGGAGGAGCTTGCTGAAGGGAAGCAGAGTCCACAGGAAGCTGGTCAGAGATAGCAAGAGATTTGTGAGTAAATATTGATCTTGTATTGGTTTGTGGGAAGGCTGAAGGATGCTGTGGCTCTCAATGTGGTTATGGCTTCTGAATATCTTTGGTATTATGATGGAATCAGCTTACTGGTTTTGGGATTGGGTTTTCTGGTGTCTAAATAAATGCTTCAGTTCTATCCTGTGTTGGGAGAATCTGGTATATTTTGTGATTAAACATCATGTGATACTTATAGTCTTTATCATGATCGTAGGTGCTGTAAATATTGCATTGGCACTAGGCCAGATTTGAACCCAGGAAGATGAGTTTTCCTGACTGCTAGGCCTGGCATTCTATCTCCCATACCACCTAGCTGCTCCAGATTTTTATCTAGTCTCTAATCTAGGTTCTAGGTTGAATCTAGAGATGGAATCCTCTCTTGCCTACAATATAGATTAAAAATAAACAAATCTATAAAAAATTTTTTTAAATTTTATACCAGTTACTTTCTAATAACCATTTCTCCTGTGATGGAACTTTCCTTTGCAATAAACAAAAAGTTAAGTAAAACCAACTTACCATGCAGTGAGCAGTGACATTTGAGAGTCTGAATGTGACTCCCCACTTGCTCCTCCACCTCCCCCTTCCCCCCAATGGGGCAGGTGCAGTGACATTTGAGAGTCTGAATGTGACTCTCCCTTGCTCCTCCACTTCCCTCTTCCCCCCAATGAGGCAGGCTCAGCCAGCACCACCCAGGCCTGCACACTAAGGCTGGGGGTGGGCCTGGTCTGTGCTGGGGAGGGCTATTCCTCCCTCTCCCCTACTTAAGAATATGTGTAATGTTCCCTGCCCGATTTCAAGCTGACATGGGGAGGCCTGATGAACATTCTTCCTGCCATGAGTGACTAGGATTGTGGAGTAATAAAGAAGCTCATAGCTTGGGAGTGTATTCAAAAGGTAAATGCAGATATCTCTTGTTCTTTTTCCTGGCTCTAGTTTGTCCTTATTCTGGAAGAGGACCAATGACATCAGGAGGGTGATGTCTTGACTTGCAAGTTAATTGGATTTAAGTGAGGCAAAGCTTTGCAAAAGCACAGGCCTCACTTTCTCCTCCAGAGTCATCTGGGTCCAATGGCAAGACATAAATCAGGTGTCAGTTTGTCTGAGGCAACTCCATTCAGTGATTAAGGCTAGGTAAGGAATAAGGCAAAAAATTGCCTCCTTTACCTACTCAAAAAAAAAAATCCATCTGGAAGAGGAAGACCCTCAAGATTTCTGGTTAGAACAGAAACAATTGTTATTTAAATTCACTCTGGGCCATCAAAACCCAAACAATGATGAAGCAAGGTTTAGGCTGGCACCCATTGTTGTAAAATGTGGTGAAACCAGAGTGAATTGGGTTTAAGGCATGGTCAAATAGCTCCATTTGAATCTCAATGGACTTTATCAAAGCCTGGCTTTCCAGGGCTGTTAAACTATTTCAAGAAATCATAAAGAAGATACTAGTTACTACTGTCCCAGTTTCACATTAGTCTTTATAAAGGGACATTTATTTTGAAGATATAGCAACAACAAACATATAGATATTTCTTCCAGCACCTCAGGCATACTCGTTTTGTTCAATTCCTAGATAACTCTGGTTCCATCAAATTCATATCCAAAGCTCCCTTCTTTCTCTTTCTTGCTAGACCCAGTGCTAATTCTTTAAGTGGAGCTCTTTGATGCATAAGTTTCCCCCTCCCCCCAAAAAACATGGATAAAACCATTTAAAAGGGATGTTTTAGGGACACAGGGTGTTGCTTGTGAGTTGTGATTTGCTTTATTAGCTTTCAAAGAACCTAGTTTGTAGATATTTCAGTAGATACCACTACTACACGTCAAATTCTAGGCATGATGAACCATGAGATTCATGGGAAAGAGAAAAAAGAATGAGGTTCCTACCTGGACAAGCATCCAGTTAAATTGGCAAAGATAGAGGTAATGCATGATAGCAGCCAGGGCTGAGCAGCTCTCCTCGGTCAGTTGCCCACTTGCATATGCAGAGGCCAGAAATGCAATCTGTAAGAAAGAATTAATCAATTAATCAATAAACACTTATTTAGCACCTACTATGTGCCAGGTACTGTGCTAAATGCTGTTAGAAACAATTATGTCTGTTAAAAAGTCAACCTTGTAGGAATGCTTGAGCCCCTCCTTTCTCCTCTGTTAACTGGATGCTTTAAACAAAATGACTGTTTGGTCCCTTTCAGTTCAACTATTTCCAAGTTTCTATGACTCCAAAGAAAACCTGATTTTTCTCTAAAAATTGATATACTCTATAAATCCATTCCAATAATGATAATGAATTGGCTTGCATGTTTCCACAAAAAAAAAGTTAGAAAATCATATTATAGTGTGTCCTGTGCTCCTAGGAGGAAAATTCTCAAAGGGACCCTTTTGTCATTATTACTGACAAAAAAAAATAAGATGCACTCAACTTAGAAATATTGTCTAATCAGAAATATAAAAAATTCCTTACTTATAAAACAGGGCTGAAAAACCAAAGTTTTGATGAAATCAAAGACAAGTCTTTGGTCTGTTGTATGTATATTTTCACACACTTTACTGTCTTGTTAGGCAACAGCTTATATTATAAAATAAGAGTTCTAACCAGTTCAAGTTTCATAAATCCTTATGATTATGCTTGACTAAAAATAAATCTTTGCGAGTGTATTTCATCTGTAATGTAAAGAAAATGTGTTAAAAAATACCACAACTAAGTTCTTCTATCATCTTAAGTTTTGGCTTTCTATTTTGTAAATGCTAAGGTTTTTATTATTATAGTGGGACTTTTTAGCTTTAACTATGTGAAGAAAAAATATTTCCCCCACATACACACATATGTATGCATGTATATGTGTGTGTATTTTTATATCTTTATAAAATAATTTCCGATTTAATCTTAAAAAGAATTAATTTCCATGTAACATTCTGAAAATGCTCAAATCTAACTGTCATTAATACAAGAATGACTAGACTAAGCTATCTCTCACCAAGTATTCAGAGAGCATCTTCTGTGGGTGCAGAGCACTCACTCTACTAGCTCAAGATGAGGCACTTGATGATTCAAGTGTTGAGTTTTAGCCCTGTTTTTTCTCAGCATTAAAAATATTCCTGTGTGTGCATTTTGTAGGGGTTGAGTCAAAAGTCCTTACCTATAAACAGAGACAAATAGTAACACTTTAAATGGTGAGCCAGAATTTTATGACTGATTATGTCCTAACAGATCAGTCAAATAGTTTCACTAAAAAAAAAAAAATCCATAGATTTAAAAACTAGCTTTCTAAAAAGCTACAGATACTTTCTGAAAAAAAATGTAAATGCTTACTACAGATTACTTTTGTAAACCATGGGGAAAGGGCCACACTTCTGGTAAGAGTCTGTCTCCACAGAATCTTTGTTAACATTCACCTGGGAGGCAAACCATGTCACTGGGGACCAATCAGAGGACTTCTCTATGGCCAGGGATAAGGGCAGGATCTACCTCCATGGGAAGCGTGTACTTCTCAGCAAGGTATGTACATTATAATTACAATTTGATTGGGGAACTCATTTCATTGATCTTTCATTCTAACTGAGGAATTCATTCTAATGATCTACTGATCATTCTATTGTCCCTGAGGTCAATTCATTGACTGGTGAGTGAGCCCTTGCCCAGAGTCCATATTTTGAGAAAGACCACTAGTTGCGGGTCTCTTCTCTATTTTTGGTCCTCTTCTCTTTTTTCTCTACACTATTCACTTGGTAATGTTATCAACTTGCATTCATTCAATTATCATCTCTATAAAGATGATTCTCAATTCTATTTGTACAATCCTAACCTCTCTCCTGACATTCAGTCTCACACCTCTTACTGCTTATTGGACATCTCAAATTGGAATTCTCATAGGCATCATGTACAAAACTGAACTCATCTTTTCTCCCCAAGCCCTCCCTTCTTCCTAATCTCCCTATTACTGTTGTGGGTACCACCATCCTCCCAGGCTCCCAGTTGACTTCTCATTCTCTCTCACAAGATCCCTAACCCAATATCCAATCTGCTGCTAAGTTCTGTTGATTCTACCTTCTCAACCTTTCTCAGCTATACCTCCTTCTCTCTTTTGATGCTGCCAACAGCCTGGTGTAATCAATCACCCATTACCTCACAGTTGGACTACTGCAATACCCTTCTAGTTAGCCTGCCTGCCTCGGGTCTTTCTCCACTCCAATCCACTCTCCACTCAGCTGGCAAATTGATCTTCTTAAAGTACAGTCTGATCATGCCATTCCCTAGTCAGAGTGGTTCCCTATTACTTCCCAGGACCAAAGACAAAAATCTGTTTTGCTTTTAAAGCCCTTCTTAACCTTCCCTCCCCACATTTTTCAGTCTTTTTGTACCTTACTCCCCTCCACCTAAACCATGATCCACTGATGCTGCCCTTTGCTGTTCTACACACAAGACATTTCATCTTCTGCCTCCTTACATTCTCACTGGCTATCCTCCAAACATGTCATGCTCTCCCTTCTCATCATTGCCTCTTGGTTTCCCTGGCTTCCTTCAAGTGTCATCTAAAATCTCACCTTCTGCCAGAAGTCATTGCCAGCCCCCTTTAATATCAATGCCTCCCTTCTGGGCTTATCTCCACTTTACCCTGTGTGTATCTTGTTTGTATGTAATTGTCTGATTCTATCTCTCTCATTAGATTATAATCTCCTTGAGAGCAGAAACTGTTTTTGCCTTTTTTTTTTTTGTATCCTCAACAATTAGAGCCATGCCTAGCACAGTTTGTTATTATTTAGTCGTTTGAGTCACGTCTGACTCTATGTGACTCCATTTGGGGTTTTCTCAGCAAAGATACTGCAGTGGTTTGCTATTTCCTTCTCCAGCTCATTTTACAGATGAGGAAACTGAGGCAAATAGGGTTAAGTGACTTGCCCAGGGTCACATAGCTAGCAAGTATCTGAGGCTGGATTTGAACTCTGGAAAATGAGTCTTCCAAACTCCATGCCCAGCACTCTATGCACTATGGCACCACCTAGCTGCCCTAGCACAGAGGCTTAATAATTGCTGACTTGACTTGAGTTTAACGCTTACGAGTTACATAAACCTTGGCAAGTCACTTAGCCTTTCAGGATCAGTTACCTAATCTATAAAATGGGAATTAATAATAGTACCTACCTCACAGATTTGCTGTTAAGTATCACATGAGGTAATATATGTTAAATGTTTGCAAACCTCAAAACTATAGAAATGTTTGCTCATTATATCAATATAATGTTTTTAGTTTCAGAGTTAACTGAATACAAGGATGATGATTATTTTTTTTTTATTGATCAACTAAACCTGCCATTAACAAGGGTCTTAGTACTCTGAAGGGGACATCATACTAAAATTTTCTCTAAGATCAATCTGCTGCAAACTGTAGACAATTAATAAATGGGGCAGGGAGAGAAGGAAAAAGGTGAAGAGAGAAAAAGAGGAAGAAATGAATAATTTTTCTAATACCAGTAATATTTTTCTCATACTTTGCCCTGACTTTTATTTTTTAAAAAAATAATTTAATAGGGGTAGCTATGTGGTACAATGAGTAAAGCGCTGGCCCTGGAGTCAGGAGGATCCGAGTTCGGTTCCAGCCTCAGACACTTAACACCCACACAAAATAACTAGCTGTGTAACCTTGGGCAAGTTACTTAATCCCAATTGCCCTCCAAAAAGAAAAAAAAAATTTAATAATTTCCACCAGTCCCACCTAATTTGTTTTTTTCCTGTCAAACCTTGGTTATTGGTCTTCCAAAACTACCATACAGTTATGCTGGGGCCACTTTGCCATGACATGAATCTCTGCTCCCTACACACAAAACTGTGTATCACAGTATTTCATAAATTGGCTATTTTTTCTTTTCCTCTCATTTCATACACATCTCTAACCTTTGTGCTACATTGGAGATTTTATGATGCAAACTATTTGCCACTGTCTTGAAACAGCCAGGCACACATTATTATGTGATCCCTAATGTATGTCAGCTTCTGGTCAGCATAGGCTTCAACGATCATTATTTTAAGCTACCTGAGGGAAAAAAACGTAGTAAAAAAAAAAAAAACAATCGATGTTTTTAACAGGTTTGAAATGGCTGCATGTAGAACAGGAATGTCCTTAGGACATCTTTGTTCTTGTTGCCCCAAAGAGCATATAGCCTAAGGTTCTTACATGAACTAAGTAGAACTGTCAGAACAAAAGTCCTGGTCCTTGTTTTCTCATTACTTTTCACAATTCAAATCCACTTATCCTAGACCAGATTAATCATTACCTATTGCTCAGAGCTAGGCTAGCGGGGAGAAAGGAAGAAAACAATCTATGCACTCTGCCAGAAGAGTGTATTTGTTTAGTATGCTGTTTGAAGTAAGCCACAGGTAACAAGAACAATGTAATTCAAGGCCAGTTTCTCTATCTCACATGCCTCCAGGCTAATTTAGGTAAGGTGGAGTGGCTGTTTTCCGTTCTGTGCTCCCACCAGATAAGGCCTTCTAAAAGCAGCATGTTTTAAACTTAGCCCTTTGGAGGGGGAAATTTGCCCACCCAAACAGTGTAGGTCAGAAGGGCCTTTTCTTTACTATACATCCTTTCTACGGGGCAAATAAATGCTTTATGTCCAGTTGCATTATACAGTATGCAACCAACAAGTAACAATATTTCTGACCCTCTGAATTGAACAAGATATCGCCAAATGGATGACTTGTGCTCAGATTCCTACACTGAAAGTTGTTAAGAGTTCTTAATACTTGTGTGAGATGTCCTAGAGTAGATATAATTTTTTTAAAAAATAATTGTGGGCAATGTTTCTGACTGTGATAATGGTCCCAGGTCCAGTGCAGCTTATTTGTAGAATTCTCAAGGATAACTTGAAGTGTGTATTTGTAACAAGGGATCTGCCTTCTTTTTAGTTTACAAAAGCTAGAGAGTTTGGATATAAATTCAAGGTACATTGCTATGTATTTGGTAGGTGTTAAAGATTTCATAGTCTTCAGCAATGCATTGTATAGTTTCTACCTTCCTCTGATAGTCTGAATTGAGAAATAAGAACAGGTCCTTACGGATAATCCATCTTTAATGTCTGGCAGTTGATGACTTGGTCCTGAACTGCCATCATACTAACTCTCCATTTCTATGAAAAAAGAAATGATTCAGCAATTGGTATGATACTTCTTGATTAACATGTTATCTGTTGCATTTATATGGATATTGCCCATGCCTTCAGATTCCATTATTGGATCTTTGCTGTTTCACAGGCTCCATCTGGGAGTAAACCATTTTCACTTTCATTCAATAAATTCAACAGCATGCACATATTGTCAATTGTTTGGTGAAATGTTTCCTTGTTCCAAAAGTATACCTGTAAGTTTTTAACCTGTTCTTCATGTGCTTTGAAAATGTTATTTTGATTGCAACAATATAATTAAAATTTTGAAAAAAACAAATTGGGGGGGAGGGGGCGGCCAGGTAGCACAGTGAGTAAGAGCACTGGCTCCAGTGTTGAGAAGACCTGGAGATCGAATCTTGGGCTCAGACACTTAGCACCAACCCAGAAACACCTGGCCGTGTAACCTTGAGCAAGTTATTTAACCCCAATTGCTTAGGGGCGGCCAGGTGGCTCAGCGAGTAAGAGCACCAGCTCCAGTGTCGGGATGACCTGGATCAAATCCGGGCTCAGATACTCAGCACCACACCCAGAAATAACTGGCCTTGTAACCTTGAGCAAGTTACTTAACCCTGATTGCTTAAAAAAAAAAACCCACAAATTGGAGGCTAGAGCTACACATTCAGTAGATGTCATCCTTAATCATACTTCCTCCTACCCTTGTTAAATCTTCAACCACTCTCTATATATTGGCTTCTTCTCTGCTGCCTTCAAACATGCTTAAATCTCCCAATCCTTTAAAAAAAAAACCCAGCTCCCCCCAAAAACAAACCCCTCGCCAAAAAACAAGCAAAAAACATTTGCTAGACTTTATTTTCTCAAGCTATTGTCCTATATCTCTCCTCTCTTTCTCAACCAAACTCCTAGGAAAAGCTGTCTTTACTCATTTCTTTGACTTACTTTCCTCTTACTCCCCAACCCTTTGCAATCTGACTTTCAACCTCCTTCCTTAACTGAAATTGCTCTCTACAAAGTTACTAATTATAAGTTACTCACTCATTGTAGCTGATTGTCTTCTTTTCAACCCATGTTCTCTGCCTGTCTACTACATCTGATACTACTGATCGCCTTGCTTAAAACACTCTCCCCTCTGGGTTTCTGTAACACATTACTCAACCCTGGTTCTCCTCTTTACTGTCTGAGGTGTTTTTGTTTTTTTCATTTTCTTTCCTTTCCTGGCTCACTATCCATATCATGCTTCCTAAATGTGGTGATCAAGGCTTGATCCTAGGTCCTCTTTTCTCTCTATGCTGTCTCTCAGACACATCATTGGCTCTTATCCTTTGCAAATGACCCACAGACCTCTATATCCAGGGCCAATCTGTCCTCTGGCTTCAGCTCCACAACACCAATTGCCTATTTGCTGTTTCAAACAGGATATTCCAAGGACATCTTAAAGTTGACTTGTCTCAAGTCAACTTTAGTATCTTTTTTCAACTTAGTATCTTGCCGCTAAACTGTCTTCTCCCTATTTTTGTGGAAGGCATCACCATTGTTCCAATTTCTTAGATTCATACCCACAGCATTATCCTTGACTCCTCACTCTTATTCACCCTACGTATCTAGTCAATGGGTCAAATTTTGCCATTCCTACCTTCATCACATCTCTTGGATCTGATGTATTCCCTCTATTCACAAAGCTACCACTTTAACTCAGGCCTTAATCACCTCTCTCCTTCCTAAATTACTCCAAATTGGTTAACTCTCCCCACTTCATTATGTCCTCCACATAGCTAATAGTAATTTCCCCTTAAACGCAGATCTGGCCTTGTCACTTCCATGTTTAATAAACTTCAGTGGCTCCCTATTACTTCTAAGATAAAATATTAATAAAGCCCTTATCCTGGCCCTAATTGATCTTTCCATTCTCACTGGCTATTATTTCCCTTCCCCTCATTCCATGATGCCCCCAAACAGCTTCTCTCATTTACTCCATTCCCCATATTCATAGCTTTCACTTCCCATATTTATGCCTTTATACTACTTGTCTTCCATGTCTAGAATGCACTCCTCACCACTGCCTCATAGCATCCCTTTTTCTTCAACATGCTGATCAAGTACCATTTTCTACATGAAGCCTTCTTAGGTCCCCCCAACTGTTAGCGCTTTTCTTCCCAAACTATCTTTTATTACCTTTTTTGTATTTATAATCTGGTTTTATCATGTATATTCTTATATATGTACTCATCAGTTAGAGTGTGACATCCTTGCAAACCGGAATCACTTTATTCTTTGTATCTATATCCCCTGCGTAGTACCTGGAACATACTAGCTGTTGTTCAATTGTTTTCAGTCATGTCTGACTCTTCATGACTCCATTTGGGATTTTCTTGGGGAAGATACTGGAGTGGTTTGCCATTTCCTTCTCCACTTGATTTTCCAGATGAGGAAACTGAGGTAAACAGGGTTAAGCTATCTAGGGTTGCAAAGCTAGAAATTGTCTAAGACCAGATTTTAACTGAGGAAGATGAGTCTTCCTGACTTCAGGCCCAGCACTCTATCCACTATGCCATCTTGCTGCCCAAACATAATAGAATTTTTAATAAACTCTTACGTATTAATCAACTGACAGAAGGTTTATTAGCTTTCATAAACTAAGATACAACAATTCCTATTCTACAAGTCTAGACCTCAAAATATCTTTTGAGAATTCATTAAATAAGCTGTACCAGAACAGGACCATTATCACAGACACAACTGTTCCCACAATAGCCTGAGTATGACTTTGTAAAACTCTAAGAATATTTCTAAACAAATGTTGTCATGCTGAGCTCTTAAACAACATATTATATGGAATAAAAAAGTTTTAAAAATAAAGAGACAGAGCAGGAAATCAAAACTATATGGGAACAAAGTAAAGTATTTAACATCACTATTGTCCTGTCTGATACTACAATTACCCAACATGCTTTCAGTGAGCCTGTGTAAGAGAAGCTTACATCTCAATACTCACTCTTTTCCAAAAAGCAGTCATTTTACCCCCCATACCATTATCTGAACAGTAAGCATGCAGAAGAGCAACTTGTCCCAGAACCATTTCTATCTTAACTCCTAACAAGATGAAAAGAATGAGAGGACAATGACAACAATAATAGACACATGTTATCTATGGGAATAGTAAGATCAGTTTAATTTCTTGAAAGTCATTCAAAAGGGAAGAGTATTTTCTTTTATAGGCTTAGCATTTCAAAGCCAAAATTCTTGTTTCCCTGATAACGGAGATGAGGAGTTCTATGAAAGCAGAATAAATGCCTCTCAATCTGGAGGGGGAATTTCTTTGTAGGGACCATGAACAATGAATGAGCCTTATCTTTCCACTCCTTCCATGAAAAAAATAAGGCCATTATTTAGACAATTCAAAGGAAAGTCGGGTTTTCTCTTGAATTTTTCCTTCAATTCAGATGATCAGAAGTTTACATTTGATTAACATAAGGCTGACCATGAATTCTGCTGCACCTATACAATGGAAGGGCCATTTACCAAACCCAGCAACTTTTGAATTATATGTTATTGTTGTTCAGTCATTTCAGTCATGTCTGACTCTTCACGACCCATTTGGGGTTTTCTTGGCAAAGAGATGGGTGGTTTGCCATTTCCTTCTGCAGCTCATTAACAAATGAGGAAACTGGGGTAAATAGGGTTAAGCAGCTTGCCCAGTGTCACATAGATAGTAAATGTCTGAGACCAATTTGAAGTCAGGTCTTTCTGACTTCAGGCCTGGTGCTCTACCCACCACACCACCTAGATGCCCATCTGAATTGGATGACCAGTCACAAATGTATTTTTGAAAGGGGTGAAATGTATTTTTTTAGATTCCTAAGTGATCCTCAACTGAACAACAAGCAAAAAAACAACTCTCTATTTCTAGCATTATTCCATATAGACTGAAAATAAGCATGAATTTGAGTAGAAAGGAAAACTTTTTCAGTGAATAGAACAAGAGAGAAACAAGACTTAACAAAAGTCTGTGTGTATCCATAACTGAAGCATTAATGAACTCATAGGCTATAATCTAGACCCATTGTACATGATTTCATAGGTGTTTCAATTGTTCTCAGAGGCAATATGATTGTCAATGTGCTCATTTGACATAAAGTGCTATTAAGATTTTCTAATAAACCAAGAAACTACTTTACATTTTACTTCAGATATTTATTTTTTGGCCCTGAATTTATATAGGTAGTTTTGTCCTGTACATTCTTTCTTACATTTCTACAATTTCTACCTATTGTAATAGCAAAATAATAGCAGCTAGAATTTATATTTCTCCTTAAGATTTGCAAAATGCCTTCCTTACAAATATTATCTCATTTTATTCTCACAACAACCCTAGGAGGTATGTAGTACTATTATTATTCCCATTTTTTTACAGATGAAGAAGCTGATACAGAGGTTACAGTGACTTGCCCAGAGTCACTTAGGTACTAAAGTAGCTGGAGCTGGATTTGAGCTCAGGAATTTCTGACTTTGAGTCTAATTCGCTATCTACTATACTGCCACTGAACCCCATGCAAAGTCAATGGAGAAAATAACACCAAATACTGCACAATTCCTTTTGTTGCAATGTTTTAGAATGTTAAAGAACAAAAATGCAAGAGTTGATCTATAAAAATATAAAAAAAATAAAAATTTCCTGTTTGATGGAAAAGCTCTTTCTCCTTTGAATTACCTCCTATTTTAACAGAAATACCTCTTAGAACACACTATATGATCCTAAAGCAATTTATGCGACTCATCGTGTGTGTGTGTGTGTGTGTGTGTACATGTGTGTGCGCGTGTGTGTGTCTGGTTCCATGAGTCAATTTAGGCCTGTTTCAAAAAAATGTATTTTGTTAGTGTTGATGGTGAATGCTAACATATATATTTTTTAAATGAGCTGATTAAAATATTCAGAAAGAATATTTTAATATATTTTATATATGCTTTTACTTATCTTTTATATACACATATATGTACATAGATAGATAACTATATTTCTATATAATTAGTTTCCTTTATAATCCTAGGTATTTTAAAATATTATTCTGAGAAGAGGTCCATAGGCTTCACCAGACCACACAAAGGGCCTATGTTACAAAAAGAATACGAACCCCTGTTCTAGAGAGAAGGATGTCTCTGGGTCTATAGAATGGATTTTCATTCCAAACATCTATGCTATACAAACACCAGTGTTCCCAGATCATTTCATGAGACATGGTAGCAAAAAAATGCCTTCCCAGTTTTCCCTTTATATACAGAAAGCATTATATCACTGGTATAAGCTAGTGATGCTTACTAAGTTTACCTGCTTCTATTCTAATGGGAGGCAAGGTTTTATTTCTTTTCTTCATTCCCAAATCTATCCTTTGGGATATTTGAGCATTATAATTGGTTAAAGGGGTGGAAAAGGAAGAAAAGGTGGGGGGGAGGGGGTTTGGGGAGAAGTAAGAAAGGGTATAAGGGGTAGAAGGGAAGGAGTTTGGCTCATTCCAAAGCCCTGGGCTTGCATTTGAGAGACTTATTCTTATCTGAACATTTTCAGATGAGGAGTAAAAAGCAACAAAGAGGTCCTTAAAGTGTTTCTTGGCCTGAATACTAGTTTTAACTCAATTCTTCCAAGCCAGTCTCCAAACTGTAGAGCATGCTATACCAGCTATAGTATAAAAGGCAGTTGGATGACTCAATGGGGAAGCACTGGCCCTGAAGTTAGGAAGACTTGGGTTAAAATCCAGCCTCAGACACTTACTAGCTGTGTGACCCTGGACAAGACACTCAGCCTCTATTTGCCTTAATTGACTAGAGCAGGAAATGGTAAACTATTCCAGTAGCTTTGCCAAAAAAAAAAAACAAAACTCCCTGGACAGCATATTCCATGGAATCATGAAGAATCAGACACAACTGAATGACTGAACAACAAGCACAACATACAGTCAGAGTAAGTAGTGAAATAATAGTAAGTTGCTAAAACAGACGTCCAATTTGTATATTATACAGGTTGTCTCAAAAGTTATCTTGAAAGCCTTAAGTAGCTTAAGACTTTTGGGATACCATGCTGTAATTCCCAATGTAATGGGAATTTGAAGATCTTCCCTGTCCCCTAACAGATGGAATGTGAGTGGGAGGAGTTTGCTGAATGGCTGGAGCAGTAAGCTGGGAGTCAGAGCAGTTAGAGCTGGGGGAGAGAGAACTCACAGACAAAGAGACGGCTAGGCTTGTGAGTGTCTGAAGGCTTTGGGATGGTGTTGCTGTCTGCAGTGTTATTGTGAGAGTTCTTTGTTGCTGTGATGAATTTGGTTTTCTGTTGTTGGGATTTGGCTCTCTGGTGTCAGAATAAATGTTTTGCTTCTGTCTTCTATATGGAGAATCTGTTATGTTTGTGATTCAGAACTACACCAGCATATACATAGTTACTGTCAATGGTGTGAATATCTCGTTGGCACTACACCTGCATAGTGCAATGTCTTAATATGCTTAAGATAGATCAGCAGATAAGCACAGGTGGGTAAAAACACCACTAGTAAGAGCTGCAAAGTCTCAGAACTTTTAAGGAAACCAGAGTTGGCAACCCTATCATTTCTGATGCAAAGACCAAGTCCAAGCAAATGTGTAAGGTATGATTTGCACTTCAGCAATGAGATGTTACCTTCATAATAAATATCTGTGAATTTCACCATCAAAGGTTAACTCGAATGATTTCTGATAAGGTGATTTTTTACTTTGTCAAAGTGAAATAATGAAGGTCAGACTAGTTGTGTCTAGTTCTGGGTTGGGAAGAACTTCAACCAGGTGTGGAAAATCTGGAGGGGATGATAACGATGGTGAGACTCAAAACATCACATAAGGATTGATTAAAGAAAATGAAGGTTAGTTTAGAGAAGAGGAGATTTAGGGGTAGAAGCATGAAAGTCATCTTCAAATATTTTAAGTGGGATAACAGCAGACATTTATACTGGGCTTTAAGGTTTACAAAGTGTTTTATATCCCATCTGATCTTTACAACAAACTTGTGAGGCAAAAACAACATGATTTTATTATTCCAAAGTTTATAGATGTGTCAAGGTCAGCTAAACTGCCACATTTCATGTTATAATATCTGGTTTGTGGCTGTTATGACTCTTCAAATAATATATATGAGGATATTTTGCTATTTAGAATTTTTGCCACTGCAAGTGCTTTCCTTCATGAATGGAAATGAATTGCTATGGCTTACCAGAAAAGGCAGGCATACACGCACATGCACACGCTCACACACACACCCACACACACACACACATTTGTCTACCGTCTTATCTCAGAGATAGAACATATGCCTATATGTTAAAATAATGAACAAAAAGTCTAAAGTCAATGTCAGCCTGTTTGATGCCCCACTATCCTGTTGTAGTCTGACGATCAGCTCAGGAGAATTGTATTAAATCAGAAATTTTGGCCATGAACAACCGAACAACCATTGGTACCCTTTGTTTTTTGTTTTGCCAAGCAACCCTATACAAGCACACAACTAATTTTTTAGAGGAGTGGGCTGTGAGTTTTAAAACATTTTTTCAAAGCCCCTTCAAGGCCACTAAACCAAGCCTCTATCGCCATGAGAATATATCTAAAGCCAGCCATAGGCATGAATCAGTCTCACTACCTCTTTCACATTCTTCTCTCTTTCCTTTGCCCTCTCAACCAATTATGACATTCAATGATAACAAAGGGTATACATGGGAGGTAACACAAAGCACTTTATTTCTCCACCAATCAGTATTCTAGAGCCCCTGGAAAGCAAGGGAAAATGGCTAAACATCAATGAAACATACCAGAGATAGACCCTTCACTGCATAAAAAGGGAAAACTGGGAAGCTGTCTTTACTGCTAAGCTGTTACTCCTCTATGCAGCCAAACTGACACTATAGATAAGTAATGAAGTCTCTCCTCGAAACACAAACCTTTAAACTTTCCTCCCTTGTCTCCAGCTCTCCTGAGCTGTAAGAATAACTTTCAATGAATTACATTTGGGTTTTGCATTTTTGCTTTCTTTGCTTTTCATAAAGCAATTCTTTGATGCCAAGGTTCTAAGTTGTCTTCTAAATTTCAGAGGTCAAAGGAAGTCAGGGTCTCTGTCCTCGGGGAATGAGGACAATTGCCCAAGGGCAATATGTCTTATCACTGGCATTTCTGCTGATCTCCATCTGACTACTCCCACAGCTTAAGAAGGTCATGATTAGTGGAATCCCAGAAGCCCAATCTCTCATGGGAAAATAAACATGAAATCTACTCAGCTCTAAAGGAAACTGCTTCATAAGGGCTTAACTCCTAGAGAGTTAAAGATGCTCACGCATGGGTAGATATCTAGTACTTCTTGATACCACCATGGCCACAGCAGCATTCCAGGTCAAAGACAGCAATCTGATGCCTCTCAAACAGAGCCTCAGCAGGATGCTGGGACACCAGTTTTCAAAACCCAAAATTGTCATCTATCTAGAACATGTTAAATACACTAAGCTCAATGACCACTTCTGTCCTGGGTAGAATTCTCAGAAAGCTGTTCTCTGGATTCATCACTTGCAGACTGCTCCTTCCCTTTCCTATAAATACAAGGGGTGTGCTTACACTGCTTCCCTGCATGCCGTTAGAACCTGAAATATATTCTTCTCTTGGTTAACATGTATAAATTCATTCTTCCATGTACATATATATGTATTTCTATTACTATGTGTTTAGATGGACATACCACTGACTTAATACAATTCACTTAGTAATTAATGTGTTTCTTATCTACTGCAGGAATCCCCCCCTACAACACCCCTGACAGGGGTAACCTAGCCTCTGTGGGTGTCTGCCTCACAAAGTTTTTCTAAAAAACTTCAATTACTTGAACATTCTTCCTTAGATTAATTAGTGTGAAATCTGCCTCCCTAGAACTTTCATTCACTGCTCCTATTTTTGCCATTTGGAGCTACTGTTCAAGTATTTGTAAATGTTGTAAATACTCACCAAGTACCCCACAAAGTTTTGTGACTTGGATTCTAGGCATGGAGGGATATCACTTTGTCAATGTCCTTTTTCAAATGTACTTGTCAGACTTGAAAACAAAATTCTATGAATAGTCCTATATTTATTAAATTTCTCAGATACTACTCAAAAAGAAGCTGATTTGGGCAGCATTAGAACTATAAAATTAGTGGGTTTTTTAGACTAAACATTTTATGCAAAAAAAAATTTCAAGAATACTGAGGGGGGGCAGCTAAGTGGCTCAGTGAATAGAGCACCGCCCCTGGAGTCAGGAGGGCCTGAGTTCAAATCTGACCTCAGACACTTGACACACTAGCCGTGTGACCTTGGGCAAATCACTTAACCCCAACTGCCCTCCAAAAAGCAAAAAAAATTAAAAATAAAGAATATTGAGGGAAGTTAGATTTATGAAAGACATAAAGCATTAGATTAACAATACTACTAATTGTTTTCTAAGGAATGTATAAAGATGGCAACTCATTTATAATTTAGCACATATGCATAATCCACAGGCCAACATGTAAACCCCTAAATTTACATAAAAACAGCTAATGTTAAAAGTGTTCCTCACCAACTCAATCACTTTTTTTTTTCTGACTCACTGCCTCAACCAAGAGTTGTCTCAGGGATATCTCAGAGGCAGCTTAACAATAACTTCTGTCTCCATAGCTATAGGCACATATTGGTTACTGGACGTTCTTTGTTCCATCCCACAGAAAACACTGAAAACAGATAAAGGATTAATGAGTGGCCAAAAATAATTGTTCATATTCTTCTTCTCTAGCTAGTTCTACCTTTTGCTAGAGTCCTAATGACTGCTAGACTCATAGTTCCACCCTTGCTTGGGAGTCCCTCAAAAGGAAATAAACTTGGGTTGTTAATAAGGCAAGTTCACTGACATTCCAATGAGCTCCACTTTAGCTCAGGGATCAAGCCTCAAGGCATTATACTGGGGACTCCCTCCAGATTTGAAATGAATTTAGGCTTAATGAGAAGCAACCTCCTTCCCACTGGACTTTACTGTTTGAATAACTCATGGGGAAAATGGAGTAGAGGAGTAGGTCCTTTTCTTTCATTATCTGGCTTTAGCCCTTTGCTGGAAGAACTACATCATCTCCCTCTAGAGCAAGAGTTCTTAAATTTTTTTTTTGGTCATAGACCTTTTTGGCAACCTGGTGAATCCTATGGATGCCTTTATAGAATATTATTTTTAAATAATTGGAGAAAAGTCTATTTCAATGAAAGGTTAGCACAAATAAAGATGCAATCCCAGTTCATGGACCTCATGAAACTGGAAGGCAGGTAGTCTGTTGACTCCAGGTTCCTCAGAGCCTCTAGAGGAAGACTGGCTATTTTTAGAAGTTTCTCTTTATCTTTCTAAAAGACTGAAATCTTCACTAATGCATTGTTGGTGGAGCTGTGAACTGATCCAACCATTCTGGAGAGTAATCTGGAACTATGTCCAAATGGCTATAAAAAAAGTGCATGAATGTAATGGAATACTATTGTGCTATAAGAAATGAGGAGCAGATGGACTTCACAATAACCTGGAGAGACTTATATAAACTTATGCTGAGTGAGGGGAGCAGAATCAAAAGAATTTTGTACACAATTACAGACACATCATATGTGTGACTACTAACTTTGATAGACTGGGCTCCTCTCAGCAATACAAGGTTAGAAGATAACTCCAAAAGACTCATGATGGAAAGGGATATATATCCACATCCAGAGAAAGAACCTCAGTCTAAATGCAGATTGAAGCAAACTACTTGTTCTCTCTCTTTTGTGTTTTGCTTTATTTTGTCCCTTCTTTCTCACTGTTCATGCTATTGGTTATAATCCTTCTTTACAACTAGACTGATATTCAATGTGAAGGTATTTGTAGATCCTATATTTGATTGCATGCTGCCATGGTGGGGGAGGGGGGAGAAAATTGGAAACTCAAGGGATTGTGGAACTGATTATTTCAAACTAAAAGTAAGTAAGTAAAAAAAGAAAAGAAAAAAAGAGACTGGATTCTTAACTCTTAAACTTGGAATTGCTATTGAGGCAACTCTAAGTCTGATACTGGCCAGAACATCCCCTCCTATGTCTAGAAGGCTGCATTATGGGATCACATTCCCCATGAAACTCTTCTTCCTTTATTTAGCAAAGTAGGCTTCAGAAACTTTTGACATTTGTTTGCATTCTAGTTATCTCCTGAACTGAGAGGTTATATTGCTGCATTTTTCAGGATTAGGTGAAGAATTTGGTCTTTTTAGGCCAATGCTGGCAATTGAAGATTCCTTTTTTATAAACTAGCACAAAGACCTGGCTTCACAACATTATAGTCTGAGTCAACCATCTAGAACCAATGAGATCTATCAGGTAGGAGGAACCCACAGACATGAACAAACCTCCATAGGAATATTTAAAGTGTTAAGTAAATGCTCACTGCACTTTAGTTTGTCAAGTTGAGCAGGCAGTTCTCCTGATTAACCCCAATCGAAGTTTTAGAAAGTTTTCTGAAGCTTCTATTTAAAATGGCTTTTTTAATGGAGCTAGGTCCAACAACTCAGGTACCTAATCTAGAAAAAAACCCCTAAGATTTGCACTAGACTGAATAATGATTAAGAAATTCATTGAGAAACCACAGTTAGTAATTTAATCTGCTACAAAACAACACAAAAGGAAAGCCAGAAGCTCACAGAAAAGAGAACTGGTAGCAAGATTAGGATGAGTATAGACAAACAAACCTGTAGCCTGACATGACTATAATGGGAACGGGAATTTGAAGATCTTCCCTGCCCCTGGTATTTACAATCAAACAGATACATAGCACCTTGTTCCAAGTTCATGATTTTGTCAAGTATTAACACCCAGGACTTGTGAATCCCACAGTGGGATGGACTTGCTGATATAATAGGAAGGGGCTGGAAGAGGGAGGAGCTAATACCTTATATAAAGAAGAGCCCAAATGAGAAAACCAAAACTTCTGGGAGCAAGCAGCATGGAGGCTGAGGAGCTTAGAATTGAGAAGAGAACTTAGAACTGAACTGAGAACTGAGAAGAAAGAAGATTTTGAGAAGAGAACTTGTGGTGGCAGAACTTCTGAGAGCTGCTGAGACCTTCTGAGAGCCAGCCAGAGCTGCTGAGGACTTCTGAGGGCCAGCCAGAGCTGCTGGGAACAAGAACTGAGAAATGAGAAGAAAGGAGACCTGGGAAGAAGCATGACTGTGGTGCTGGTACTTTCTCTGTTTCAATGTTATTTTGTCTCAGACCTTGTTGTTCGGTCTATATTAATTTCTCAGGCAGAAAGTGAATTAATGAGGATGCCGGCAATGTATATGACTGTTATTGTGGCTTTGTTAAGCTTCATCTTCCCAGGATCAGAAGGTAAAGGACTTGAGGTGGACCAGGCACTATGAGCTTCAGTATGGAACAGGAACTGCACAGGAAGCTGGACAAAGAATTGAGAGCTGTCTGCCTTTGAACCCAGGCGGCAGTTGGATAGATTTGGGCAGGAGCTGGGATCACGGAGGAGGAACCATTGAAGCTGAGAGCCTGACTCAAATTAAGATGAAAAGACCTCTCCTTGGGTCTCCTTGCAAACTGAGAAAAACAAGACTAACTTCGGCTTAGGGGTGGAGAACTCTGACCTTTATATTTAGATGATTGAGTTAAGGACTTCTCCAATTAAGAAGAAAGAGGACTTTTTGATTGAAGACAATGTGACCTAGGAGTGAGGACTTTGACCTTTATACTTTGTGTCAATTAAGGAGGCTTGCCTTCTTAAGGATGATTGAATTAAGGACTTACTAAATGATTATGTTACTAAATGAATGTTATCTTTTGCTTAAAACTATGTGACCACTTTGGTGAAGACTATGTGGCCATTTTAGTGATAAATTGTTATGCTATAACATTGTGAACACTGTACTTTGATTTCTGTGAACATTTTGTCTAAGTTTTTTACTGAATAAATAGAGAGTTCACTATACTGTATAATCAGAACCTTGAAGCTGTTCACAACAGCAGTCCTCTGGGAAGTTACTCATTCTTGGCTTTACAAACCTGTAGGGGTCTGGGTCTGGGATAGCCCAAGAGGCTCATGAATTCCCAATGAAAGAAGGGTTTACCAGTCCTCCTCCCCACATCTAATTCCTCTATGTCAGTTCTTCCTCTCACACCTCATTTGTATAAGACAATTATTCTTTTTACCTATTCCTATATGATTCTATTTTTAAAAATCATATCATACTTAGATTTACGCCAATCTTTCTTATGAACTACTCAATTACTAATAACAATTTTAGACATGCTTTTTACATTTCCTCATATAACAGGTAAACAATCTGTCCTTATTAAATCTCTAGTAAATAGTCTTTGATATGTACCTTACATTTCTCTTGGAACATCTATGTCAAATCTTCTATTAAGCTCAGGGTTTTTTTTTATTTTTTTAACCAAGTCCTGAAAGTCTGACAATTCATTAAATATCCAGAATAGATCAGTATTAGCACTCCCACTTTATATTATATACTTCATGATAACTGAGTCATTTTGGTGTGTTTTAGTCTCAAAGACATTAACCACATATGATTTGCAACTTTACGGTGAAATGAATGTGACATCAGTGAAATAAAGGAAAGGGAATTCACAACAGAGTTTGTATTCAAAACTGAATCTTTCAGAAAAAAAAAAGGATTCCAAGGAAACTACATATGATATGGGCAGGAAAAGAATGATATTTTTACACATGTAAATTCCTAAATATGAAAATTTCTCTCAATGATATTAAGTGAAAATAGTAAGAAAAAAATGCTGATTGATGTGAAAGGGATTTTGTGTACTAGCATTTTCAGAATCGATGCTTACTAGGAAACCATGATAAAGCAAAATCATATTTAAAAAAAATTACATAGCCTCTATCATTAAAATCCTAACATACATCGAAAAGAATCTAATTTTTAGTCCAGAACTTTACAAGTGGAATCATTGAGGAAAAAATGGAAATTAAATAATATGTACAAGGTTTCACAGTGTAATGCCATGCATAAGCAGCTTTCCAAAAGAATGCTACTGTGAACAGCTTTTAAGATTCTGATTATACAGTATAGTAAACATTCTATTCCATAACAAATCAAAGCAAAACATTCACAGAAAATCAAGGAACATCATTCACAATATTACAATTTATCACAACAGCTTATCATTAAAATGGCCACATAGTTTTCACCAAAATGGTCACGATATTTAGAAAAAGAACAATCATCTCAAAGTACAATAGTCAAAGTCTTCCAGTAATGGGGCAACTAAGTTAACTCAATCAGTCACTTATCAATAACAATCATCTCAAAGTACAATAGTCAAAGTCTTCCACTCATGGGGCACACTTGATTAACTCAGTCACTTATTCAGCAATCAATTACTAAGTATCATACACAAACCCTCTACCCCTAGGTCACTAGTAAACTATAATTTCATCATTACTCAGTACCCATGGAGAGGTCTTTTCGTCTTGTCCTGGGGCCTGTTCTTAGATTCCCTGGATCTCCTTCCATGGTCCCAGATTCTATTTGAATTCACCAGACTGTCACCTGGGTTCCATGGCAGACAGCTTCCAGTTCCTTGTCCAGCCCTCTGGATAGGTCCTGCTCCACACTGAAGTTCACAGGGTCCAGTCCATCTCAAATCCTTCACAATTTCTGCTTCCAGGAATTCAAGGCTCAACCAAGCCACAGATAGACAAAGTCCCTGCATTCTGGTCATGCTTCCTCAGTCTTCTCCTGGGCTCCTCTGTCACTTGGGTTCCTGGGCTCCTGGGCCCCTGGCTCCTGGTCTCCTGTTCAGAAGAATCTCCACCACCACAAGTTCTCAGGAAATTCTGGCTCAGTTCTTCATTCTCTCTTCTGTAGTTGCTCTTCCATCATATGCTGGTCCCAAGAAATTCTGACTATGCCTCTCTGGGACTTTTCTTATATACACGGCATTAGCTACTTCCTGTTTCAGCCAACCCCTTCCTGTTATGTCAGCAACAGGAGACAGGAGTTCATACCTTCTGTTTCCCCAACAGATCCTTGATCAGTTACTAAGTGCTAAGTACCTGCTACCTTTGCCAACACAAAGGGATCTTCAAATCCAAATTACATTACCATTACACACAGATTCTTAAAAGTGGCAGAATTTTATCATTTTTATTATAAGAACCCTATATATAACCCACTATTCTTTTTCTGATAAGAACAGCCTCTCATAATTCACTCTCATTGGGTATAAATGAGCTGAGATCTCAGAGAACCTCTGGTCTGGCAACTCACAAATCGACATGAAGGAAATTGGACTCTAGCATTTGTGAAAATTTCAAGGACATGTTTTTATAGCATTTCAATTGTAGTCACTACTGGTCAATATTTTTTAAAAAAGGGAAGTCAGCTCTTTATTATTATTACTAATGGTTTGAAAAGCTCACATATGGTATTACAATGGAGTAAGAACATAAATCTTATTTATGCTTTGCAAGAACAAAATAAAAGTAAACGGATAATGTCCTACCAAAATAAAAATAAAGATTTAAAAATCCCAGTAAAGTTTGACATTTATATGATGCTTTACGTTTACCAATCACTCTATGTACATCATCTCATTTGATCTTCATAAAAGTCCTGCAAGGTAGGCACGGGTTTAGGCGAAGCTTATTGTCCTCATCTCACAAATGACGAGCATGAGGCATGGATAAGTTCATTGAGTTGATTAAGGTCATGTAGTGGGTGGTACAGTTGGAACGAGGCCCCAGGTCTTTAGATGTCATCCATAACATGCTGCCTCCCTCACATAATATTCTCTTTAAAATTTTCAATAGTTTAATTTATATTCTTAAGGAATAAAAAATCTGATTAAAATATGTTTCCCAAAATAGTACTACATTGTTTCTTTCTTACCTTATCCTTAGGCCTGCTGATCATAAACTTGCAATAAATTTAATAATATTACAATGAGATTCTAAATTTTTAACAACAATGATTAAGTTGTAGATTTACCATACACACAAAAGCTTTTAAATTTTTCGTTTCCTGATCAGTAACAAATGGAGTTTGGACTAAGGTCTCTTCCAGCTCCAAACTGGGATCTTGAGGTCCCAATTCGAAACAGCTCACTTTCATATGGTGCTTTAATCCTTACAAAGCGCTTCCTCACAACACCCCTTTGAGGTAAATGAGCAAAAAAAAAAATGTATCCCCGTTTTACAGTTAAGGGGTTTTGTTCTTAGTGAGTTGTTTCAGTTGTGTCTTACTCTTTGTGAACCCATTTAGGGTTTTCTTGGCAAAGATACTGGAGTGGTTTGCCATTTCCTTCTCCAGGTCATTTTACAGAGAAACTGAGGCAAACAAGGTGAAGTGTCTTGCCCAGGGTCACACAGCTACTAAGTGTCTGAGGTCAGATTTGAACCCAGGAAGATGAGTCTTCCTGATTCCAGGCCTGGTGCTCTGTACGCTATGGTGCCACCTAGCTGCTCCCATAGATAAGGGAACTAGAGCTAAAAGACAGCCCACTTTCACATGACCAGTAATTTAAGCCAGATCCTTTGACTCATGGCTATAGTGGCGAATAATGACTCTGGAATTAGAAGACCTCAGTTCAAATCTCACCTGCAAAGTTTATCCTTTGTGTGACCTTTGCTAAGTGACAACCTCTGTCAGCCTTAGTTTCCTCATTTGTGAATGGTGATGATAATAACACCTACCTCCCAGGATTGCTGTGAGGACAAAATGAGATAATCATTGTCGAGTGTTTTCAAAACCTTAAAGCACTACATAAATGCTAGCTATCATTACTATGATCCTACGACTCCAAGCGTAGTAATTTTTCCACTATGCCACAACGTCTTCAGTAAAAATGCTCTTTTGCAACGAATGACTAGGTAAACTGTATTGCTCTATATTATAAATTTCTTCCAAACCTCCTAAAAGATGTTCACTAGGAGAAGGAAATGATTTAGCACTGTCCATGCTACTAGCATTTATCACGTTTGTGACTGATTCAGCTCATTGATCCTTGTTCTTTTGTAAAGCTCGCTAAAAAAAAAAAAAAAAGAATTGTACAGCGATAATTCAGGAACTGCCTTCAGACATAGGCCAAGGTATTCAAAGTTAAATGTGGAAATCCAAAATTATCTAATGGATCTGACCTGTGTCTCCAAACTAGATAATTCAGTACCAAAGGATCCTAGAATCACATAACATTTGCCAGCTTTTCCTGTCACTGTTCTTTTTCATAGCTAAATATTATAAAAATAAGGAGATTTGAAAATTATCTGTGAAATATCACACACACTTAAAGAGAAGGAGAGTTAGTCTCCAAAGAACACAAACACCAATGTAGATATTGTTGTCCAAGATTATAAAACCTCGCTTTTCACCTCAATCCAATTAGCTGACCTCACCTTTCTCCTTATGTAGCTCAAACAAAGCCTTGTAATAGTTTTGTTATGCTTTGGACCATATGTTACATTTGCATAAATTAATGACTTAAGTAAAGCTAGCACCTCTGGAAAATGCACTGACTTTCATGGAATCTCCTCCATTTGGTATTAAATCTGTGCTTAATCCCCAGAAACTTAATTAGGACTGAGTACAAATAATGATACATGTTTTAACATCTTCTAAAACTGAGCTTAGTATAGTCCAGTAAAATTTCTACTAAAAATAATACCTGACATTTATATAATTGTAGCACTTTTCCATTTTTGAACTAGTTTCATATGTATTATCTTGAAGTCAATGGGTCATAGTAAAAAGAATATTCCTGGTTGAGTAGTTCTTTCCATTAAACCACATTACCCTTTTTCCTCATAAGGCTATGATTTCAAAGGTTGAGAAAAAGATCCTTGAATTTTAGGAGTGTGACCATTGTTAAAACAAACAAAAAAAACAAGAAAAGTTAAATTTAGTACCTCGTGAGAAATACACTGGAACTCCCTCAGCACTAAGATGATAAAACAAAGGAACAGAAGTAGTATTTCAGGGATTTCCCTGGAAATGAAATGAACATGGACAAGGAGGGAGCTGAAAGGGGGCATTATACTAGAAATTCTGAGAAGGTTAAAATTCAGCAGTTTGTACCAAGTTGCCCTGGTTTTTATCTCAGATATTCTGGGTTATGGACTATATTAATGACTTAAGAAAATTTCTCTTACGATATACAGTCCACACTCTGAAACTGTATTAAGGAAACAATGACTTTGCAACTCTTCTTTGGGAACATGAGCACAACCAAGGAATTAGCAAATATTTCCTGCCATCAAATGAGAACCTGCAACACCTTAAGGCAATATTTTGATTCTATAATGCTCTCAAAAATTTTTTCAGCATTGACTCACTCTATTTGCTTCCTTATAAATTATATACATGTACTGCTGTACTAATAATTTCAATATACAACAAAACTTACACAAAAATAGAACTTTTGAAAATATTCAGGAAATATCAAAAATATTTGGTCCCAGAATCAATAGGGAGCCACTGGAGTTTATTCAATAGGGGAATGACATGGTTGGTTTAGCACAGGCCTGCACAAGGGAATGCTTGGGGCCCAACAAAGGATTTTGAGTGACCTGCAAAAACTGTAGAGGTTGTAAAAGAAAGTAAAGCTGTAATAAGTGCTTTGACCATGCCCCACTTAACCTACCTTTCACTAGTCACAACAGTGCCCATCATGTAATTTGGCATGTGGGTTGCCACTGAGCACTCTCTGCTGTTTGTCACGTGACCCACAGCAGCCAACCATCACCAGTCTGTCTCTAGTCTGAGAGGAGCAAGAATTAAGTTATTTTCTCTGTGGTTTTGGTTGTTACTGGTGTTACATAGAGTAAGTGAACTACTAAAAATCTATTTTAGTTTAGTTTAGCCTATTTTAATTTTGGCCCCTGCCTAAATGCCAAGTTGTGTAGGTCTGGTTTAGCAGTTGAGTGGAAGAAAGATTAGAGGAAGGAGAATCTTGAGGCAGTGAGATCAATTAGGGAGCAACTACAGGTAAAAGTTGATAAGGGGATAAGAACTCACTATTTGACAAAAACTGCTGGGAAAACTGGAAAACAGTATGACAGAAACTGGGAATAGACCAATATCTTACATCCACATACCAAAAAAAGTCTAAATGGGTTCACAATTTAGATATAAAGGCTGATAAGGTAAGCAATCTGGAAGAGCAAGGAATAGTTTAACTCTCAGATTTATGGAAAAGGGAAGAATTTATAACCAAACAACAGATAGAGAGCATTATGAAATGCAAAATGGATAATTTTGGTTATATTAACTTGAAAAGTTTTGTATAAACAAAGTCAATGTAACAAAGATTAGAAGGGAAGCAGAAAACTGGGAAAGAAATTTTACAACCAGTGTCTCTAATAAAGGCCTAATTTCTAAAACATACAGAGAACTGAGTCAAATTCATAAGAATACAAGTCATTCCCCAATTAATAAATGGTTAAAAGATATGAACAGGCAGTTTTCGGAGGAAGAAATTAAAGATATCTATAAGTATTTGAAGAAATGCTCTAAATCATTATTGATCAGAGAAATGCAAATCAACTCTTAGGTACCACATCTCACAAGTCAGATTGGCTACCATGACAAAACAGGAAAAATGATAAATGCTGGAGAGGATGTGGAAAAACTGGACCGCTAATACATTGTTGGTAGAGTTGTAAACTGATCAGACCATTTTGGAGAACAATTTGGAACTACGCCCAAAGAGCTATAAAAATTTGTATACTCTTTGACTCAGCAATACTACTTCTATGGTTATATCCCAAAGAGATCATATGAGTGGGAAAAAAGGACTCATACATACAAAAATATTTATAGCAGCTCTTTTTGTGGTGGCAAAGAATTGGAAACCAAGGGGATGCCCATCAAGTGGGGAATGGCTAAACAGGTTGTGGTATATGAATGTAACGGAACACTATTGTGCTATAAGAAATGAGGAGCAGCTGAAATTCATAATAACCTGGAGAGACTTATATAAAATGATGCTGAGTGAGGGGAGCAGAAGCAGAAGAACACTGTACACATTTACAGACACATCATATCTATGATGACTGACTTTGATAGACTGGGAGCATCTCAGCAACGCAAGGTTATAAGACAACTCCAAAGGACTCATGATAGAAAAGGCTATCCACATCCAGAGGAAGAATTACAGAGTCTGAATGCAGACTCAAATAAAGTATCTGCTCTCTCTCTCTCTCTTTTTCATTCTGTTTCGTTCTTCCTCACTATTCATTCCATTGGTTATAATTCTTCTTTACAACTCGACTAATGTTTAATGTGAAGGTGTAGAACCTATATCAGATTGCATGCCACCATGGGGAGGGAAGGGGGAAAGAGGGGGGAGAAAATTTGGTATTCAAAAACTTGTGGAACTTAATGTTATAAACTAATAGTAAATAAATTAAAAAAGAAGAAAATGCCCTTTCCAAAAGGAAAAAAAAAAGTTGGTGAGCACTTGGAGGAAGGTCGTAGATGTGTTTGGAAGGTTTAGGGTGGGGAGAGAGAAAGGAATGGAGATGTGGAAATAGATCTGACAAGTCTCAACAACTGATCTAATATATGGAGTGAAGGAGAGTAAAGAATTGAGGATCAATCAATTAATCAACAAGCATGTCATTAAGTACCCAGTAGTCCTTGCAACTGTCAAGCTCTGGGGATGCTGAAGTCACAGATTTGAAGGGGGAAGAAATGGGGACTGATAGGCAATAATGGGTGAAAATGGTGGCATGCGACCCATATTCCTACCCTCTGATTGGATATGCCTTAGAGTCATGCCATGTCCCAGTGAGGTGGGGGCTACCATTTTGATGGCCACTACTCTAAGGAAAGCAAACAAAGTAGAACCCAGTCCAGAGCAATTAAGAAACAGGTTTTCCTTTCATGTTTCCCCATAACTAATTAGACATCCTTGGATGGTAGTTTGTTAAAGTAACAACAAATAACCTTACTGGCTCCTGAAGCCTGAGGTAATGGGAAGATCACTATTCTCAGTTGATCAGCAAAATGGGGAAAACTATTACAAAACCTATCTTATAGGGTTGTTGTGGGTAAAGTACTTTTATGAACCTCAAAAGTGCTATAGAAATTTAAGATGTTACTGTTATTATTATTGGTACTCTGTCTTCCCAGGCTAGAAACCAATTCAATAAATATGCTCTTAAATGATCTCTTCAAACTTCCATCTCACAAGCACAAAGGCCTGTGAAATGTGAATACTTTTTTTTTAATACAGAATTGTGATTTCATCAGTATAGTGAAATTGCTTCCAAGGAAACTTGCTCCTCCAGTGCAGATCAGCAGGTTCTCTGCCATTTAAAGTCTTACACAGTTTGCATGGAATAATGAGGGTTAAGCCAGCATGTTGTCAGAGTCAGGATTTGAACCCAAGTTGTCCAGACTCTGAGGCTGACTCTCTATCCACTTTCTCACACTGTCCTGTACTTTAACTATAAGAAATTTAGACTGATACATTCATGGTGAACAAAGCTATTCTTAAAGCTGTCTCATCATTTCTACTTGTAGCCACTGTTTCCAAACCTACACCATTGTTTGGATGGAAATATTACCAGGAAGATTAAAGTATTTCCTTCTAATGACAGACTTGGATAAAAAAGTTTCTCTGAAAAACCCACACAGCATGTTTTTTCACTAATGATCATGGAACTCACATAGCTTTGTTATGTCAGCTGGCCTTGAAACTGCAAATCTCAGCAAGTTTAGCTAAGTTACTACATTTAACATGTCCACAAATGTTGCTGCATCTGTCATAGGATCATAGATTGAGATCTAGATCTAAGAAGAGCCTCAGAGGCCGTATGGAACAATCCCATCTTTGGAGGAAACGGAGATACAAGAGGTTAAGTGACTTGCCCAAAGTTACAGAGGAAGCATGCATCAGAAAGGGGTGTAAACAATGTTATGCTGGTAAATGTTTACAACTGGCTGTTCAGGAAAAGGAAAAAAAAAACAGACACAACATACTTTTTAAAGTTTATTTGCATTATTGATATTTTCTCTCTTAATTCTAGATAATTAATGAAACAATAAATTAAGCCCTAATTTGTAGTGAGCATCAATTTCCACGTTATAAATGCCACACTGAAAATTTAACAATCAGATCTCTGATGCAGGTTCACTCTGGCTCCAGCACACCCCTGGATGTCAGTGCCATTTCTACTCTACTATATTCTATTGGGTAGATTAGTTACTGCACAAACATGATCAATCCTTGTCCTGAAGGAGTTTATTTTCTACTCAGCACTATCCAATGGCATTTGAATCACAGCCACTATTTATCTTACTTCTGAAATGAATAATACTTAGTCAATTGGCAAATATTTATTCATTGTAATTAAGTAAATTAAGTACCAATACCCCCTATTATTAGAAGTCCTCCATAATCTAAAATTGTTTTATTTCTTCAGCCTTATCACATGCAAATTCCCTCCACATAAACTGTATTCCTGTCAAATTGGATTACTTACAGCATATGAATATAGATACATGGATACCTTATGTCTCCCCATCCACAGCCCTAAATACCTTTGGTAACTTTATGCGCTTCCCTGCCTTTGCTTTCATGAATCCCTAACCTCCTTTAAAGCCGAGCTGAAAGCTACCTCATTCATTCATTACTTCTTCCTTCAAGCACATAGCTACCTCTTTGCACCTGATACCCTCTGTCAAGCTCTCTTTGTTTTCTTGACTAGAAGACACTATTGTCCAAGCAGCCCGTCAGTGCTTAGGGACCATGAAAGGATGTTTCCTTAGAATATCTTGTAAGCACATAGGGGAAGCAGGAAGGTTATCCTACAATGTACATTGGAAGCTCATAATTCAAATTTCTGCCACTGTTTACATGCATAGGTGATCTATTTTATGAAATAATGAGGACTCAAGAGGCATTACCTTTGGGTGTTTTTGAAGCAAAACAAGAATTTCATAATACCAGCCAGCTGTGTTTTGAAAGTCAAGTTTTATGATCTTGTCTTTTCTATCTTGAGTCTCCCAGGGAACATAGTAGTGAGCTTAACAGAAGGCAGTATCACAACTACAATAATTATACCTAGAGCAAGTTTTAAAATATTTAAATAATGACTTCTGAGTTCCATAATTGCCGTGTCCAGTGGTTGATCAAGCTCAGTACTTTCCTGTTAATGTTTGTTCCCTCTTGATCAGAACATGACCCACCTGTCCAGGAGGGAAATTTTTCACCTTATATGTCTCTAGGTAGGTGTGATGACCTGTTGTTCTGTGTCTATCTGTTCATGGCAGGACAAAGTCAGGGAATATATCTGACTTGGTCACATGCCCAGAAAAAGTAGCTCATCCTTAAATAGCTAATGAGAAGGACCAGAGAATAGATTTCATCCTCACCAGATGTTTTGAGAGAGGTAGGCCATACTAGTACAGATATTCACAGGAAATGGATAGATAATACACCTCCACCAGTTGAATATGATTGAATCTTGAGTACACATAAAGTTATAATAATTCACATTTATATAATGTTCTATAGCCATAAAACGTTTTTTACACATTATCTCATTCTCATAGGAACAGAGGATTTAAAGCTGGAAAGGGACCTAAAAGGCCATCTAATCCAATCCCTTCATTTTACAGATGAGAAAACTAAAGCTGATAAAGGATAAATAATTTGCTCATGGTCACACAAATATAAGTGGCAGACTTGAGATTTAAATTTATGTCCTCTGACCCCAAATCCAATATATGTTCCATTATACCATCCACAACTAACCATTGAGATTGGTCATACAAGAACTATTATCATCTTTGTTTTACTTATGGAAAACTAGCTGAGAAAGGTTTAAGTACCATAGCCAAGATTATAAGGCTATTAGTTATAAGGTTATTATTACAGTAAGGGACAGACCTAAAGTAGAACTTGAGTCTCTGACTCCAAATTATACTTGATTATATTAATATATAAATTGCTGCTGTGAGTAACAATCATAGAGTTCTACCACAAAGATGAGTTTTGTTGCATCAACCAAACTACATTTTGCAACCTCAATCTAATTCCTTTCCTGCTTATAAATATTTAAATGGAGATAATATTCAAGACTAATATATTTCCTAATTTGTTCTTAATGAATGTATTTCCTCTCTCTATCCCCAGGAGTCAAGACTTCTATCTCCCTTCCCTCAGCTCCCACCTCCCATCCCACCCAAATCCACCTATGTGCCCACTGAACTGCCCCACACTCCACCCAATCTGCTTCACATATAACATACTTGTACAAAAGAAACTTTTATGAAATAACCATGAGAAAACCAATATTCACCAACCAAACTATTCTGTATGGAATGAAATAATAATGCATGTTATAAATCAGGTTTCTATGTTTTAAAGATTTAATGAAGATGCAATCACCTGTTTTTGCCTTTTTAAAACTTTGAAACTGATAATTCCAGCTAGTAACATTTATTTTATAGAAATAGTCAAGACCAAATACTTGTTATTACATAATTCTTATTATTTTGATTTCAAATACGATATGGAAAAATAATTTAGGCTTTATGGTAAGCAAAAAATATTGCTTTAAAATCAAATTGCTTCAAATGACACAAAATAAAAATTTTATTTTAGGTAATATCAGATTTTAAAATGTTTGCCACTGGGATTTCAAATTATCTTAAAATTCTTTATAAATGTGCATGTAGATTGAATTGATCTATAGGGGCCAAAAACTTATGGAGACTCCAGGGACACAGTATCTTAGTTATGAGGCACATCAGAGACAATGAACTTCCTGGTTTCTTCTGGTCATATGATAGTTCAGTGGTGAAGGATATGAACTCTATGAAATGAAAAATCAGTCCCTTCATTGGCTGTTAGCTAGCAGTAAGGGACAGACCTAAAGTAGAACTTGACTGTCTGACTCCAAATTCAATGCTCTTTCCATTATACTTGCTTGTATTAATACACAAACAGGCAAACTGCCTCTATTGCAGTTCTACCTCAAAGATGAATTTTATTGAGTCAGCCCAACTATCTTTTACAACCTCAATCTATTTCCTTTGCTGATCGTAAATATTTAAATGAAATTAGCACTTGAGACTAAAAGATTTCCTAATCCACAGACCTTTAAAAAGGACTGATGGTACTTTATTTTGCTTTGACTCTCCCATCTAGCAAGCAGTATGCTCTGCCTCTGGGCTCCCCATGAAAGGGTGGGGAGATGAATAGTGAGTGCTCCCACATGGAATGTGCTCTGAACCACAAGATCTCGTACCGAGTCCTTACCTGCCTTTTCTGCTTTGTATTTCCTTTCTTGTAGCTAAGTTACTGAATCTTGTAAAAAAAAAAAAAAACCTTACTCGGTAGATGCTTGTGAGTTTTTGTGTTTGAAAATTTCTTTTGTGGGTATAAAATAAATGCCCATCTTATATTTTTATTGTAAGCCCTATCCAACTCATATTATATATTAAATACTCTTCTACTCTCTCTTTTGGGAAAACTCCAGACTCAATTTAAATTTAAAAACATAATTTGTCTCTGGAGAACCAGTGTAATCAATGGGAGTGCGGAAAAAAAGGAAGCCTAGCTCCTCTTTCATTAGAGGCCAAGATCTTGGATGGAAGAACCCTGTCAGACCTCAAGCCAAGTTCCAGAGCAGATGGGACCCTTAGCGGTGAAGATACTGAATTCAGTAGCCCAGCCCATGTGGACTCAGCAGCAGTTCCTCAATGCTAGAACCAAAAAGAAGTAACTAGGGTATAATGGACCGAAAACTGACCCAAGAGCCAGGAATACAAGAGTTTGAGTCCCATCTAAGAAATATATTGGGTGTGTAACCAGGAACAAATCACCTAACCTTTTTAGGATTATTAAGTCTTATAGAAGTTTCTGACATATATTAATAAAGAGAATCTCCTCTTTTAGGAGTTCACTATATCAGTGAAATCCTGATCCCTAGTACTCTCCTATCTCTCCTGTTGAGAGAAATGCTGAAAAGAATAGATTCTCATATTACCCATTTACAGAGGGGAAATGTAGAGCAACTTGTTCAGGGTAATGAAGCAGGTCTTTCTGAAACAGAAAGAAACTGAATTCAAGATTTCTGATTACTAATCACTAACCTCACCAGAAGAATCTTTTTTTCCTCCATGACACTATATCCTCTAGAAAAAAAACTCACCTTTTCAAAATATTTCTACCATTCATTACCAAATTCTTTGCACATTAAAACCATAATCTACTATACAAATATAACTCATTAGTAACATCATAATTATTACTATTATTACTAATGATGATGGATAACTGTTAAAAGTTAGAAATTCATAGTACATCCTTCCTGAAAGGCAATATGGAATGCTTTGCTGATGCAATGGTCAGTTTTTTCTCTTTATCCTTTATTACAAGGGATGATTTATTGGGAAGGGGTAGGAATATTCCTGTTTCATCATTCAAGTTACTGATGAAAATGTGAGTGAAGCTATGGTAAGATGAGATACTGGCACTACTGCCAGATAAAACCACAAGAAAGAGGAATATTTGTTGAAATACTTTTTTTTGAGGGGGAGATGGTTGTTGGAAGGGAAACACTTTCTAAGTCTGTATCCCTAGCATCATCAAACAATGTCTCCTATAAGATACTCATAAGACTAGGTTCTCTTATTACTAGTTTATAGATGGGAAGTGTGTAGCAACTTGTTCAGGGTAAAAGAAGCAAGTCTGAAACAGAAAGAAACTGAATTCAAGATTTCTGATTACTAATCACCAATTTAACCATGGACTCTTTTCCCCCCATAACACTAGATCCTCCAGAAACACACACACACACACACACTCTCTCTCTCCTTTTCCAAATATTTCTACCATTCTTTATCAAATTTTCTAACTATTATTTTAAAACCATAATGTGATATGCAAATGTGAGATATTATAAAGAATAACACCATAATTATAAGTCCAAAAGGCCTAGGACAAGTCCCAACACTTAAAAAATGAAATAGCTGGAGGATCCATGTGATGGAACCATGAAAACACAAATATTCCTGACATCAACAAGGGTCGCTATGGTACAACTCAAACTTATATCCTTTATTAGGAATTCTATTTAGTTCTAATATATACAGGAATATTCACTTGTATTGACAAGGTGTATTATGGAATAGTGAAAAGAATGCTGGCCGTGGAGTCAGGAGACCTCTAAGATGACTTCCATAAACTCTGTGACTTTAGTGATCCCTCCTTGTTTACTAGCTATGTAATGATAGGAAAATAATTTATCTTCATAGTCTGAATTTACCCCTTGGTAAAATATACCTCACAGGGCAGTGGTGAGGAAATCACTTCACAAAACTTGAAGCAATTTATTTATTAAAATAATTTGTTTTTTAAAAACTACTTGTGAAATGAACTATATATTTTCATTGATAATATTCATTGATAGACACAATTTCAATGAATATTACTTTTTCTTTTAGTTTTGATCTCAAATTGGTAGTAGTTCTTAATCTTTAGGTCTCTTTTTTCCCTAAGTAATTAGTACACGAATATGATAACCAATGCTTAAATGAACTAGTGGAGCTATTCAGAGGAGTCTCCACAGTAAATTATTTTACAAAGTATAGAATATTTTTGTACATTGAACAATTATCCCTTAATTATTTTACAGACAGCTAGAAAGATAGAATATTTATTAAGCTCTTACTATGAACTAGGTATTGTGCTAAGCACTGAGTAGACAAAAGTAGACAAGGCTGTCCCTGCCCTCAAGGAGTTTACACTGTAATGAAGGAAGACAACATATAAAGGAGTGTTAGAAGGGGGCAGAGGGAAAAGGGCAGTAACATGTTGAAAAGCAAGCCTGGGAAGTGATGTGAAGGTTTTTGACCTGGCAAGATAAAGTTCACTTATACAAGCCATATGATCCACAGAAAGAGTCCAGGGTTCTGGTATTAGGGAAATGAAGATGATGGACCTAGAACAGAAGGCACAATGTAGAAGGAGACTTTATGTTTGCATATTGGGTCATTTTAGGGGCAACTTACGCTATATATACTCAGATGTTTAAAAAACATTTTGGTTAGTGGTACTGAGGTTGTTAATGATGAGTATGCAGAAGTAAAGACTGGGCCTAATATATAATCAGGAAATGCAGCATTATCTCCTTTGAAGCAGTTGGTGGCCCAGCATCAGGAAATCCAGAAGACTTGAATTCACAATTTAATCTTGATCTCTTGCTAGCTATGTGACTAAGGGCAAATCACTTAACCTATGTTTGCCTCAGTTTCCTCAACTGTAAAATGGGGATGATAATAATAGCATAACCTCCCAGGATTGCTATGAGGTTCAAATTAGGTATTATCTGTAAAAAAACAAACAAACATGCTTAGTACAGTATCTAGCACATAGGAACTGATATGTAAATGATTTTCCTTTTCCCCTTCCCTTCCTTTCCTCTCCCTTTTTGTTCCAAAACTCTTGCCAGTGGATTATAAAGCTGTAATCAAAAACAACGCCATTTTAAAGCATTTTTCACTTTGGTAGGCAGAAGATACCATCACTCATAGGTTCTTACAAAAGTTTTTAAGTACAAGAATATCAAATACACATTTATGGAGTCCCTGGCTGACTGAGAATACAAAAGAGGCAATAGGAACAGTGCCACCATTTTGCTTTGTATTGGATTTCTAGCTGTAGGAAAAGGTCCAGGAAAATTATCAACCTTAACTTGACTTTGTATCTCCAAAAACAATTACTTTCCCCATTTTGCAAAATTAGTGTGGATGCTTGCAGAAAGACAGGTATTTATAAAAATGAGTGAGTCCAAGTGTCATTGACAAGGAAAGACAATCTGAGGGGCGGCCAGGTGGTATAGCAAGTAAGAGCACTGGCTCCAGTGTTGAGAAGACCTGGAGATCGAATCCCGGGCTCAGACACTTAGCAGCCACCCAGAAACACCTGGCCGTGTAAACTTGAGCAAGTTACTTAACCCCAATTGCTTAGGGGCGGCCAGGTGGCTCAGCGAGTAAGAGCACCGGCTCCAGTGTCGGGATGACCTGGATCAAATCCAGGCTCAGATACTCAGCACCACACCCAGAAATAATAACTGGCCGTGTAACCTTCAGCAAGTTACTTAACCCCAATTGCTTAAAAAAAAAAAAAGAAAGACAATCTGGTTCCTGAAGGTCATAAAAATAATAGAGTAAGTTATGTCCAATAAGTCGTTTTTGAAAAAAGTCAGGAATGTTAATTTAAAAAAGAAAAGTAATCAACCTTTAAAAATCATCTGTTTTCCTATAGTCTTTACAGAATAATAGCTTTTCTTTTTCTTTTAAAACTTAAAGTAATGCTCACAGAGAGCATTTTTTTGATCCTGGTTTCTTGAAATGACAGGTCCTACTAAGCTGGAAAGGCTTTAAGGTAACTGATTGTGAGCCTGTGAACCTTTATACAGAAAGGTTCATTAGCTTGCCAACAAAATGATGAATTTTTCAGAAACAGTAAATCATGAAACGTGATTGAGCTGTGTGCTATGCTGGTAGAGGGAACATGAAGAACAATGTTATAGTGATTAGAGCAGTGGGTGTGGAATCCACAAAGACAAGGGCTTGATTCTCACCTATTGTGCTTATGAGACATGTGACTATTAACAAGCAATCAACCACTTTCAATCTGTTTTCTTATCCAGTAAAATGGGGAGATAATATCTATAAAACCTACCTCACAGGGTTGTGATCATTAAATGAGATTGCAGGTAACATACTTTAAAAACCCACATATGTATGTATTATATATGTAAGTGTGTGTTGTGTCTACTATTGTTACCCATGGTTTCAAGATTCTGAATATGTCAAAATATCAAAGTTCATATTTTTAAAAATACAAATTATTAACATAAGTAAACAGTATGCACATTTCTAGAAATTCTCTGAAACAGAGAAGGGAGTGAAGAGTGAGTTGGAAAGGGTTCAGTGGGAATGTTTATATCTTTCCTTCTGAACTATTGGTTCTATACATAGGCCTTTAAGAGTTATATAAATAGAAAGTGAAATCTTTGGGATGTGAAAAAAATTCTAATTAAAGACTATTTTGACAGTATGGGAATCTGAAGAACTTTTATTTACAGCATTTTTCTAAAAGGCTATGAATAGTTCTTTCTCTTTTTTCAAGATGGAAGACAAAAATGACCAAGAGGGAGATGGAAAAGGTCAAAAAAGAAACAAACAACAAAAAAGAAGATGTGGCAGAAAATGTGGTCAAGAACACTAGGAAGCACTGCATTTGGAACCTTGTTCCAGCCCTAATGATTGGTAGATATTCCTGATCAGAAATGTATTCCTGGTGAGCCATGTACAAGTGGATGTATGCTGCATCTAGAACCCAGGTTAAAAGGAAAAACAAAGAGAAAGTATCTGCTACTACCTCAAAGCCAGTAGGTGGTGACAAGAATGAAGGTACCCAAGTGGTAAAGATTCACAAAATGCCTAGATATTACCCTACTGAGGATGTACCTAGAAGGGTGTTTTTTGTTGTTAGTTCATTTTTCAGTTGTGTCCAACTTTTTATTACCCCATTTGGGGTTTTCTTGGAAGAGATATTTGAATGGTTTGCTATATCCTTCTCCACCTCATTTGATGGATGAGGAAACTGAAGCAAACAAGATTATGTGACTTGCCCAGAGTCACAGAGCTAGATTTGAACTCAGGAAGCTGAATCTTCCTGATTCTAAGCCCAGTACTCTGTCCACTGAGCCACCCAGCTACTCCTAGAAAGTTCTTAAGTCATGGCAAAAAGCCCTACAGATAGCATGTAAGGTGATTTGGAGCTAACATCACCCCTGGCACAAGTCTAATCATGCTTACTTGCCACCACAGAGGCAAGGAAATACTTCTAAAGCAGCTTGCTTAATGGCTTGCTACTGATGCCTGACTTCTGACCATTAACTGTGTTCCTCCACGGAAGCCCCAACAGAAATTTGTTATTGCCACCTCTACCAAGCTGAACCTTCTGGATGTAAAGATTTCAAATCATCTTACTGATGCTTACCTAAAGAAGAAACTAGGTAAATCTAGATGCTAAAAAGGAGACTTTTAACACAGAAAAACAGAAATATAAGATTATGGAGAAGCATAAGACTGATTAGAAAACAGAAAATTCTCAGATCCTATCCAAAATCAAGAAAGTTCCTCAGCTCTGAGGCTAGCTGATACTCCCATGGAACCTATCTTCACAAAATGGTGTTTTAAATGCCTTGCTAAGGATTCTTATTAAAATATCTGGAATAGTAGGTAAACAAATAAAAAGGCATGGATAGAATGTTATTTTTAAAATTAATATGGTAGTGTCAGTCTTGGATGTTGAGAAATTCCTGTCACTTTTCTCATTTAGATAACTAAAGTTAATGTACATATTAACTGGTAAGAAAAAAAAGTTTCCTAAAAAAAGACTGCTTCATACTACCTTAAATTTAAAAGAATTATGTGGGTATTGAAATCCCATAAAAATTTTTGCTTTCCATATAAAGAGGGAAAGGGTTCCATTCAACTTGCTTAGAAAATTATGCAGAAAAAAACATAAAAAGTAAAAATCATTTGTTTTTTTAAAATATTCAGTATTTAATTCAGATCAATGTGTTTCAATACATTATCAGAAATACTTAAATCTTTCACACTAACCAATTTGAAATATATTAGAACATCTCTCAAGAATTTCTGAATTTACATGAAACAAATCTGTAGGGAACTTGTGACTTGAGTCCAGTGCTTTAACCAACTATGACTAGATCATCCCTGGTGAATTCATATGCTGGAACCTCAAGGTTGAGTGGTGCAGGCCCTTTTCTGATTCTTCCAGATGCATCATAGTGTGACCCATGACAAGGACAGTAATAACCACCCAAGTCACCTGCATTTGCAATGGGTACACAACCAAGATGGGTGCAGACACCTATCAGTATGACCCATTCAGGCTTCTTTACGCGGTCTAAATCATGTTGTGGGTCTCTCAACTGTGACACATCCATGGTAGATTCTTGTTCCATTTCCTTTTGGGTTCTATGACATACAAACAGAGGCCTTCCTCTCCATTTCAAAGCTATGTTCTTGCCTTCAGGAATATCTGAAAGCTTGATTTCAATTTTCGACACGGCCAATACATCAGCAGCCGCACTCATGCTGGAGACAAATTGGGAGACGGCATTCTTGGCAGCATATGCAACACCTACAGTTGTAGTTGCAGTTGTCAAATAGGAGAAGCCTTTTCTACTTTCACTGCTATCTTTTGAAGGTTTTTTGCTATCTAACACATCTGCTGGATGATAGGCAGAGAAGTCAGGAACTCTGATGTCTGTATGGGAGTAACGAATGGATGCAGGAGAGAAGAGGCTGACTTTGACGACGAGCTGCCGGCGGGCGGCCTGCCCGGCCAGAGATTCCTGGCACAGGAGGGACCACTTCGCATCCAACACGGGAGGCTCCAGGACCACCAAGGCCTGCACTAGGACGACCTTCCCGGAGCTGCACAGGTGCCAGGAAGTGGCCGTGCGCATGGCGTCATCACGCCAACCGTAAAAAGCATTTGTAATGTAGTTTAGGTTGCTAGTCTAATTTTCATAACTTTTAGCATATTTACAATATCATCCACAATGAATATGTAAAGCACTTGAAATGGAAGCAGGATTTCTGAATTATATAATTTCCAAGTTATTTATTTATCCTTAAATTTTCAGGGTAAAAAAAAAGAAAAAAGTCTACCCTCCTAATTTCTCTTCCTACCACATCCACCCATCTCCTGACCAAAAATTAAAAGTAGAGCAGGGAACACGGCAGTACTTTTGACTTTAAGAGCAGAGTTAAGGAGGAGGTTTGCTTCAGGGTCAGTATCTCCTCTTCCCCACAACTCTCCTGAGGTGAGTGATACTCTTACGATGCATGCTCTGCAGGGACACTCACTGCCATCATCTGCTTTCAGATATTCCTGAAGGCAAGAACATAGCTTTGAAATGGAGAGGAAGGCCTCTGTTTGTATGTCATAGAACCCAAAAGGAAATGGAACAAGAATCTGCCATGGATGTGTCACAGTTGAGAGACCCACAACATGATTTAGTTTTTGCAGTTTGGACGCCTTCCTTAAGGGCTTACCTTGCTCCTTGGAGAGTAGAGGAGAGAGAGTCAAGGAAACCCATAAAACCATAAATTTTCAGTAGTATCTGAGGCTCAGGTAACTCGGTGGTACAGTGATTAGAGTGCCAGGCCTTGAATTAGCAAGACCTGAGTTCAAAATCAGGTTCAGATACTTAGTAGTTGTGGAACCCTGGCCAAGTCACTTACCCTTACCCTCCATCTGTCTCTGTTTTCTCCTCTGTAAAACTGGGATAATAATAGTACCTACTTTCCAGGATCACTGTGAGAATGAAATAAGCTAATATTTGTAAAGGGATTAGCAGAGTTCCTGGCACATAGTAGGCACCTATATAAATGTTAGCTATTACTAATATTATTATTTTGCAATTAAAACAATTGCGAATTGTTGGCCTACAGGATATCTCCACCTACTCAGCATTGTAACAAACTCAGCTTGCTCAAAATCAAATACATCTTCTCTCTATTCCCAGCTGACTCCATCAATGCTGTCAGCATTCTCCTAGTCACTTAGGTTAGAATTTTCACACTTTTAAAAAACCCTTCCCTTTCAGCTCCTACATCCATCCAAACAAACAAATGAATGAATGCATGAATGAATAAACAGCATTTATACGGTGCATTAAGGTTTCTAAAATGCTTTGTAAATATCTCATTTTATCCTCACAACAGCTTTGGGAGGTACGTGTCCATTATACAGATGAGAAAACTGAGAAAGACAGAGATTAAATGACTTGGTCAGAGTCACACAGCAAGCAAATGTCAGAGGTCAAATCTGAACTCAGGTTCTCCTAAATCCATGACCAGCTCTAATTTACTGTAAACCTATTTGTTCAGAGTCACAGTTCTTTCAATTATTCCTTCAAATATCTCTGTTTTCCTTTCCATTCCTACCATCACCACACTAGTTCAGTAATCACTTTAAATCTAAATACTGTAATAACCTTCTAATTGATCTCTCTTTATTCTAACCTATTTATAGAGACAATATACTCCTCCAGATGAGTCTATCTAAAATACTATGTGCTAACAGAAGGCCTAGAGATCAGGGGAGACCTGCAATCTCTCCAAAGTGCCTCTAATTCATGATACAAGCACACATTTTTAGCAGTCAGCTCAAGATCCAGCCAAACAGCACCATTACTACTTTACCCTAACCTTCCTAGGGTTTGTTCACATATATGTGCATGTGCGTGTGCATGTATGTTATGGGGAAAGAACTGCAGAATTTCTTCTCTTAACCATTTCCTTCTTTCCTTCCTAATACCAACACAATAACTTTTCAGCCATTCAAAAGAAGATTCACAACAAAGTACAAGAAGAATTATTCTTGTGGCTAGGGAGCAGATGAAACTGTTAACAGATGAACAGTATCAAAAACAATAAAAGCTTTTTAAAGGTTTTTTTTTAGTCCTAAGTACCAAAAACTGGACTTATTATGTTATAGACGAATGACTGACTCATACTATTGATTAATTTCCTGCAAAGCCTGGCCTCTGTATTCACTCAGTACTATTTCCTTTGCTGAAGATTTGGCTGGTCAACCTGATGGGTTTCAGCCTACCAGGATATGCTTATCTGAGTATGAATTTTAAATGCAAGAGGAGTGAGGAACAATGGACTTCATACACTTCATATATCATCAACTTGGTTAACGTGTTGATGAATTTTCCTGAACTACTCTTTTCTCCTCTTTTGATTCCTGCTTATAAGGGTTGGCTCTCTGGATAGGGAAAGGAAGGGGGAATAAAGATTATATATAAAAAAGGTTTTGTTATTGTATTATTCTTGTGCTTCTTTTCATTAGTCCCAATGAGTTCATTGAAATCTTCCCAGGTCTCTCTGAAACCATTTTCTTCATCATTTTTTTTTTTTACCGCAAAATAATACTTCATTATATTCATTTTAGAATAATTTGCTCAGCCATTCCCCAACTGACTGATACCTCCTTGAGTTCCAGTTTGTTTTTTGTTTTGTTTTTTTTGTTTGTTTGTTTTTGCCACCACAGAAAGAACTGCTACATGTATTTTTGTACAAATGGGTTTTTCTCCTCTTTCTCTGATCTCTTTATAGCACTTATCTCCCAGGGATGTTGTTAAGGACAAAATGAGATAGAATTTGTAAAACATAGCACAGTACCTGGCAGATAGTAAGTGCTTAGTGCGTGTTAAAACTTAAAAAAAAAAAATTCTTTGGCATAGACTTAGTATTTGTGTCATTGAGTCAAAGAGTAAGCACAGTTTAGTAACTTCTGGGAAACAGTTCCAAATTATTTTCCAGAATGACTGGACCAATTCACTCTGCATCAATGTGCCCTGAAGACCCTCCAAAATTTGCCTTTTTTTTTTTTGGTCAACTTTTCCAATATGACGGGTATAAGGTAGGATATGAGATGTAACCTGAACCCAAAGTCCATCAGTAAGAGACTCTCTACTCAGTGTTAGAGAAGAATGCCATGCAGCTGAGGGAGTGGCAGGGCAGAGTTGGTGAGAGTGAGAGTGAGAGAGAGGAGGGAGATCTGGGCTTTTCTGGCTTACAATATCAAAAGAGAAGATGTGTAAAGATGTGTAATTTCTTTCTTTCTTTTTTTTTTTGCTTTTTGGAGGGGGAATGTAGGGCAATTGGGGTTAAGTGACTCACCCAAGGTCACACGGCTAGTAAGTGTTAAGTATCTGAGGTTAGATCTGAACTCAGTTCCTCCTGACTCCAGGGACGGTGCTCTATTCACTGTACCACCTAGCCACCCCAAAGATATATAATTTCAATCTCTCTTCAAGTCACTGAAGGAAGAGAAAAAAGACTCTGGGAAGAATTTGAAATGAGTGGAGCTGGCCATCCCTACCATGTCCCTATCCCCAACTTTCTATACTAGAGACTGGAGAATTTGCTCCTTGGGTGAAATCTTGCACTCTCTTTCTCTCAGTTGAGTTGAGATATGTTGCTCTCCATGGGAGAGCTACTTTATCTGTATTGCCTAGTATATATATTCTTACAGGTACACTTTCTCTGATTTCTGTTTTGCTATTAACTTGGATAAATGAGTTTCTTTGCTCTTTGCTATGTGTGTTTATTGTGGAATTGCTATTTCATGGGAAAAAAGTCAAGTCTTAGATATAAAACTTGACAACCCTCCCTTTCTGGATTAAGATCAAATGTGATAATATTTGTAAAGCACTTAGCACATAGTAAACAATATATAAAAGTTAGCTATTGTTATTAAGAAATACCCATCAGTTTACCTTGAACCTAAAATTTATATCCCTAGATAAGCAGAGAGATATAATTCCAACTGAGTACCCCCTCTCTCTGGGGAGAGCAGAGTGGCCAGCCTCAGGCTGCCAACTTGCTGTTTCCTTTCCTGTCAGGAACCAAAATCTTCCTTAGATAAGGGTGAGCATAAAAGTCTTGCAATGCCTGTACTTGCCTCAATGTGAGCCACATTGAGACAGCTATATATTACATAGAGTTGCTTACAATTACCTTGAGTTACATTAATTTGCATTTTTCTACTTATTAGGATTTTGGAACTCTTTTCACATACCTATTGACAGCTTGTATTTCTTTTCCCCTAGAAACTACCTATTTATGACCTTTGATCACTTATCAATTGGAAAATGGCTCATATTCTTGTTAATTTGATTCATTTCCCTTTGTATTTTGGATATGAGACCTTTATCAGAGAAATTTCATCAATACTTTTTCTTCAATTAATAGCTTCCCTTCTAATTTTAGTTGAATTGGGTCTGTTTGTTCACAATTGATCCCCTCTCTCTCTTTTACTTGGTCACATAGCTCCAACTCCTTCAACAAATTTAACTTTATCCACCTCTGATATCATTGTCTTCACCAGTCATTTTCTATTGGTATTTACCAAATTGCCTTCCACTGGTTCCATTGATAGGTAGTTGAGAATACGTACGTATATGTGCACAAATACAAATATATGTGTGTATGTATACACATAGAAAGGAAGAAAGAGAAAGAAAAAAGGAAAGAAACAAAGAAAGAAAGAGGAAGGAAAGAAGGAAGAAAGAGAAAGGAAGGGAGGAAGGAAGGAAGAAAGGAAGAAAGAAAAAGAAAAAGGAAAGAAAAAAAGAAAGAAACCAAGAAAGAGGAAGGAAGAAAGGAAAGAAGGAAGGAAGGAAGGAAGGAAGGAAGGAAGGAAGGAAGGAAGGAA
>NW_027185764.1:44462068-44557730 GCF_028583685.1 Petaurus breviceps papuanus | reverse complement strand
GAAGGAAGGAAGGAAGGAAGGAAGGAAGGAAGGAAGGAAGGAAGGAAGGAAGTTCCTGAAAGTCAAGGATGATATCTTATATTTCTCTCTAATATTTCTTAGAACCTTAGCACCTAGCACATATGAGGAGAATATGCATTCCATAAATAAGAGGAACAAAGAACATTGAATTTTGAGGCCTAAGTTTAAGTTTCAGACCTAGCTCTGCCACTGAGTCTGTTGGATAACATTTAACTGTAGTCAAAGCGCTTAAACTGATCTCCCTACCTCATAGAGTTTAGAGGAAAACACTTTACAAACCTTATTTTTGTTTTTACTCCTGTATCAATTATCAAGCATTTATTAAGCACTTACTCTATGCAGATACTATGTTAAGCACTGGAAGAACAAAGAATGATAAAAACATGGTCTCTGCCCTCAAGAAGCTTATGTTTTAATGGGGAAGAGAACATGCAAAAGATACAACAATGCAAATGGAAGGTAACCTCAGAAGCAAGACACTACCAGAGGTGAAGGACAAGTACCAGAGCTGCCTCCTAGAGGGTGGGACTTGACCTGAACCTTAAAGGAAGCCAGGGAAGTCAGGAGGCAAAGGGGAAAAGAGAGCATGGAAGAGAGGTGATAAGATGGCAGAGTCTGGAGGTGGAGTGTCTTGTGTGAGGAACAAGAGGAAGACCACTGTCACTAGATCCACAAAGAAGTAAATGGTCTTCAGACCAAGAAATACAAACAAACAAAAAACAGGCATTTATTAAAGTTCAGTGTCTAACAAATAAAAAGATAAGCAAAGAGATGCCAAGAAAGTTAGTCCAAATCACTAGGCCAAAATTAACTATATCCTATGGTACTTAAAAGGCTTGTGGCTAAGAGTATTGAGAATGGAGAATAAAAATGGTGCCAAGGATGAGCTAAAATGGACTGAGTTATCAAAAGAGAGAAACAGGTGGGTTCTTTAAGGTAGGGGCCAGGGAGTTTGGTTTCAAAATTCTAGAATTCTCTAATGGACTCAGTGGCACTTCTGCAAAGCTATTTCCTCTACATGGGGATCCAAGTCAGTGCCATTTTTTTTCTTCTTCCACCACCCTTGAAAGTTGTACAGGGTGACCATCGCAGAGGGAACAATAGCAGGCCAGGGGCAGCCATTATTTACTGATAGCCATGTGGGCAAGGAGCCGTGAGGGAGACTTTTGTGCTTTTATGAGGTGAAAGGGACAGCGAGGGCTAACGTCATACCTGCTGCCACTGCTCTGATAGCCAGAACCTCAAAGCCTATCTCAAGACTAACAGCTACTGTGACTCCTGCCAGGCTGCTGAGCTGAAAAGGAACACTACTTCTTCTTCCTTGGCTCATCCTCTGATGTCCCCTATATAACCCTGCAATGGATTTTGGCCTTGCAATAAGGTAACCATAGAGATGCAGACACTCTCCCAGGATTCCACTGACCAATAAGATTATGAAATGGGTGGAGGTGTCTGTGACTGTTAGAGGAGAGTGAGGAGGAGGCAAAGTTGTATTGTGTTGGAAACATACAAGGAGACGCTGGTGCCCAAGGTACCCTGACCCTGGTTCTTTCATTCAAAGAAACTCTGATGAAGAGCTGATTGGTTTTAGATGTGGAGGATGGTATACTATGAGGTTGAATGGATCTGGTTTGGGAGATTTTCCCCCCTGAGAATCTTCCAACCCCTCACCCCCATCCCTACTCCCTGAGACTGTGATTTTTTATCAGAAGAAAGCTGCTTTGGTAACTGCCCCTCTCCAATGTCTAAGCAGGAAAAAAGCCATTTCCTTCCCTCTCAGTCAGAAGAGCTAAAAACTGGCAGCTGTACTTCCAATGAACTGTACTGGCCAGTACTTCCCTTCCCCCCACCTTGTGCTTTCAGTCCTCCCCTTTTTATCAGCAGATATTACACTGTTAGATGAAAAAAAACCCAACAAATAACAACAGTGCACCAAACCTTTGTGTGTTATCACTTCAGTGATAGCAGCTGGGGAACAAAAAGTGAGTCTATATAAAGCGAGAGACTCAGTCAGCGTCCCCTATGGAAACAGGCACTGGGTAAAGCAGCTCACAAAGAAAGGGCTTTCTTTGGGAATATACAAACCCAGTGGTGCTGCCTGTGACAGCTTTGTAGGCCAGCCTGAGATGAGAAGCCAGAGAAAGGAAAGCAAAGAGAGCTTTATAAACTGAAACCATCATTCCCCTAGACTGGTATTATTAGCAAGCTAGAATCCTGGCATGAAACAGAAGAGGGGAGGGACTAGCAGTGTGGGGCTCCTTGGGTTCTGTTATTCCTCTTTTCTCTCTGCTTAGTGCCACACAAGAATCACCCTACATAGGATCAGTGTTATGGCACAGTCCACGATCCAGACCTGGGACTCAGATACATGGTCTTTCCCCCTCCCCCATTCCTTCTGCATGATGAGCAGGCTGTGGTTTGGGAGTTCCCCTGGCCATACCTGGAGAACTGGGAGATCAAGAAGAAGGAGGGTTGGGGAGATGGCCAGAAACAAATAGTCCTTTGTGGGACCCTTACATTTTTTCCTTCTCCAGAAATAATGCCCTCAGTCCCAGGAACAGTTAATCCATTCAGCTTTGAAACTCTAGCCCCAGGGCTGAGTTGTCTTGATTGGTGAGTGAATGAAAGCAAACTCACCTAGCCTACTATATATAGCTGGCTCAGTCCATACCACCCTTCTGATCCAAACATCCCTCCCCTCCACATACACTTTCTGACTTATTGCTCAGGGCAATGCTACCCTGGTATCTGGAAAGAGAATGTCAATTGTCCAACTGATCAACTCACCATCCCTGTGACTCTTCAGAATCATTCTGAAGAGAGAGTTCTCTTCCCAGACCATCACTCCTCTGTATACTTTTCCCATCCCTATCTCCAACCCCACCTAGAAGATAAGCTACTCAAAGAAGAGAAATATAAGCCTGTTGTACCTGTGAGCTCAGAACCTGACCAGTGTCTGGCACTTAAGTGAGCACTTAACAAACGCCTTTTCATTCCTTTTTTCCATTTTTATGTTCAATAAAGTATGTTAAATATTTAAGCTATGAGAAGGTAGAAGATTATATGGCCAGAGAGAAGAAAACCCAGCCAGAGGGTCAGAGATTTAGAGATACAGCTTTTTTTATTTTTGAAATACAGAGAATTATTCTGTTTCTTCCCTTAGCTAATGCTGAACCTGGATAACATGGATTTAAGCTGTTTAGCAATGGGAAGTAGCCTAGGAATTGCCGGATTGAGTACCCTATTGTGGCTGGTGGGGTCACTGTACCATTTAGGAAGGTTGTACCATGTATACAATGGAACAGAAGTGGACATTGGCCTAATTGCTCAAAGAGAGTGCCACTTGGTGGGCAACTGGAATATTTCATTCCATCACAGGATAATAAATGATATGACATGCTGTCTCACTATGGGCTTAAGGAAGGCAGCATACAACCTGATGTGGGCTACTAATGTAGCAGACAGCACACTACAACACTGACCCAGGTGTCACACCAGGGACACCTACATGTTACACCCATTATTCAAAGTAAAGTATATGAACACTTGGAAAGTCACAGTAAAAGAATGTGATATTTCCATAAAACATATGAGAAAAGTATTTCATTATATCCTATGGATATGATGGAGAGATATGGGCTCAATGATAACATGCTGAGGCAGATTTGGAACTGGCTTAATAAGGATCTGGTCTTGAAGCTCTGAAGACCTGAGTTCAAGTTCTGCCACAGATATATAATAACTATGTGACCCTGAGAAAGTCATTAGATTCTCAGTGCTCTACCAACTCTCCAAGAGTATAAATTCCAGAGAAATGACCTGCATTGGTAGAAGGTTCTCTAATCCAGGAGGTCCCTATACTAATTAAATCACAGCTCCAGCCTCTATCTCAAAATGACCAGAGCAAAAGAATAGTAAATTCATGCACTATTATCAGCCTGAAGGGCTAGGTCTAGTGGAATATTCTAGTTATCGGTATTTGGCCCTGTCCTGTTCCACATTTCTATCCATGAGTTACATAAAGGCATCAATGGAATGCTTATCAAATCTGAGTACAACAATGAAGCAAAAAGAAATAGCTAATATGTTGGATGATTGAAATCACCTGCAAAGGGGTAAAACTAAGGTGAGATAGGCAATCAGCTTCAGCCTCTGTGCCCTCTATCTCCACCATCTCCCTTACCACAAGAGAACTCAGTGAACTTCATAGAGTAGAAAATGTTTGCTATCAATATCCTAGTCCTGAACAGCTAATGCTGTGTGTACATCAGGAACCAAAGTCAAATTGAACAGAGTAAGGAAAAGAAGCTTCAAAATTCAGCAAGAAGCCTAGAAGAAAAGCTATACCATATTTAGGGGGAAATTCATAAGCACCCCAGGAAGTGAGAAAGAGACTTAAAGAAACCAGTAGCTCTGAATTACTCCTCAGTCACATGTACTCTCTTATCTTGAGCTCACATTCCTCTGGGCCCTGTATGTACTGGTGAAAAAGTGTGTCACAGACTTTGAGGGTGGGAGGAAGTTTAGTACCAACTCTTCTCATTATACAATCTTAGTAAATGTCACTTCCTAAAAGTTAATTAAGTCTGACTGATATCAAAAGATTATCAAAAGAGAGAGTACAACCACTGGGGGCTTGTAAACTATTGCATTTGATAAATACATTCCAAACTTCTCATAGGAAGCCCTAATGCTAAGAGGACACAAAGTATCTGCCATCTGGGGATCTAACTTGTCAGTGCAACTGGAAGTTGGGAGAGTAAATCCAGAGCATATGCTACATGTAGAAAAAGGAGTGGATTTGTTTTACTTGGCTCCAGAGGACAGAAAACTAGGATTGAACGGGTAGAACTTTCAGAGAGGCAAATTTTTGCTCAATATAAGAAAAAAAATTATTGAATAGCCTTACTCAGATAGTGAGTTCCCCATGACTGTAGATTTTCATATGGGGGCTGTACAGCTATATTTTTGTTAATTTTTAGGTAAAGGGCTGAACTAGATAGATTACATGGAAATACTAATATATAAACTATATATCTTGCAAATTTATTTCAAGATCAAATGAGATGATGCATATAAAGTACTCTCCAGATCTTAAAGCACTATATACATTTAACTTATTATTATTCTGTAAAGTGTCATACAGATTGTAATTAGTTTTTATTATCCTCCTCAGCTCTTACCTCACTTCCATGTTTAAGTTTGGTATTCAGTAAATACTAATTTAATATATGCTTGAATAAACATGTCAGTGAGCCCTGTCCAAAGAAAGGTCAACTTTTAAAAATTTGCAGTGTGAACTTTGGGACTGACTTCTTTCTGTTATTCACCCTTCAAACATTTCACCACTTACTAGAATACTGACCAGAAGGTGAGTAGGGGCAACATGAATGTGTGGAAGTCTGGTCAGTCCAACTTCCTTGTTAGCTGTTCTGGTTGGGAGGGACTGCTAGGGGATGTGAGTGAGAGAGCTGAAAAAATGGATTCAAGCAATGTTATTGCATTATCCATCCTTTCTTTGGTCACAACTACCATGAATTATGTGCTGATTACATAATATTTTGAGTTCCCCAACAATGAAAACAGAGAGATAGCATTGACTTGACTTCTCTAAGATTAAATGCTAATAAGACAATATCAGCTTACCTAAGTGTTCATTTTTCCCAAGGTCAGAATTCATCCTTTCCTTTCAATGAATAAATGAAATGAATGAATGAATGAATGAATGAAAAAAGTACTATTAGGTATTACTATGTGTATACTGTGTTAAGAGCCAGGGAAATGAATAAAAAAAAAAAAAAGCAAGCTACTTTATGTCCTCCAGAAGCTTACATTCTAACAAGCAAAGACAACGCATATGGGGAGATCCCAAGGAGAGATATTTTGATCACAGAGGTCACAGGAATGGTGAACGGAGTGGCAGTACAACTTCTAGCAAGCTGATTAATATTGCTGTACAGTAGCTCCCAAAAGCTGAACTTATTGCAATCAGACTGAAAAGACATGGATTTCACTACAATCCCTATTTTTCTCAAAATTTCAACTAAATTCCAAAGGCTCTTCTCAGCAAATGAATGCCTTCTCTATATGCTAAGTCATCATAGCCATGTTTATTCTTAGTTTTAAATTCATTATTGTGATTTCATCTTCTTTTCGACCTGAAGATAGAGTCAAATCTTGTGGTGAATCCCCACACAATAATTCATGTAAGTCCTGCCCTGCCCTATCATTTCCTTAAAGAGCTAAATGGTTCTAAGTCCTCCAATTATCCTTTATAGAAAAAGTGTAAAACTCTAACTGGACAATACCTTAAGAGAGTATGTGCAACATGGTCTGCAACCTTAAAAGAGGAGAACCATTAAAAACAACAATTTACCTTGAATTCCTTATGGCTGGGGGTAGGGATTTTTAAAAATGTCTCAAAACAAATGACTTTCTATATTATCAGCCATAACAGGCCATGACTCAATCAAAAAATAAAGTGGAAAAAAAAATCAGCAAAAGAGTTACAGAGAACCATCACGGTGTAATCAAATGCACACTGCTATTTCTGAATCTTTCCCTGAGCAGTGAGATTGTGGGAGGCTTTTGCTCATAACCACACATTCAAAGGAGATTGTCTAATGTGGCTGAAACAGTGAATCACAGAGGAGAGAGATTCTGCTGGAATGTGATGCTTTCTTTTTTTTCTTTTGAGGACTCCTCCTCTCCCCTTATCCCACCTCTTCTTTCCCTGTCATTACTAACTGGTGCCGGTTCAAACTGGCTGGCTCCAGCCCTCGCAGCATCCTCTCTGTATTTCTCAGCTTTTGTTCTCAGTTAGAACAGAGCACTATTTCTTGCTTCTTAGGCAGCTCATGTAATTAGCCTGCAAGCTGCCAGATATTGCAGCACATCCTTTGATAACCTATTAATGACATGGATAACTAAAAAAGGATTTTTTTTTATTCCCAAAGCAAATACAATTGTATTTTAACAATTTCACTTCAGATACAAGGATATTTTATTCGTTCTTCTGGCATTGATGGCCAAAACAACTTTATTCCCCTGTTTATTTTTATATAATTCTCCTTAACTGCATCCTACCTCTCAGGAGTGGCTACAAGGATATTTATATCAACAAAGGGAAGTAAACCAAGGAAATCTGGGAACATTCACAAACCATTAAGTTTTCTTCTATGTGCAAGGTACAGAGAGTAAAGAGTACTTACTGCTCCAAAATCATTCAAATATGGCCCAGTGGAAGCTAGAAAATATCAGTGAAACCCCTATTTTTTTTCCATGAATTTTTTTTAAGTCCTAAATGCATTTTTATCTGTCTCAAAGGACTGGGGATGCAGGAGTAGAAAAACACCTTAGATGTTATCAAGGCCAAACCTCTTATTGTTATGAAGGATAAAACTGAAGCCCAGAGAGGTTCATACCCCAAGGTCACATTAACAGAAAGTGCCAAGGCCAAGTTTCAAACCCAGTTCCTTTGACTCCAGAAACAACTTAAAGAGGGGAAGACATTTCTTAACTAATAATTATTTTCAAAATAACAAATACATTTACAGAAATCCACTCATAAGAAAGGTAATGTGAAAGCAGCTTATTAGTAGCATTATAGCTACCTTCCCAACCCTACTTTAAGAGGACTGATAGCCTAATTTGTTGTAGGGTTACATCAGGATTCTCTCAGTCCAAAATTTCATCACTTTACGTTCTTTTCTATACTACAGGCCTATGAAGCAATCTGTAGGCTTTCCTGAATAGATGTGATTCCTAAGCCTATCTCTACTTTTTTTTCCTTAAAGGAGAGAAGAGAATAAGTACATGGCATGGGAAAGGTGAAGCCAAGAAATGGGCATAGTTTTGTCAGGCTAAGGATATTGTGAGGCATCCCTATCTACTATCTCAGACAGAACTAGTTAGCCTAGTGCATGTACACATAGGTACATGTGTACATGTATGTAGATATACATATATACACACATATTTATATACATACATATATACATGTATATATGAGTATACACACATGGCCATAAAACAAATTAGTTCAGAGCGCGGTGGTGCCAAACCCCAAGCCTATCTCAAGTACTCTAACACTAGCCATGTTATACCTTCTTCTAACTGAGCACCTGGAGATATTTTCTTTCACTAACAGCTGTCAGAAAGAGATTTCCCATGGCCAGAGAGGTGGCAGATAAGCCAGAGGTATATAAAACACCTGTCTCCATACTCCTGTCATATTTACATTGAAGTACAGAACAGTTTGGAACTGTGCCATTGTGTTTATATAGGGTCTATGTGCAGATAGCTGAGAATGAGCTCTGTAGCATCATAAAAAGCACCAATGACCACTGAGTTGGAATGAATGTCCTTCTCTTAGACTTCTTATTTTCTCTATAGAAAAATCTGGACAATTTTACAGACATATTTATTTCTTGGTGAAACTGCTTTTAGCCTGAATGTGCTCCTGTCATAGTATATAGTTGGGCTCATTTTCCAGATACGGACAGAGTCAAACACAGCCTGGCATGAGATCCAAGTTCTTAAAAAAGAGACAGTGTGGGCTGATGAATTCTCAGCCTGTTTACATTCCTTCCCTGAAGTGATTGCAGTTCTCTGCAGTTCTGCCATTCTGCAATACTAGGAGCTGTTTACATTGAACAGGCCCTAAAGGAGCAAAGATTCCTATGGAGCTTCTAAGGTGAAATTTAGAAGACAGAATGAAAATAGGAACATGAAGCTGTTAATCTGAGGAACTTGTCATTCTTGTGCTGTGTAAGGAGGTTAGACTCAGAAGGATAGGATCACATACCTGCATGGTCAACTATTAATAGGTATCAGCTCTGAAGAAGGGAGATAAGAGCCTTCTTCCCTATCTTTTTAAGCTCTCCAGAAAAAGGATATTAACTTCTTTTCTTGAGCTCCCCCACATATTACCTACCTCACAGGGCTGTTGGAAGGATCAACTGAGATAATAATGCAAAAGCACATTGAAACTGGAGAGCAAAGAGGAGAGAGGTATCATTACTTTTTAATTCAATTAAAGGAAAAGTAATGCCCCTGTTTTGGTTCAATATTCCTATAAGCTAAACTTCAGTGAAAAACTGGTTATGGATTTTAGGACTAATACTCTTTTTAAAAAAAACTATAAATCATCACATTTATCCTTATTGTTTATAGCACATTATACTCACTCAGTTTAGTGCTTTATAGATAAAAGCATGAGTCCCCAATCTCTCCTTGTATCAGAAGGCAAATTCCAATTCCAATCAGTGTGCAATGGATCCAAAATGGAATTCAAGTTTCCTCCCTTTTTTTAGAGCTCTGTTCTGAAGGCTACATTATACAAATAATGCACTGAAATTAACATAATCTTCATAGCCCACTTATCACAATAACATATCTAAGCAGAGTAAGAGAAAGAAATTGAATTTCTTTAAAGTGATGAGTTTCATAAATTCATTTAATTGAGAGAGACTAAAATGCATACTTTTCAACTTAATTAAAAATGAATCTCGGTTGGTTACTGTTTTTTAAACTTATTTTGAGGTTTTTACTGATAACATGCTTTTACATCTAACTCCTTATTCTATTTTCCAAGCTTGAAAGAAGTGAATTATGATTTTCTGAAAATTTACCCATGTTTTCTAGTTCAGTAAAACACTTTGCCAGTTCTTTTTATTTTATTCCATTTTTAATTCTATACCTACATAGTTAAAAACAGTTACCACTGATATGAAAGAAGTCACTTGCCCCCAAATTCCAATGGCTCTGAGCTCTGAGACTAGATAGGCAATCCTCTGGTTTTTACCTCCAGGGCTCTATACTCATCAGAGTTAAGTGACAGATGATGCATTTTGAGTTGTGTAAGCTGCTCGTTCATTTTTCTCATCTACAAAATGAGGTGGTTGGAATAGGATATTTCTAAGGTCTCTTTCAGCTCTAAATGCCATGATCTTACATTATCTCCCATTCACTGAGGTTCTCTTTAGTGTCGCAGAAGATCTCACATGTAAAGTCTGAGCCAAAGGATTTCTTACTGATGAGAAGATTCTCCAAATGTTTCTAATCTAGGACCAGATAGATTCTGATTCCAAAATGATGTGACTGTACTATTTGCACTGAGTCCAGGAATACTACAATGATTTCTCAAAGAGATCTACAGAAATAGGAAAAAAGATAGTTTTCATTGTCTATACGGGTAAAAATCAAGTATATGATTAATAGTTGTCATCAGGACTATGGCATACAACTGGTGTACAGAGAGGCAGCCCATTGAATTAGATCATCTGGTGTATCTTTTGACAGCACTACAGAGAGACAATTAGCTATGCCTAGAAATTGGTATATGAAGACACTGGGATGGATCACACTTAGGGAATGGAGCAATGCTTTCTAAAAATTCCACACTTGGCTGCTCCTACAAAAGGTTACCTCTTTAACATGGCTATTCTCCTTATGGTTGCCAATCATGACATAGTACAATCTTGGAAGAATTAGAACCAAAAATAATCCAAAGGAGAATGGAAAGATGCATGGTAAACATCAGCATACTGTAGCACATTATTGATGATAAATTGAATTTGAGAAATGGTGTAAAAAATGTTTCTAATCCTAAATAAAGATTTAGGATTAGAAAAGAAAGTAGGCTGGTCATGTAGCAAAACTAAGAGCTCACAGATAGCTCAAGAGGCACATAGGTAGCTATACCCCAAATGTTAAAATGATAAAAGGGAGATTCTCCAGGGCATTGGGGGGTGTCAGTGAGTCAATAAGCATTTACTAAGCACTTACTATGTGTCAGTCAGTCAATAAGCATTTGTTAACTGTTTAATATGTGCTGAACACTGTGCTAAGTGCTGGGGATACAAAGAAATAGGCAAAAGAGCTGTTGCTTTTGATGAGCTCACAGTCTAATAAGGAAGATACCATGTAAAAATACATAAACTAGCTGTGTGCAGGATAAATAGGAAATAAGCAACAGAGGGAAAGCACAAGTACTAAGTGCTGAGCATAGAAAGAAAAGCAAAAAACAAAAACCAGTCCTCCGACATCAAGAAGCATACATAATAATAGGGGAGACAGCCAATAAATAATGAGGGACAAACATACATGGAGGGAGTGGATATGGGTATACTGTTAGAGCAAAGCATAAAAAGCTTCCTGGAAAAACTCAAGGGTGGAGAAGCCCTTCATCAAATCACAGAATGTTAGCACTAGAAGGCGAGTAAGAAACACGAGATCACATCCAAGTCATTAAAGGCCTAAAGAAATGCCATGTGCCGGGCTCATAGTAAGTGAGCTTAATAAATACTTGATAGATTAATGAACCACAAACTTTCTGACACTTTTTAGGTTTTATTTCTGTCCATTTTCTCTATAATAGGATTCACTTCAGGGCAAAAGGACTATGTTGTGCCACTCTAGGAAATCAATTTGCCAATTAGAAGCCACAATCAAATAGTGTGAATCTTCCAAAGAATAGCACCAGGTGACTGGAGGTGGCTTTGCAGGCTCACCCATAGTAAGTACTAAGGGAAAGACTGCCAGGAAACATGAGGTCATTTGCGTCCCAATCAACATCGGAGGAGCCTCTGGAACAAAGGCTCCCCCAATTGCTCCTTTTTCTCATCCAGGAAAAAGTGACTCTTCACTGGAGTCCCTTTGGCCTGTTTTAAAGAGGCTATTTCAAGAGGAGTGCATCAGTAGCAGGGCCACTTTCTTTCAATCACCCTCTAGAGAAATAAGGTTCATATAATAATTGGACTCTTATGAAAGCACCACACACTTTTTTAAATCTCCCAGATCAGACCTGGGAATGAACAAACATAATACTGGTAGAGCATAAAATAAAGGGAAGCATTCACTCCTTATAACTTGGGCAAAGGCACTACTAATTCTGGGGTTACTGTTAGGTCTGTATGGTTAGAAGCCTGGTTCCTTGATATTTAACATCTTCAAAGAAAGACAAGTTGGAAAACCGCAAGCACATTTTCTCAGATCCTTCTTGCTGAGAATGCAGAACATGATTCTCCCTCGTTAATTTCTTCTTAGGCCAATACCACACTTGGGGAGGGGGGTGCTATCGTTCTTTTGGTTTGGGATCTTGTCAGTTGTGGATGGAATCTTTCTTTTTGTGAGTGTTCCTATGAAATCAAAAGCATGTTTTTGTTCAGGTGACATGACGTTTAACCTAGAAACTTGCCCTCTCAATCAACTATATGCGGCCATAGAACTAACATTACCAAAGAGCCACTGGTTTCAATCTGAAGTATCTTAATGGTTCATGGAATATCCTACAGATCAGACGTTTAAAACTATCTAAAAAAGTGAGTGAGGAATTTCTTCTACTACATTACTTAATGTAAAAAGTAGGTAAATATAGGAGATTCTTAATGGAAAAATCGTTAATAGTAATGATATTGAATACATATGATTAGGTATGTGAAAGTTTCATGTGTATGTGTACATACACACACACACACACACACACACACACACACGGTTTTCTATGAAATAATGAGACAGTGCCAAAGAGAAAACCAGTCTCATTCTTCATAAATGCACTTTGACACCCACGCCCTCACTCCTATTTTTCTGATCATTTAAAAATTTCAAGTTTTGTTCATAAAATTACTCCTGAGTTTCCTTTTTAATCGACTTTCCTTCTTTTGTTCTTGTACTTCTGATTCATAGCTCCCTTTCTGAGGCAGGGGAAGGGAGGAATTTAAGAGGTAGAGACCAAGAGACACAAACTCAGCCTCACTTAAATCCAAGTCACACACACACCATGAGACACAGCCTCCTGATGTTATTGGTCCTCTCTAAAAAGTGGAGAACGAACAATAAGTAGCATCTTTCTCTCTATGACAATTATTTTTCAAATATAACTAGAATTCTTTCATTACTCTTGGCAACCATGTGGGTTGGCTTCTTCTAAAATGTTAAACTTGTGTGTTTGTAATTATACACATGTATAATACACACGAGTCAAGAAGATTCATCTTCCTGAGTTTGAATCTGACCCCAGATGCTTACTAGCTATGTGACCCCTGGGCAAGTCACTTAACCCTGTCTGCCTCAGTTCCTCATGTGTAAAATGAACTGGAGAAGGAAATGGCAACCTGCTCCTGTACCTTTGCCAAGAAGACCCCAAATGAGGTCCAAAAGAGATGAAAAGCACTGGAAAATGACAGAATTGAATAATATACACACATAAGCAAGAATCATACCAGTCTAATATTTATAAGCAAATTCTGGTATTTCTATCAATAACTACAGTTATTGGAAAGTCAGGGTGAGGAGAAGGAATGGATTAAGGGGAGGGGGAGCACCATGTTACTAAAACAAAACAAGCAAAAAAAAAAAAAAAAGCCAAGCAAGAATATGGAACAGATTCTGGGAATTTCTCAAACTTCTGAAGGAACACAGTGTGGGAAGAGTGCCCCTTAGTGGGCAGATGTACTCAGTGCAAAAGTAAAAGTGATGGAAAAGTACATTTTGAAGTAAAAGTTAAAATGAGGATTGTAAAAATCTTAACACTAAGGAGAACCAACATTCTGTCACTTCGAGACGTTTTTCTCAGGGCTCCCCTCTATATGATCATCACCTTCCCCACAAAACAGATTCTATTCATCTCAGAAATCTGTCCCAAAGAAAACTAAACTAAATTCCATGGCAATTTCTAAAAACATTAGAATTGAGTAGAATCACACACCACACACACACACACACACACACACAATCCCAATAAACCTCAGTGGCAAAAAAACCCCAGAATTTTAAAAAGCTAAGTATAAAATACAGAGAGAACACAACTATAGTCTAGAAGTTCAGGGCTGCATCAATACAAAATGCTCTGATCCAACTCAAGGCCTTTGTTCATATTCTTACTACTTGAAATGGATGCTTCTCCTCACCTTAATTAAATCTTATCTACCCTTCGAGGGTCTGCTCAAGTTCAGGGCCTCAGAGAAGGATCCCCTGGTTACTTTAACCCATTCTTTATAACTTTTTAGGACAAATAATTTATTTAGTTTAACTCCTTGAGGTAAGGGTTACGGCTCTCGGTCTGTTATTGGAAGAAGGCAAGTATCACATACACTTGAATGAACTGGGGGGAGCAAGGAGGAATGACCTCATACAAGCATTCTCTCTTCTGAATCCCAAGTCCAGCCTTCTCTCTCTGAACAAATATCCTCACCTTTTCCATTACCAATAAATCAAGGCCATGTGAAATCATCTTGCTCAAATCCCTTTCTAACTCTTTCTTTTGGTCTCAGAGAATGCCTCTCCTAATCATTTGATCTCTTACTCTTGTTCCCTTCCTCACTTTTCTTGGACTCTCCTTCCATCACTCATTCCCACAATTATTCCAAGTCTCTCTTGCATTTCCAGCTCTGCCCTTTGTGGGGACTTCTTTCCTTCTATCTCTAAATGTGTTCAAATCTCCCCTATTCTATTTGTCCCCTTCTTTTCACTCCCACTCTCAGTAGTCTAATTTAGGCCCAGTTTTGCTGTTGCTACAACATGGAATTTCCAGAGGCTTCTCCCTGGACATGTATATAGAAAAGGGTTTCTTTTTCACTTTAGGATAATAATTTCTTTTTTTCTTTAGTTTTAGGAGACTATCATAATTGTGGGGCAATTCTATATAATGGCAGTAATGGTTAAGGAAAGCCATGTCTACATTTTGGAAACTGAAAAGCCCTATAAGCACAGAATAATTATCAAATTAATTACCTGGGTTCTTGTTTACAATTCAACTAGGTAGCACAGTGGATAGAACCCTTGGCCTGGCCTCAGACACTTACTATCTGCATGACCCTGAGCAAGTCACTTAATTATCTTTGCCTTAGTTCATCTATAAAATGAGATGGAGAAGAAAATGGCAAACCACTCCAGTATCTCTGCCAAGAAAACCCCAAATGAGGTCACAGAGAGTCAGACATGACTGAAAAAAAGACTTAATTATAATTCTTTGTTTCTGGTGTTATTATACCCAAACTTTACCATCCCTTCCTCTTACCTCTACTCATAATTTCACGAACCTAGCCCAGGCCTCCATTACCTCTTAGGTAGACACTTCTATCCCTTATACCCAGAACACACTTCCTCCTTATTTCTGCCTTTCAGAGGCTTTCAAGGCTCATCAGGTGCCACTTCCTCTGGGAAATAAGACTTGCAATCACCCTGCTTAAATATTCCTAGAACCTTAAGTCCAGATCTCTCCTCTGCCTTGTCTCCTTTGCTACCTACCTATTGTACATTATCATATTTCCCCTTTGGTGTATTTACCATGTTACATAATGAGAGTTGTGCTCATTTTTTTAGATAGCAATTTTCATCTAAAGGTTTCAAAAATGCATACAGAATGTCAATCAGCAAAGTAATCTGAAACACTCAAAAATATTTATTTAAGCACCTATTATATACCATCCAAACACTGAAACAAAACAGTAGTTTGGGGAGCAACTTGACTATATAACAAAACTTTGGGATCCTGAGTCTGGAAATTATTTACAAAGTATTTAATTTTTTGTTTGATTTGGTTATGTTCAAAGTTAAACCTTAACCTACCACTAACATTTTTACTACTTTGGCAGTGGTTTAGAAAAAGTTGGCATGGTTTCACCGACAATAAACCCTACATAAATTGCTAGTCTACTGAAAAGTTATATAAAGGGCCGCCCTGACAAAAAGAAACATTGACGCTTGGTCACTTTGAATTTGAGAGGAGGGATCTTCAATAATATTCCTGGTCTGTCTAAATGTAAGATAGACATAATTTAAAATAGTTCACATTCATATTTACCATATTTATTGTTTTCTGTTCAGTATTTGCAAAATAAACCTATCACATGTTTCTGGCAACACATTAGCTTTGTTAGACCAACACTGAGAGCAAATAACACTGCTTAGAACCTTCCAATGGGAAAGTCTTGCTTCTGACCCATAGCCTGGGAAGGTGTTACATCAGAGTAACACCATGGATTTGTACTTAAAATAGCACTGTTTAGGGAAACTACTACTTTGCCAACTTTTTTTTCAGACTAACTAGATGCTTAAAGGAGAGAGAAAGACAGAGAGACAGAGACAGGGAGACAGAGAGAAATCTTTTAAGAAGTGGGGTCACTCATTACCAGCTTAGAATACTCTATGCCCAATGCTGAGATAAACATGAATTCTAAACAAAGATCAATGTCAAAAAGTTCATCCTCTTTTTATTCTTTGCTCTTTGTCCATAGTTATATTCAGTCTTTCTGAACCCTAGGAAGTGGGAAAAAATCTGTCAGCTCGCTACTTAAAATTAAAAATTTGCTTCATCTCCATGCTTGACTAACTCCAGATATAAACTAGATAAACAATGTGTCAAATGAGATATTAACAGAGAATGGAATCAAAATTGCTCATTGCTATGCCTACATTTTAATCACTATCATATTTTATGCCTCCTTCCCTCTAGATTATGCTTATTTTCATATTCTTTTGGATGATTTGATGCCTCCTGGGGATGCAATGAAAAAATGTGAAAATTTAGACAGAATTTTAATGTGTTTATTAACAATAGAAAACAAACATCCCCATGTCTAGAGACCTACAATATTCTAATAGTTTTCCACTTTTTCTAAGTAAATTTGTCTGGAAAAATACAATATCCCTTTGGCAATGATTCCTATATACAACTGCTACATAAAAGAGAACCATTACCATTCCAACTGATATCAGTCACATATAATGCTAACAAATTAGGAACACCAGAGAAAGGAGGTAGTTTGGGGAAAGGAATGACAAAAATTATACAATTTCTGAAGGAGATTGATAATTGGCTTGTTTCAATGTCTGAACTATCCACGTAGCCAAAAATGAGTTCTTAAGAGATTCTTTTGTGTACATGGAGAAGACCTGATTCCTTAAAAAGTTGAGAGACATTCAGTTTTTCAAAAGGTATAACTCCATTTGAACATTTTAATCATTCGACTATATGAGCCCTATATATTTCTTTATATAGAATTATGTAATTACTTTGTAACATTCAAAAGAAAATTCTCCCAGACATTTTTGATGTTGTAGACTAAAATACCGATTAGGCTTTCATGTGTAAATTCTTTGAATATTATTGTAAGAATAAACTCTAAGATACTAAGTGATTTCTCACTAACCTATAATATGAAATATATCTAAAATTTGGTAACATTAAATTTTTATAACTACACTTAGGTTAACATACTATTCTTGTTTTGAAAAAAAAAGGAGGCAGTCCCTTTGTGAAAACATGAATTGTATCAGTAAAAGGTTATTTAAATATTGTAGGCTTTCTTTTTTACCTAAATTATCTTGATATTTAAATCAATAGGAATAATACACCAGCATGCTCCCTCCTCACTCCAACTGATACTAGGCTCTGATGTTTCTGTTCCCCTAAAACCAAAGGAAAAGTCCTATTTCCTGTGGAAAGTGGACTGGAGCTGCTGAATATATTTTTAATGATTTACACTTCCTTAATTAGTTGCTCTACACTCTTAAGGCTTTATCTACATGGTGACCTAAAACAAAGCAAAATATGAGCTCTAGTTCATTTTTAGCACCAAACAGATTACTTAAGGAAGAACTTTTATGATTCATTAAAGTTTTCCCACGGTTGGGGGTGGGGAGGAAATAATTTTTGTGATTTGAGAGTTCCTTTTTAAAGCACAGGTGGTTTTTTTATATAGGTGTAGGTCAAATCCTGTTTTAGCAAGCATCTTTTTACACCTATGTCTCTATAAAATACAAGACTTTTCCACACCCCACCTATTTTCTTCTCAGAAACTAGTACAAAAAAAGTAAACAGTTCTTCTGAGTTTGACCTATATCAACTATATTTCTGAGATTCATTTTACTTTAAAACTGAATTCTAGATGAATAATAAGTGCCACTCCTTAATTTATTATCATATAAATTATGAGTGTGCACCCTCCCTCTAGAGCACCAGACTAGAATTTCCAAGCTGTCTACAGGGTGTCTGGCTACATCAAACTCAACATGTCCAAAACCAACTTTATTTTCTTTCTTCCAAAACGTAAGCTTCCTTTTGCTGAATGAATTTTTTAAAAAAGACCAGAAAAATCAATTTTGAATCAAAATAGACTTCTTTTTTCTTGAAAGTATAGGTTCAACAAACTATTACCACAAAAACAGCTAACCGAATGTTGGGTGTCACCAAATTTGGTCACCAAAAGTGAAAGAGAAAACAAACTCTTGTGCTTATACAAAACCTCAGCATAGGTAAGTTTAAAGATTTATATAATAAAATAAATAAAATAACTGAGAGAACTAAGTAGATGATATTTGAGGACTGGCTAACAAAATAAGAATTCTTCAATAAGAAAAAAGAAAAGATTTGTGGTCATATGAAGACCATAAATTCACAAAAAGATAGAGCATATTTTTTGTCCTGGAATTGTTCCATATCCAGATACAAACCCTCTGAGATAGATGAAAATGAGACCAGCCTTAGACACCCCACTCTTTGGAATATTTTCAGTTTGTAGAGGTGATATGTGGAAACAGGTGTTCCCACTTATTTTCAAATATGATTCAGGAACTTGATGATTTTCTTTAAACATCTTAAGGATCTGGCTAATTGATCAATTAATATTATATTTTCCACAGTCAAACAATCATGACAAACACAGGACTTGTTAGTTTCAAATGTAAAGTCTTAACGAAATAAATTTCTTAGCAGCAGTGCTTCCCACTTTGGAGCTGCTTCCTCCTGCAGAAGCTTTCCAGATCCTGAGTGGGGAGAAGTTTCACACATGAAACAAGCCATATTTGACTGTCTGGTTTGGAACTGTTGCCTTCTCCTTTGTTTAGTGCTAATATTCTCACCACCAGCCCATTGTTGGCACCAGCAATGGTAGCTTATCCCCTCCTCCTTTTCCCCAATCTGGGTAGTTATATGCAATTTGCATTTTCTTTCTGATTTTGTAAAGAATGACTTATCCAGCCAAATATGTGCTAGAATAAACTAGCTGTCACTGATGCCACCACAGACTCAGCAGCTGCCACTATATACTATATGCTGGGCTCATGTTTTATTCTGAATTTGTATTGGTACTCTTTGTAAATGCAAATATTTATGATATCTATATTTTTTGCTCAATTTTGAAAGCTTCATACAAGCGGAGGGATTGGGGGTATCCTAGAACCAAACTGTTTTCTGAACTTCCTGAACTCTAGAATGACCCTAAATCTAGATAGGCCTCCTTAGCACAGCTGGAGACTAGATGAGGTTTTACAGTCAAGTCACAATCCAAATCTATAATTCTAGAAAAGGTTTGAGAACCTCACTGAGAGCTTGGGAACATGGGCAAATTGGTAGTACAGAGTCTATGCTGAAGGTTTATAATGTGTTAAATCACTTAAATGAATGATCCTGATCAACAAGTCACATCATTTGCTATTTTAAAATCTAGCACAAGAAGATGTTCTCAGTATCATATCCTTAAGCAAAGTGCTCTGCTCTGAATGTCTGGTGGCACAACTTCTCTGGCCACTGCTCCTGTGGGGGATGGGAGCTGAGGACTGTCCCCTTGAGCCAAAGACCTGAACTACTACCTCCCTCATAACACATTCATAGCAATGTTTGATTTTGGAACTTGAAGGACATTTTTTTCTTTCCCTCTCTCACCACCCACCACCCTTCTCACAGTCAATCTTAAACTGAATTTTTGTCATGTATATTTTTGGTTCACAGAGAGTGAGATCTTCAGACATAGAGAAAACAAATAAACAAGGTCATGGTACTTGTCATGCTCAGTTCATGTGCCCGCTCCTCAGACCTCTGACCAAAGGCCACCCAGATTAATAAGTAATTCTAAAAATCACAGGGATTAAACAACAATCTAATTCTGCGGCCAAAATAGACTCACATGTCCATAATACACATTCATTTTCCCCTAAACCAATTCTTCTATCACTTTCTTTCAGGATATTTTTAGAATGTTGCCTTGAAGTGTTAATATTCCCTAGACCTTATTTAGTTACCATCATCTATTAACAAATATCATAATTTATTCAATTCTATGGAAAAACCATACTCCACTTTTGTCACCCTGTAAATTACACATATCCATTTATGGAGATTCCAATAATTACGCTGGCTGAGAGACCTTACCTGAATTTAAGATATATACAGGTCACTCCTGCTTTTGGGGAAGACAATATACAGTACTCTAAACTTATAAAACAGATAAATCAGCAATTATCAAATTGAGAAATATTTCTTCAGGGTGGCTAGGTGGCACAGTGAATATAGCACTAGCCCTGGAGTCAGGAGGACCTGAGTTCAAATCCAACATCAGAAACTTAACACAAAAACTAGCCGTGTGACCTTGGGCAAGTCATTTAACCCCAACTGCCCTCCAAAAAGTATAAAAAAAAGGGAGAGAAATATTTCTTCACAAAATGTCATGGTTACTCTAATGTACTTAAATGATTTCTTAAATATTATTAACCATTTGCAGAGTAAATGACTAACATTTTAAAGACCACTACCAAGTGAATGGGTTTATCTCTATGAGTGTATGTGTGTGTATATACATGTACACACACACACACACACACATATATATTCACACACTCGTGTGTGTGCATATGTGTGTATACATACTTTGGACAGATACTTCAAATGGAGAAGGTGGGCCAAAAATTGAACAAGTAGAAGATAGTCTGGTGGATAACTTGAGGGAAATTGTAAAGTTCTTATGCCCAAAGGGCTATAAAACTGAGCATATCCTTTGTTCTAGTAATATCACTACTCAGTTTGTATCCCAAAGAGATCAAAGAAAAGGGAAAAGGACTTATTTGTACAAAAATATTTATGGTAGCTGTTTTTGTGGTGTCAAAGAACTGGAAATTGAGAGAATGTCCATCAACTGGGGAATGGTTGAACAAGCTGTGGTATATGATTTTGATAAAATACTATTGTGCTCTAAGAAACGAGTCAGAAAAACCTAGGAAGACTTTTATAAACTGATTCAAAGTGTGCAGAACCAGAAGAACACGGTACATAGGAACAGCAACATTGTAAGCATGATCAACTATGAAAGGCTTAGCTACTTCCATCAAGACAATGATTCAAGGCAGTTCCAAAGAACCCATGATAAAAAATGCTATCTACCTCCAGGGAGAACTGATGAAATCTGAATGCAGATTGAAGCATGTTTTAAATTTTCTTTATTTTTCTTGGTATGTGTGTATGTGTGTTTGCTTTTGCAACATGGTTAATGTGAAAATGTTCTATGTGATATTTATATAATTGCTATATTTCTTGCCTTCTGAAGGAGTGGGGAGGGGCTGGAAGGAGGGAAAGAATTTGGAACTTAAATTTTTTTTAATTAATGGTAAAAAAAATGTTCACATGTAATTAAGAAATATTTAGTAAAAAATAAAAATGTATTTTAAAAAGAAATTGTAAAGTTTTTTTTAAACTCAACTTCTTGAAACATTCATCTTTTTCAATATCAAAATCCTTTACAATAAATAGCAGTGTCTCATCGAGGAATGGTCTGCTTTGAGATTTGGCAGATTTCTCTGTTTTAGCTGTCTTCATGAAAAGGTTGGTTTCATATAAGGGTTCATATAAAGGTAAGATTGTTGCCGAGCTTCCTTCCAAGTTGCACCTTTTCCAAGGTTGCATGGCTAGGAAACAGCAAAGGAGGGACTAGAATTACTGACTTCCAATACAGCACTGTTTCCACTATACTCTGTTGCATCTTTCTGGTCCTTAAGGGAAAAATAAAGATTACTTTTTATAGTCACTCCTTATTCTTTAATATAAATATGACGATTATGCTTCCTAGATGTAGGTTTTAGGATTCCAAGCTAGAAGGGAACCTTAGTGAGAGTCTAATCCAGTCTCTGAATTTTATAGATCAGAACACTGACGCTCAAAGAGGTAACCAGCCTCTTAAGCCCAGAACAGTTGGGGTTTGAACTATGGTCTACTAACTCCCAATCCAGTGTTCTACGCAGTATACTATGTTTTCAATAGCAGAATTAAATACAAAAGGAATTTATAATTGAAGATAGAACTTATATTTGGAGAACCAACACTGACAAAAATGGTTAGTCAAGGATAAAGATTTTATAAAGTTCACCATTATTTATTTTTAGATTACAGTTTGTGGGAAATGTGTATACTGGTGGGGGGGAAAGGAATAAAGCATCAATAAAAATTTCTGAGACTCATTATTTAATTTACTTATGAGAGCTCTGAACTATGAATTCTTCTTTCCCACATTTGTTTCAGAGTCTCTGGAAGAAATGAAAACGTCTGGAAGGCATTTGTTAACATTAAATCCCAAACTTATTTTTACTAAAGACATGCCATGATGCTAAATGTATTTTAAAAATCAAACGTGGAAAAAAAATTAATTTGATTACTCTTTTTTCCTTCCAGTCATTAAGTTATATTCTTCTCATTGGTTAGAAAGCTGTGCTATTTCTTATTTAAAAATTTCAAAGGTTCATGATTTTCTTAGTGTGGGAACTCCCGCCACAAATATTTACTCTATCTTCTCTACATCTTGGAAAATATTCTTTGTGAGTTGTTGTGGCCAAAGTATCTATCAACCTACAGCCAATCCAATAAGGAGCATCTCTGAGTTTAACTAGTTAGTGTTCAGACATAGGGTTTATCACTGGACACAGAGTACTCCATCAGTCAGCAAGCATTAATTAGTGACTAAAATGTGCCAGGTATTCTGGTAGGCCCTGGGGATGAATATAGTTGATTCTTTCAAGGAACTCCCAGACCAGCTTGGGGAGGACTTTATATGCATAAGGCCACTGAAAAGAGAAAAAGTAATTTTGGTGGAGAGGTACCAGAGGCTATAGTGATCAGTTAATGATTTACAAAGAAGAGGTGGTTTTTCAGCTGAGCCTTGAAGGAAATTCTAAGAGAAAACAAAGAGCAAGGAGTACATTTGAGGCATGAGGAACAGCTTGTGCAAAAGTATAGAGAAAATAAATTGTCTCTTCTATGAGGAATAGTAAAGAAAGACAAGGGAAGCCTGCTGGTACAGGAGGTAGAGTACTGAACTTGGAATCAGAAAGACATATCTTTATAAATTCAAAACCGCTCTCAGATACTTACTAGCTATGTGACCCTGAGTCATTTCACCTTGTTTGCCTCAGTTTCCTCATTTCTAAAATGAGATGGAGAAGGAAACGGTAAACTCCTCCAGTATCTCTGCCCAAAAAAACCCAAATGGGGTCACAGAGAGTTGTACACGATTGAAACAACTCAACAATAACAGCACAGAAAGATAGCTTAGATGAACAATAATGTGAATGAAGAGAGTGATATGTGATAAAGCTTGAAAAGCAAGGTTGAAACCAAGTTGCAAAGGGTTTGAAAAGAACCCTTTGCAGAAGTGATCCTAGAGGTAACAGGTATCTATTGGGGCATAATGACTAGGAGAGTGATATGATACAGCCTGCATTTTAAGTGACTCACCTTGACAACTGTACCGAGAATGAATTGGTGTCAGGGGAAACTTTAAAAGAAAGAGATCAGTTAATTTTTCTTCTGTTAAAGTTAACTGAATCAATGTGAATATTGGAATCCAGGAGACATGAAACACAGAGGGTAAAACCTGGACTCAGAAAGATCTGAGTCCAAAACTGGCCTCAAACACTTACTAGTTGTATGACCTTGGGCAGGTCATTTAACTTTTGTCTTCCTCAGTTTTCTCATCTATAAACTGGGGATAATAATACCCCCCCAGGGTAGTTGTGAGGATAAAATGAAACAGCATTGTGTAAAACACTTTGCAAACCTTAAAGCACAATGTAAGTGCTAGGTATTCTTCTTGTTGTTATATATTGACATATTGATGTAAATGCACTTTAAAGTATTTTCAAAGTCAACTTTTTATTTTAATAAACATTAAATTACTCTAGTTTTTCTTGCAAGCTATATGTCCCATGCTAGTAAGATATTCTTATGTATTATATGAAACAAAAGCATGGAACAGTTATATTTCCTTAGAAATAATAAGAAAATGAAAATAAATCAGACCTTCACATGAATTCCAGAAAAACACAAAGGTAAAAGAATTCACAAATTCAGCACATGAGAAATTTATGAGAAAGCTTGGGTTAGGCAACACATTGGTACTTCTCAGTGTTTACAGAGCATGGAAAAAAGTTCAAAAGAAAATGTATACGTAAGTGTCTGCTTTAAAAGACTTTGTCAAAGTTGGTAACTCAAAACAAAGAAAGACCTAAGCTAAGAATAGAATTCTAATTATACCATCCCCCTTCTCCTGAGAAACAGGTCTCAAAATGAGGGCCATAGCAATCTTTTAATTTATAATTAAACTTCCTGGCAACCCAATCAAATTAACTGAAGGTGTTACAATTCTCTGTAAAAAATTCACAGAGCTCATTCTTTTACTAAACACATTTGTAGGGTAGACAGGAAAGACATACTTGGCCTTGGAAATTATCCATATATTATCCATCCAAAAGGACAATGGTACACAGTAAACTCTATATAAATGTAATCTATTCATATTATTGCTGTTATTAGATACACACAAAAAATAGAGCAGATAATTGCATTAATGTCCTATTGGCATATTTTCTTCCAATGCAAAACAAACCCAATTTTAGTCTACCAGCTTTGAATCTGTCCTTTTAATCTACCAGTATGTACTGAGTTAGATTAATCTTTCACGTTCATACTGTTTGTCATAACTTTTATAACCTTTCATATATAAATTACAGGCATAAACAAGAAGGTAAACAGTATTTAAGTAAGCTATATTTATTTTTGGAAGATAATTATGTTAGCTTATTCAGAAAATATCCCTAAAAGGTGGACAGTTTCATTATATTTATTTTACATATCAAGGATGGTGATTGGATTTTCCACAGCAGTTAACCATAAGATGGCTGCTAACAAGGGGTCAACAATCTTTTTTAATTACATTCATTAGCTAAGAGGAAAAGTCAACACCCTGAACTTCAGAGGAAATCCAAAAAAAGAAAATAGAGAAAATACAATCAGAAAAATAAACACCCACAGACAGGGCTTCTAACAGTCTGAGAAATTAGCACAGATCAACAGACAGATCCAACTCTCTGACCAAGGCAATATATACATAGTTACCAGAGCGAGAGAAGCACCCCCAACATCTGGGTTTTTTCAAAGGTGGAGGGGGGTCATTAACAGCTACCCAGAGTCTCATCTAATCAAATCACAGGTACATTCTTCCAATGAGTGAGCCCCAAAGTAAAATGCTAACCTCATAGTATATATGCCCTTTTTATTTTTTTTTAAAGCAATTGGGGTTAAGTAACTTGCTTAAGGTTACATGGCCAGTTATTTCTGGGTGTGGTGCTGAGTATCTGAGCCCGGATTTGATCCAGGTCATCCTGACACTGGAGCCGGTGCTCTTACTCGCTGAGCCACCTGGCCACCCCTATATATGCCCTTTTTAGAGCTAAAGGGCATCACAAATCTCAGTGACTCAGTGCCTAATTAGAAATTAACAAAAGGTGTGAAAGCCTTCCTACAAGCAAGCCACTCCTAAGCAAGCTTCCCTTAATGGGCTCCATGTGAGGCCTATTAATGGGTGAGGAAGATCTTATATTCCATTAACATTACAGAGGTAAAAGTATGTGACAACCTCAAACCTGAAGCATTTGCATTTTTGTGGAGGGAATGTTGCTGGCATGAAAGGCAGAGTTGGTGCAAGAGCTTGGAAGAGGAGGAATCTTCATGTTCCTTCTTGTTTTGGGAGAAGATACATATGATTCCAGGATCTCTTTGAGGAGAGACTCCAGGGAGAGAAAGACAGGGTTTTGCTAAAATGGCAGACAAGTAGGGCAAAGACAGCTCTTCAAATGTCCTTGATTTCAAGTATACTTCCCCACAGACTTCAGGGAATTTCCCTCTGGGTAAAACTGCAGACACTGTCTTCATTGTTCTGTGATACTGTAATAGTAATGGAATTTAAAGATCCCCCTGTATTGGCTTGGTTTTCAGATTGATTGTGTTAAAACCCAGAGCTTGTGAATCCCACTTGTGGGATGGACTTATTGATGTGAAAAGAGAGTGCTGAACTGGGAGGAGCTGGTGACCTAAATTTAGAGAGACACAAGCAAAGGGAGAGGCAGAAGAATTTTTTGGAAGCAGCATCTTGGCGGCAGAGAGAGACAGAGAGGATTGCTGAGGGCCAGTTTGAATTGCCCAGGACTTTTGAGAGCTGCCACCCAGAGCTGCCAAGGACTGAGGAGACATGGCTCTTATGCTGGTACTTTGTCTGTCTGTTTTGATGTTGTTTTGCCAGATTTGTCCACTGGTGAAAGACAGTGCTGTTGTTGCAGAGGTACTGGAACCTTGCTGTTGGTTCAGAAGCCCTGAAGAAGGATTTTTTTGTTGTATGTTTACGGAAATCCTGGAAGAGGGTTTTGTTAATGTTTTCAGGGGTCCTAGGACTGTTCTGCAGACAGAGAATGAATTAATGAAGACACTGGCAATGTATCTTGTGGCCTTGCTAAGCTTTATCTCCCCAGGAACAAAGATTGCTGAGAACTTGCCTCAGGTCAAGATGAAGAAAAGACCTCTCTTTGGGTATTAAATGCTGTGCTTAAGTTTGTTATAAGGTTGGGGAAGATTCAGTTGTGATCCAAGGGTAAGGAACTTTTGACTTTTTTTGTGCTCTGTGCTTGAACAAATGAATGTACTTTACCAATGATAGGAAACTAATCTCCATTTGAGAAGAAGGGCTTTGTGACTGACTAAATGAATGTACTGCCTAGGGGTGGAGTAGTATTTAGAAGAGGGACTTTGTGATTGATTAAATGAATGTAATGTCCAGGGGTGGAGTAGTACTTGATTGAATTACACTTGGTGAATGCTGTATTTTGAATTATGCTATATTTTGATTTTCTCTGTTCTCAATTTGTCACTAAATAAAATGGAGAGCAGCTATGCTGGTATTTTGAACCTTGGGAAGTTGCCTTTGCTTGGCATTACAGATACCACACTCCTGATTGGAAAGCTCATTCACTCTGTTTTCTGGTATATCTGTAAACCTTTGATTTCTGTTTGCTATTAATTTGATAAATGGGTTTACTTACTATTTACTAATTTGTGATGGCTTTTGTGTAACTAGCATTTGGTGAGAGGAGGTCAACCCTTTATATAAGTTTGAGGTACCCCAGTCCTCTAAGGAATAGTGACTAAAGAAGTGGTTTGAACCTGAGGAAAAAATAATTCTCATATAGTAGCAATATTGAGAGGGACAGATAGATAAAATTCTACATGGGTATTCCCACTCTGAAGAAATCAGAGTGACTAGCCTTCTGTCCCATTCTTCTGCTGTCCTCCAGAAAGAAATCAGTCTCCCTCATTAGCTGAATTTGGACATACACCTACATATAACCTATATGGGAAGCACACACATGTTATCTACACACATATACTCACACACACGTTACAAATAAAAAAAAGAAAAGCAAGTTAAAGTCTGAGGATCTTACTTCCAGCAAGCGTGGAAGGGAAGAAAAATAACTGGCATTATGTTCCATGCTATCTATGCTCAAAACATCTCTTAGGGGGGAGAATTCTAACTAACAGATTTGTCTGTTATAGGAGAGGAAAGATACTGTGCTAAAACATCACAGTTCCTCCGGAATCTTCAGTTGGAACTTGACAAGGCATAACCTTGTTCTGATCGGTCAATTTTCAGAATTCTTGGATGCCTTCATTCAGGGTGAGTTATTTTAATTAGATATGTCTACTAAACAGCCCAGTGCAATTATCCAGCAACATGTGCAAACTAAGTACTACTTCCAAGTATGGCCAATCTTGTGGGATATATATCTGGCCTACTTTTGCCCCTCCATTATGAAGTTCCAAATAGTCTTAACAAGATAGGTAAGGAGTGACCAGGTTCCTACTTCCCATCCATTCCTAGACAACTGTGCTATATCCCATAACATTTTAATACAACTCAACAGACATGTCATCTCAAGGCATAAACTCTCGAGTGATAAGAGATCACACTAGGTATACTTTCTTGTCCTGTGCAACCATTACATAAGATCTCCCCATGTCTTCCATGGAGGGTCCACCAAGACAAGTTAGCTAGACAACTTCCTCTAGATGAAGGATTCTTAAAAATAGAGTACACAGGGGCGGCTAGGTGGCACAGTGAGTAGAGTGCCGGCCCTGGAGTCAGCAGGACCTGAGTTCGGGTCTGACCTCAGACATTTAACACACACACACACAAACAAAAACCTAGCCGTGTGACCTTGGGCAAGTTACTTAACCCAACTGCCCTCCAAAAAAAAAAAAAAAAGGAAAAAATGGAGTACACAGTTTATGTCTATGGATAGATTTCAGGAGGGTCCATGAACTTAGATGTACACCTAGATGTATGTATATACATACACCTCTATCTTGAATAACTTTTGGTTTCCTTTCTAAACTTAGGTACTTTATTTCATTAACTTATGGTCCATTTGCGTCACCAGACCAAGAATCCAGGAAATAAAAAAGGTAAAAAAAAAAAACCCAAAACCCTTGTCTAGGTCTTTTAACATTACAGCAGGTGAACTGTCCATAGTTATTCCAGGATCACAGATTTAGAGCTGAAATGTATCTTAGAGCTTAACTGCCCCAACTCCCTCATTTTACATAAGTGGAACTTGTAACCTAGGGAAATGAAGTGACTTGGCTAAGGTGGTAAGGGGCAGAGCAGGGATTTTAACCCACACCCTCTAACTCCAAACCCAGCACTCTTTCTTCCATATGCTTATTCCCTTCTAGTCATACATCTATCTCTCTGATGATATTCTTTATTTTCTGTGCAATCCCGCACAAGCAGTGTGCTGTAACCTACTCACATACAACATGCAACATGGTGGATCATCACTCTCTATTGTTCTTTGGGTGACTTTCAATTTTAGTTTTTCAAAGACTGGCATTACGTGATTTGCCACTATATATTACCAACTGAAGAATACTGCTGTGAGGGGCAGCTAGGTGACACAGTGAATAGAGCACTGGCCCTGGAGTCAGGAAGACCTGAGTTCAAATCTGGCCTCAGACACTTAACACTTACTAGCCATGTGACCTTGGGCAAGTCATAACCCCAACTGCCTTGCCTTCCCCCATCCAAAAAACAGACAAACAAAAAAAGAATACTGCTGTGAAAAAAGATGGGCCTCTGTTCCATGGAGAAGCTTTGGGTCAATAAAATCGCTGCATGATTTCCCAAAGACAATCTAGCCCCCTCTCCTATTCTTATTCTCCCAACTTATTCTGGACTTAGCTCACCATTCATTCACACTGACCAATCAAGATACATGTAACAATGGACTATTTCTATGAGCTGTCCACTCAATTGCAAATTATAAACTGAACAGCAGTCAGTCTTCATGTACTTGGTTTTTTTTTTATTGTGTGGATAGTTAGGTCAAATTCCTTTGAATAGCTAACAATCACCTTTAGGTGACTATAACATAAAAATCAATGCAAATAGTACAATATTATCTAAAAATGAGTATCTGGAGAAATTCACCAAAAAAAGAGGGAATCCCTCTTCCATTTGAATTCTGTGCTAAATATTCTCTATGAATATAACCCCTTTGTTTTTAAGTCTTTAAATCTCACTAAATTTAATAACCAGGTCCCAAATAAGTTATCTTCATTTGTCATTATCTTTCAAGAAGTCTTATATGATTTTGACATACACATGGTTGCCACCTTTTTGAAAAGGAACTTTAAAGTGATAATTTACTCTTCTGAATCATATAGTACTTAGGGTCAAGAAACAATAGATATTATGTTATATTATCTATGTCTTTTTATACCTATTAACATATAGTCTTCTTTAAAATTCTATTTGTAAAAGCTTGCTATTACCTTCTCATAGCATTATCAAGAATAGCCTCAGTGTTTATGAAAATTATTGTCCTAAAATTATTTGTAGAGATAGTAAAGTAGGTATACAGATTGGTAGTTATTAGTATATTATGCAGCCTTTCTTTGGTAGTAATAGACCTGAGCTTTTTTTTCCCCAAAGGCTTTGCTATTTTCTCTCTTTTTTGATATCTTAAGAATCTATCCTTTGAAACCCTCACATTTATGTTGCCTCTAGCATGGACTGCCTCTGTGTATATCTGGTCTAATAAAGGCATTCTTTCCATATTTTTAGTAGACATTTTTATTTCCTCAAGTAGCATATCTAGACTGTGATATTTCATTCCAAATGGGATGACTTCACTGCCATTTGTGAAGAAAAGAGTTTATTATAAATATCTCACAAATATTTCAATCTTTTTAGTACCTGCCTTCAAGATCCTTAAATCCCCTCAGAATGATTTTGTCTAGCTGGGTTTCTCAACAATCTCTCTAAAAACATGTTTTCCCTCTATAGTTACTTGCTGTATGATAACATAATACTGTTCATAATTTCTACCATCCCCATGTAAGATTTGAAAAATGAATTTATTCTAAATTGTTGCTGTCCTTGACTATTACTTCTTTCCACTTGGAAAGAAAATCAAGGGTTTATTGATGGCAGCAATTTATAGGTTTTTTTGTCCTCCTTATTCAGGATTTACATAGGCTAATGGATAGAGTGCTGAGTCTGGAGTCAGGAAGACCTGAATTCAAATCTGACCTCAGATACTTACTAGCTGTGTGTCCCTGGGCAAGTCACTTAACCCTGTTTGCCTCAGTTTCTTCATCCATAAAATGAACTGAAGAAAACAACAAACCACTCCAGTATCTTTGCCAAGAAAAACCCAAATGGGGTCACAAAGAATCAAACATGACTGAAATGACTGGACAACAACAATTGTCTTTAGGAAATAGTGATCATCTATTTTTTTCATCTACCCCTTTATATAAATAAGTCAATTCAAATTTTCACTGTTGGATACTGTATTTTTCCTTATTTTTTGTTATATCAACTAATTTGGAATTTATTTCAATCTTTGCTCTAACAAACTAATGGAATGAATATAAGCAAATATTATTATTTAAAATTACTCCTATATTAATTACTGATCATTTACTCTATTAAAATATAATGAATTTCATTATTTAATATGTTTGGTGCTCACTGTGTCTGGCAACTCCCAACTCTCTTCTTGGAGAAAATGTTGATGATTTATTAGGTATGAGGTTTCTGTATAGTCTATAAACCTTGACTCCTCCATCCCTCTTGTTACACACACACACACACACACACACACACACACACACACACACACACACCCTTCCTCCTGTTTGGCTCAGCTTTGTCACCTAGTTTATTTCTAATAACTCAAGGGTCTTATCAAGTCCTCCATAGAATTTCTCTACTTCCTTATCCTCTGCACCAGACTGTCAATACCTAACCTACAGTTATCTTCATGGGGTCTTTTCAGAAATGCTTATTATGAGAGGTGCTCAAATATCTCAAGAAGTAATGTTTGTTATTATCTTTGGACTCAGGACAAAACTAACTCCTTTATTTGCCCTTTGAGGAATAATCTTTATCTGTAACTTCCTCTTATAGCCTGGTCCCTTTATATTGATATTGTCAAGGTTAAAATAATTCATTTTTTTCTAGTAGATTGTCACTTTTTGTTCACTAGACAAGAATCTCACATTTCAAAGGTGAACAGCTAAGCTGATGTTTGTAGATAGCTTAAATATTATGTTATTCTCAGCATATTATTCTCTGATGTCTTTTCACTCTGACCAGTTGATATGTTTGCTGTGTAATCTACACTAACTCACTGTCCTTGACTCTGAGTAGTGGTAGGATTATCTTTCTGTCTTTAACTTCACTATAAGAGCCAACATTTTACATTTGCAAAGTTCTTTAAATACTGGATCTTTATAACAACCCTGCCAGTAGGTTGCTGTTATTATCCTAATTTTAGAGATAAAGTGAGAATGAGAGTTTGGCTGAATTCTGAGAGTCACATGGCTACTCAGTGTTAAAGGCAAAAATTAAAGTCAGGTCTTCCTGAATCCAAGTCCTGCTCTTTCAAAGACAACATTCAATCTGGGCAATGGGAGACACTTTACTCACTTGTCCCCTATGCTAAAATTCCTATTGAATCTAAGGCCATCCAACTTTGCCTGATAGGAATTTTCTGGTTTCATGATCTTCCCTCTAATCAGGGCTCCCAACTCATCTGGGCCCTGTCTTGTTCAACATGTTTATTCAATAAATCAAATGGAGACATATAGAAGATGTGGAGTATACTACTCAACTAGATGACTGATAGTCTGAATGGCAGAACAGAGATCTAGCCCCAACAGGGCTAGAATTATGGACAAACTCCAGTACAGTGAAGTTTGTGAGTATGATTAGATCACAGGTACTACCCTGGAATTCAAAAAAGCAAGTGTATGAGTACAAGATGAGAAACGTATCAGCAACAGTTGATGCTAAAAATGACCTGGTGTTTTTAGTACACTGTCAAATCAATGGGAATGAATGGTGTGATAAAACAGTCAAAATAGCCAATTTGATTTTAGGCTGTTATTAAGAACAACAAAGACTTGGGTTCAAATACTACCCCTGATGCTCAAGATCAGTGTCGCCCTAGGCAAGTCACTTAACTCACCCTTGGGATTTATTTTTCTTAGTTGTAAAATGAAGAGTCTGGACTAGATTCTAAGGTCCCTCCCAGCTCTAGATGTATCATCCTAAGACATGATTTGGACCTCAAAAAATCACCATTTTATGAACATTATCATGTTTGTCCTCACAATCACCCTATAATGTAGGTGCTTATCATTATTCCCATTTTACAGAGAAGGAAACTGAGACCCAGGGAGATTAACTGGCCTGAGCAAGGTCTCACAGCTAGTAAAGGTCAGAGGTATGTTTAATAGAAATATGGTAACTAGAAAGAGGAAGAGGACAGTCAGACCATATCCAGAATACTGTATTTAGCTTGAAGTACCATATTTTAGGAGGGATATTGATAAGTTGAAGCACAACTAGAGAAGAGTTTGTAGGGGACTGAGACCATGGTACTTAAGAACAGAATAAAGAAATTTTAGGTATGCAGTCTAGAAAAGAGACAGCATGGTTGGGAGATGATAGTGGTCTTCAAAGGTTTGAAATATGTAAAATAGAAAGGAAATTATATTTGTTTTCTTTGGCCCCAAAGGGAAGAATTAAAACAGCAATGGGTGAAGGCTGTAAAGAGTCTGATTTTGGCTCAGCTGCTTAAAAGTGAAATGGTTTGCTTCTGGAGAAAGGAAGATTCTCATCTGGGGACCTGATGTCTTCAAGCTAAGGTGAAATGAACATCAGGCAGGATGCATTTGGGATTCCTGCTTAGGTATGGATTAGAGTAGCTGACCTCTGGCCTCCCTTCTAAAATTTGGATTCTTGGATTGAGGTTTTATCTTGAAGAGTGTTTCACATAGAATGTGTTCTGCATAAACAGTTTTTGACTGACTAAATGAATCTTGTGTTTTGGAGAAATCACCTCAATTTCAAAATCGTCAAGCAAAATAAAATACTATGAGAAGATAAATCTAGATATTCCCCACTGACGTTACCTTTGTAACTTAACAACAAAGTCGGGGACTACCACAGGGATAGTCTAATTACCCACTGAAAAGAGATAATGATTTAGATTTTGTTAAGCACATTTATAAGAAAATTTTAAAATGAACATTAGTATTTATTACAAAGCCAAAAAAATAGAAAGAAAATGACACATGGTTTCTCTCTAGCAAAGATCACAAAATGCACTGTAATAATTGCAATATCATGGAAATATTTTAGAGTGATGGGTTTTAGATGAATACAGGAAGGACACTATTACAAAAAACAAAGCATTAGGAAATATACTGTACAAAATAATCCTGCTGTGGTGAAGGAACAAGCTCTGTGATCTAATAGGATTTTTCCATTCTTAACTTGGTTGATCTCAGATACAGAGCAAACAAACTATCATGTTCTTGGCTTCTAGGAGCCTATTTTGATTCTCAAAAGATGTTATTCTCCCTTAACAAATATTGCTCAATAAAAGTAATAATTCTAAGAAAAACAAAATTGAAGTTTCTCGTTTATTGATACAATGGAGTAAAATATAATCAACACCTTTTCCCCCAAATAGCTTCTCTTTATGTTCTGCTGTCCTTTCAATCAACATTTATTAAGCATGTGCTACGTGCCAGGTCCTGTACCAAGCACTGAGGACACAAAAAGAGGCACAAGGTAGTCCCTGCCCTTAGGGAGCTTACAATCTAATGTGCCAGCACTAAATTTCTAGCCCTCAAAACAGCAAAATCAGAAGGTGGAAGGTTAAAAAAAGAGAGAAATGAAAAGCATCAGACCCATATGGAAGGGTCCAGAATTGATGTTTCAAAGATCTATACGTCTGTGTGTTGAGAAGCAAGTGGCACTAGAGAACACCCGCTGATAAGAAAAAGCATATGAGAGTAAAGAAATGCAGGGTGTTACAAGAGTTAGAGCTAAAGCCATTATCATCTAGTGTCAGGGCCTGAGCAACAGACATAGTATTGCCCTATTATGGATTGGGTTTGTCCCACATGAGTTCCTGACCATTCCCTTGCCATTGACTTTGCAATCTCCTGTTGTACTTCCTTAGTCCTATGACTAGCAAGCTCTTACATCCAGCTTCCAGGATCAATCAACCAACAAACATTTATTAAACACCTACTGTATGCTAGGCACTGCACAGAAAAATCCAAAAAAAGAAACAATCCCGAAAATCAAGGAACTTACCTTCTGCTGGGGTGAGAGAATATATTCAGAGATAAGTGAACACAGGATATATAAAAATGGAGTGATTTTTGATAAGCACAACTGGGAAGAGCAGAAAAAGGTTTTTGAGGGAGGTGGTACTTCATCTGATCCTTATAGGTAACAAGTTTCCTAGAGCCAATGTCAAATAGGAAAAGCATTCCAGAAATTGGGGACAGCCTGTGCAAAAGCTTGTATGTGGGAAACCGAATGCTAGGTAAGAGAAACAGCAAATTGTGCAGTTTATTTGGAATACAGTGTGTGAAAGGGAATATTATGTTATCAGTCAAGAAAGATAACCTGTAGCCAGATAATAGATGGATTTAAGTGCCAAGCAATGGGGTTTGTACTTTATCTTAGAAGATATGGGAAGCCACTGATGATTCTTGACCAAAGGAGAGACATGATGAGACCTACACTTGAAAAATATTGATTTGGAAGATTAATTGAAGAGGAAAAAACTAAATTTAAGACCAAAGAGGGAAATGAAATAGCAGGGATGAAGTCTAGGTGATGTGGGTCCTAGGGCATGGTGAAGCATCTAGGGTCAGAAACTATGGGGAGGGAGTCATTGGAAATCTATCCTCTCCATTGTTGCCCATAATCTTCATCTATGCAGTTACTACCCTTCCCATGTTTCTTAGACATCTCTCAATCACCCTCCTAGAGCCCTGGAGGTAGGGAAAGAAAAATAGTCCCAGTGTCTTCAAGTGTCCTTTTAAGTTCAATTTAAAGAACATATTTTCACATAAAAATAATATTCCTTATCTTGCCCAGGCTAGAAATATAGCAGGCAGTCATGAACCTGATCCCAAAGCAACCGTACAGAAGTTTTGAAATGCTCTTTTTTTCCAACCTATGTGGCTTTGTCTTTTACTGGGAAATCTGGTGGCCATTCATTCCCAGGGATTTACTATATGCCAGACTTATTATGGACATCCAATGGGTGGTGATCCTACAGGAGCTCAGAACTCCTGAATTCATGGGATCTACCAGCCTTAGCCTCACAAGGATTATATGCATCACCACATCGATAAGGCTTTAAATACACAGAATAAATTAATATATGACAAATCAGAAATAACATACTGATGGAAAAAATTTGGTTGAGACAGCCATCAGTCTAGAACTGTATTACTATAGTAAAACATGTGCCGGTCAAAATTTTTTAAAAGGCTTGGAAAAAACAGGATAGCATGCTTATCCAATCTCTGGATGGAAGAACAATTTCTGACTTCTGAAGAGAAAAATAGTTTCATTAAATCAAGATAAATTCATTTTATATATGTGTGTGTATGTATATACTTCTGCATAAATAAATATAACAACCATATTCAAAGAAAAGCAAAAGGAATATATATGCATATATATGTACATATGACAAGTAACTCATACAGTTCTAAAATATATAATGAATTTAATATATAATAATATGCCATATTACAATATATTATGTTAATATATAATGATATGTTAGTTATATGATATATTGTATATATTAATATATAATTAATCAATATCCATATTTTATAGAACCAACAATCAATAAAGATGGATAGTTTTCACATGAGTGCAGCCAGTAAAGTGTATGGAATTTAAAAATGCACTGTGACCTCATTAGTGATTCAAAACTACATACTAAAGTAACTTTAAGATGTCATCAAATGTCATTAAAATAATATAATCACGATAAATTCCTACATCAGTAGGGATTACTGATCACTGCAATAAAATGTGGGGGGGAACATCAGATTTAATAATGGAGGCCCTGAATACACAATTCTGCTAGTTACTAGCTGTGACACTTTGGGTAAGCTACTTTATTTCCTTTATCCTCAGTTTTCTCATCTGTGGAATTAGGATAATAATATCTATCCCACCCATATCCTGGAGTTTTATGATCAAAATGAAACTATTTATATAAAATACTTTGAAAACTTCCACATAATAGTGGCTATTATCATCCATGGCCTAACATAGTGTTTTGTATATTGTTTGTATTTAATAAATGTTGGTCTAACTGAATTGAAGACTCAATAAATTTGGCTTAGTCTTTGTAATGACCAATCTGGCCATATGTAATATGAGTTACTAAATAAAGAGTCCACACCCATCAGACTAGTGGTTTTATCTTTGGGTATATACCTCAAGGAAATAGTCACAAATTTTTTAAAAAGTAATTTATTTGAAGACATTTGTAGCGCTACTGATGACAAAAAAGAAAAATAAAGAAGAAATTATCCAATGACAGAGCAGCTAAGTAAACTGAAGTATATTAAGAAGAAAGCTATTTTAAAAGGCAAAGATTCTGGGGTGGCCAGGTAGCACAGCGTTTAAGAGCACCGGCCCCAGTGTCGGGATGATCTGGAGATCGAATCTGGGCTCAGACACTTAGCACTCACCCAGAAACACCTGGCCGTGTAACCTTGAGCAAGTTACTTAACCCCAATTGTTTAGGGGCAGCCAGATGGCTCAGTGAGTAAGAGCACCGGCCCCAGTGTCGGGATAACCTGGGGATCGAATCCAGGCTCAAATACTTAGCACCACACCCAGAAATAACTGGCTGTGTAACCTTGAGCAAGTTACTTAACCCCAACTGCTTAAAAAAAAAAAGGCAAAGATTCTGATATGTGAAAATCTTATGTAAAACAATTCCAAGTTTAAAAACTTGATAAAATAGGATGTACACATGAATTAAAATTGTGAAACAACATATGCACATGAGATAACATGTCACATATCAGAAAGACTGATAGATTTAAATCCGAGAACTGTAGGCACACATCCTACCTCTGACACAAGTTGTGTGACCACGGATCAAAGGATCACAGAATTAGAGATAAATGGGAACTTGAGTCCAGCTGCTTCATGTTACCAAGAAACTGAGTTTCAAAGAGGTAAAATGACTTTTACAGGATCACACAGAAAGCAACTGTCTGAGGAAAGATTCAAACTCAGCTCTTTCTGATGACACTCTTTCCATGGAGCAATAGACCGAATCTCTCTTAGGCTCAATTTTCTCATCTGTCAAATGGGATAACAATACTTCTAAGCTTACCTCATAGGGTTGAGAAGAAAAGGTCTTTCAAAACTAAAGTAATACATAAATTGGAACATGTATTACTGAAAAGACAGAAGAGAATTTGTAAGAATGGAGTTTCATGATGGTTACTTTTTTGTTTTGTAAATTACTTAAGTGTATACTTACAAGAGCAGTAGTTAGGTTTCCAATCTAGAGAAACTTAAGTAGTAAAAAAAAAAAAAGTCACAATTATAATATTATTTTCCACTATTATTCAATACAATTGAACAATACTTCAGTTACATCATAAATAAAATAGCTTCCTGTGGACTAGCTTGGGATCCTAATGACCATGGAAGCAAGGGTGTTTTTATTCCAAACAATGAGATTTTGAAGTGAAACAGATTCACTCTAAAGGTGACAAGCACTAGAGACACAAAGAGGTAGCGATGGAAGTCAATGGAGCCAGGGAAACTGCTGACAACAAACTTGTGGTTTAGGTGATTTCCTGTTTATACTCTTCCCTATTTCTCTTTCCTTTACTCTCCTAAATTATCTCTGGGTCTATGTCAAAGGACAAAAGACAGAGGGCTCCTCCTTATAACTGAATTAGAGTCACAAGAATCCAATTAAACAAACGTTTCTAAGACATATACTTCATACAAAGAAGGTACTGGGCTATGCCCTTGAGATACAAAGCTGGAAAATGATTCAGTCTCTGCGCCCAAAGATCGTACAATATAACAATGGTGGGGGGAAGGGGATGGAATATATGTATATAAATGCAATACAAAAGAGAGAAAAAAGGATAAAAGAAAAATCCAGGCAACATCTTGGAAGAAAATGTGAGGAGAGCTCCCTTCCAGATGGAGATGTGAGGGAAGTCTTCATTTAGAAGGTGAAGGAAGGGTATTTTATTAAGCAAAGATGTGAAGAGAGCAGATATCTAGAGTAACTGAGGGTTTAACACACAATCAGATCAACTAAGATGACAAGTGGAAGATGCTGGAAAAACTTGCTTCTGGGAGACTAGAAGACCAGACATGTGCGGACATTCTGTGCTGGCCTATGACATGGTCAGGAACAGCCTTTTCCCACTGATCATCATCTTTAAAACTGCCTGTCTGAATACTGTGAGGCCTTTGTTCTGCATTAACATCTAAGAGGAAAGACTTCCTCACTGATAACCAGTAACACCATGTGGTAAAGGGAGAAGGCCCTAGGGATTTTTTCCTCCCTCCTCCAATTAGGCCAAGGGGTACCTGGGAGTCTGACCTTTTCCTTCTCCTTCTGCATTAGGGTCTCTGACAGAGGAACCAGAGCCGTGGGAATTGAGGAGTCCAGGAATGCAGGCCCAATGTTGCAGGCAGTCCAGCAGTGAAGTCCCAGTGAGCAAGGATCTGGGAACTAGCCCAGTAGGGCTTTGTACTTAAACTTGGAAGAACTAATGCTATGTAGAAATTGAGCTAAGCTCTGAGTCTAATTCCTCTTCCTTTACCAAAGACTGAGGTATGTGGGGGGGGGGGGAGGGAATTCTGTCCCCCTGAGGTATTGAGGAGAAACATCAGTATTTTTGTTTTAACTATATCTTTGAAGAATACACACATATACAACACACGTACACACATCTATCAATCCCTCTATCTACTGTGTTTCCCCGATAATAAGACCTATCCCGAAAATAAGCCCTCCCCTTACTGTGTAAGATTCCTCTAAAATAAGCCCTCCCCCGAAAATAAGCCCTATTTAGATTGCTACTATAGTGAAGGTGATCCCCTGCGCTACACGCTACATTACGGTACCCTCTGCATGCACCGTCCCCCCCCTGTGAAACGCACGCCGCGCTCTGAGCTGCATCCAACCAGAGCTGCAGCAGTGAGCGCGTCATCCTGTTCTTCCCCAGTGATTTGCTTATTGAATAAAGGTACATTTTTTTGTTCACATTTACCTGTTTATTAAAATTTCTGTCAATGTTCATTAAAATAAGCCCTCCCCTGAAAATGAGCCCTCTGGTGTTTTTCTGTCCAAAAAAATTAATAAGACAGTGTCTTATTATCGGGGAAACATGGTATATATATTTCAAAAAAAGATAATCTGATGTTAAGTAGATGCTAAGTAGAACTAGGGCCTAAAAATGGAGGAGGAACTCCATTGGTGTGGGTTCCAGTCAATGACACAGAAAAGATACACATTAGCCCTCTTTGGGTACTGGAGAACCCTGTGGAGGGATAAAAGGGAGCAGACTCAATCCTCAGATAATGAGGGCACAGCATATACCATATCATATTAGGCATTGGGGAATGGCCTCTACTATTCACAGAGGCAGGGTCATTGGAGCAGAGCAAAGCTAGCTTTTCAATTTGGCTCAAAGTTGTGAAATGGAGTAGTTTGAATTGACTGTGCAAACAGATTGGAGCCAGACTGCAGGGGACTAAATGCCTGGCTAAAGACTCTGTATTTGTTCCTATGAGAAAAAGCCAATGAAGGTTTTTAGAGAAGAAAGTGACACACCAAGACCAAGGCATTATAGAGAAAGATCACTTTTGCAACTGTTGGAAGGATGGGAAGAAGAGTGGAGAGACCGGAGGAAGTGGAATCAGTTAGCAAGCCAGTGTGACATAGTTTAGGCCATAGCTGAAGAGAACCCAAACTAGGACAATGGCTATGTGATGCAGAGGAGAATCACTGGGGACGCAGAATTAAAAGAACTTGCCATCTAGTGAGGTGCCAAGGGATGAGAGAGAGGTAAGATTCAGATAATGCTCAAAAGTTTCAAGGCTGGGAGGATAATGGCACCAATAACACTGGGAAATAGGGAGTTGGAGAATTCTGAGGAAGTCGGGAATAACAAGAATAATAATTCATTTTTCTGTGGCACTTTTATATAGCACTTAACTATGTACCGGGTATTATGCTAAATACTTTACAAAGTTTAACTCATTTGATTCCCACCACAGTCCTATTATTATTATTTTTAGACTTTATTAATTTGTTTGTTTACTTTTAGTTTACAAAATTCAGTTCCACAATTCCTTGAGTTTCAAATTTTCTCTCCCTCCCCACCTCCCTATGGTGACATACAGTCAAATATAAGATCTACAAACATTTTCACATTAGACATTAGTCAGGTTATAAAGAAGGATTGTATAGGGTGGAATGAACAATGGGAAAAAGGAAACAAAACCAAACAAGAAAAAGAAAGAAAGCAGGTAGTTTGCTTCAGTCTGCATTCAAACTCTGTTCTTTCTAGTTCTTTCTCTGAATGTAGACATCTCCTTCCATCACAAGTCTTTTGGAGTTGACTTATAACCCTGCATTGCTGAGAAGAGTCCAGTCTATACCACAATCCTATTATTGACCTCATTTTACACAGTTGAGGAAATTGAGGCCAAGAGAAGTTAAGTGACTTGCCCAAGGTCACACAGCTAACAAGTGTCTGAGGTCACATTTTAACTCAAGTCTTCCTAACTCCAAGCCTAGTGTTCTATCCACCAAGCCACCTCACTGCTCCTATCCTACAGGACACTTTCCTCACAACAGGTTGGTAACATAGGTGGTGCCAGTGTTATCATCCCCATTTTCTCAATGAAGAAACTGAGACATAGGGAATCCCATTTCTTGCCCAGGAAAAAAAAAAGTCATGGCCACTATGGTGAGTGTGATAGGAAGACAAATAAAAATGAATGAAGGGAATATCATGCAGTAATTAGTGAGGACTGGTGTGCAGTATTACAGAGAGCATTGGGATCCAATTAAAATTAGATAGTGTTGGGGCAGCTAGGTGGCACAGTGGATAAAGCACTGGCCCTGGAGTCGGAGGACCTGAGTTCAAATTCATTCTCAGACTCTTAACACTCACTAGCTGTGTGACCGTGGGCAAGTAACTTAACCCCAACTGCCCCTACCTTCTCCTCCTCCAAAAAAAAGCAAAAAAAAAAAGAGTTAAAAAGAATATTGTTTATAGACTCAGGAATTTAAATCAAGGTCCAACAGGATCACAGGGAAATTCTGTGAAACTAAAATCCCAGTTGTCCTTAACATCCATAAACTCTGGAGTTAAAGGACCCAGGATGTTACCTTTGCTCTGCTCCCTTAATTGTGTCAACAACTAAGAACAGGGCTCCAAGCAGGAGGTCCAGAGAAACAGCAATTCTTTCTTTTAACTCTGGGCCATCCTATTGCCACACATGACTCCACTAAATTAGATACTGCCATCCTCAGGGTCTCCAAGGCCTCTTCATTTGTACACGGACTGAGTTGTACAATCACTCTATTTTGCATCTACCTCTTTTCCTTATCAAGGAGCTCAAAAGAACTTCTGAGTATGGATGCTCATCTTCACGGAAGATATTTAGGGCCTGCCAATGTGTCCTAAGTAGAAGGTCCTCGACTGAAAAGGCAACTCCCCTTTCACGTGTGTTTTGTTTGCTTTGTTGTAAACACTATGTGATCATGGTACTATTTAAAGAAAGAGTAAAAAAAAGTATTGCTGAAGCTAGGTGATTTTTTTAAAATGTGTGGCCATTTGGACTTTATTGTTTATGGAAAGAAAAAAAGACAGGCAGCAGCAGATTTTGTTTTAAACTTTAACTCTATCTTCATTCCAAGAAAAAACAAAATGCATCCTGAGCATCTCTGGGTCAATTAAAGTCAACCAATTATCAGTGCTTGCAAATTTCCAAGCATGCCTGAAATCCAGATATGTTTAACAGACTTTAACCTAGGAGGAAAAAAAGCATGAAAATGTATTCACTTGGGAATTCTTTTATTCACAAGCAAGGGGTACCTGTCAAAATGTGAAAGATATTGACTTTCTGTGAGTGGGGAAAAACAGAACAAAGACTGGAGTCTAACTGTAAAAATAAATATTTCCATGTACCTAGAAATCAAAATTTTAATAAAGTTTTAAAAATTTTTATATGACAGTTCAAAAGTGAAAGATGAACTAAAAAAAAATCAGCTACTTAAGAACCTAAATGAACACTGAAAATAAATAATATGTGAATTTGAAAAAGAAAATGCTTGGATTGGTACTATTGTCCTTGATTCCGGGCTTTCTTTTTTTTTAAATCCCAGCAAAGCAGCAAAGCAGTAAAGACTGTTCAGAAGTTCCATGTGAAGAGTCCTTAGTTTGAACTTTTTGAAATCTTTCTGAAGGGGTGTGCCAAACATGCCTGACTCACCAGGGGACTTCCATTAGATTTAAAAAGCCCTCCTGGGACCTGAAGAAAGCCAAGACCAAATAGAGCTGAGTAAAAATAAGGCCAATGGAGTTCTGGAAAAGCTAAGGATAGTTGGAGGAAACAGACTAACCTCTTTCCACCTAACATGAATGCCAATTTTGCATAATTTAAGCATGAGCACGGTATAATATAGCATAACAACATATAAGAATGACTTGGTCATCCATTATACCTTTATGGAAAAAAACGAGTACTGCTTTATCCTCTCTTAAAAATAGATATAAATGATTCATATTTATACAGATGAGATAGACCAATGGAGAGTAGTTCAAAGACTCCAAAATCAGGTGTGGCCAAGAGTGTGTAAGTTTTGGGGGAGTAAAGCAGGAGCACTTCTCCTGTATAGCTCCTGTGCCCAGTTATAACATAAAAGGGGGGAAAATATATGTACCTATTTACATGTATCTGACTTCTCCCATCCCTACCTCCAGGCACCTAATTGTATATGGAAGCTTCTTTCTTCCAAATCTGATATAGTCCTGACTTAAGTACAGTATACAAAGGACATCCCAACTCACTCCTCTATGATACCGGTCCCCTCCTTTGCATAAGAAGGAAATATCTAGGCTGTTATGATAAAGAGTAAATAATTTAAATAAGGCTTTACATAAAGCATATCATTCATATACATTAAAAAACAAGTCATATTATCTTGAGTTATCATTAGTTTTTATTATGCTCATTTTATAGTTGAAGAAATGGACCAAAGGATTTTTCTGTGGCAGACCTGGCGACAAAATGCAGGACTGGAGAATCTCATCTCATTGCAGCATTGCTTAAGCTGTATCCTCACCATGCAGACACACATTTTCATTTAAATAGATAATATTGTTCAAAACCCAAACTTTTTAATCTAGTAAAAATTTCTGAGGATATGGTTAACTCGGATTGGAGAAGTGGGTTAGGTTCAATTCTTCATTTTTCTACATTGAGACTATTTCCTTTCTTGGTATTTTTTTTTTAATCAGAAAGACAACTATATGAGAAGTAGCTTTTTTTCTAAATAGCTATTCTAGAAATAATTAAAATTTGCAGATAATTCTCTTCAATGTACAAATGCTAAAATTTCATAATCTGAAAATGTATTATTAAGTAATTTGTAGGACTAACTGGTAAACAGGCCACATTTAAACTACATGCTGTAAAAAGTATTTTTGGCTAGTCCTGGCCTGTTCTCACATCAAGGTTTTATACTGTTTTGTGTTAGTTGAACAAACATGAGTTCATTGTCAGGTTATACTTTTTTTCCCTTGAGAAATCACAGTTGTTATTGTTTAAATATTTAAACATTATTTTTTTTTGCTAGATTCGTTTTAATGAAATACATACTTAACGCATGAGAAAACATTAAATGTAAACCATTTAGAAATTCAAATAGGTAATTTGGTAGAGGAAAGAGTAACATCCTTATAATAAGAAATTTAAGTTTATTATAAAATTACTTTTTATTATCTTGAATTATAATAATATAAGTGCTTTGGTTTCCAAGGAAATATAACTTAAAAAAACCTCTTTGAATAGCTCCTCCCTAATCCCCACCAAGACCCCTTTTTCTGTTTAATAAATGCCATTTAAATATTACTGACTCATTTTGCAAAACTGTAATTTGTTTTTAATCTCCTTTTAGATTTTGGAATTATTGAGGAAAGCAAAAGACTTCATGTAGTAATATTTAAGTTAGGAGATAGAAGTCATATAAACCAATGGAGTAGTCATCATACTGGAAATGTGGCCCTGAGACAAAAAAAAAAAAAGGCCCACGACAGGGAGACAAGGAGTTTCCTTGTTTATAAAATAGGAATGATACTTATATTACCTATCTATACCACAAGGTTATTATAAGGAAAGCCTTGCATACTTTTTCAAGTGCTATATAAATACAAACTCTTATTATTTTCAGAACTAATAGGGGGGCAAGTTTATCTGTTGGAAGTGACGTTGGAGAGTTAAAGAGAAGGCTTGGTAAAGCTACTGCAAGGAGTGTGATAGCCTACCAGAGTAAAATGAATAAAAGTATTGTCTTCAACCAGTGTAGGGTCCACTCGGGATTCTAAAGCATGAATTTATAGGGGAGCCACTAAGTCGAATTCTCTGACTCATTCTAGCAACATTCAATCACTTAGGAATAACCCCAACAACTGGGATAATCTAGCAAAGACTGCTGGGAAAACGACACAGAAATAAGAATGAGACCAGGAACTCACATAATCTACTAAGAGAACCTCCAAATGATCTAGACATAAAAAGTTATGTCAAAAACACATTAGAGGAATAAGGGGAAAACTGCCTTTCAAAGCTATGAATAGGGCAAGTCATGAGCAAACAATGGATAGAAATTATAGACAAAATGAATAAAAAATGATGAACAAAATAGATAATTTGGTTCATAGAAAATTTTTTAAGGTATTTTTTTTTTCAAAAACAATGCAACTGGGGCAGCTAGGTGGCACAGTGAGTAAGATCGCCGGCCCCAGAGTTGGGAGGACCCGGGATCGGTTCTGGCCTCAGATACTTAACACCCACACAAAATAACTGACCGTGTAACCTCGAGCAACTTACTTAACCCCAATTGCTTAAAAACAACAACAACAACAACAATGCCACTAAGCTCTAAAGAGAAGCAGGTAAATGGAGAAAAATCTTTGTAGCAAGCTTTTCTTATAAAGGTCTCATTATTAAAATACACATAATATACATATATATACACATACACACATATACATACATGCACATTATATATACACAGACATATGTGTGTATATATGTATGCATACATATATACACACAGACATATATGGAACTGATTCAAATTCATAAGAATAAGAACCATTTCTCAAGTGATAAATGGCCAAAGGAACAGGTCATTCTCAAGGGAAAAATTTCAAGCTATGCAAAAAATGCTCCAAATCATTAATAACAAGAGTAATGTAAGTTAGAACAACTTGAGTCAAAGTATATTATGATGGTCAAGAAAGTCAATTCCAACTTGAAATGCATAAAAAGTTGCAAGAATAAAGAGGTAATAGCACCATTCTACCCTGTAATGTTCAAAACACATTTAAAATAATTTGTTTGGTACTGGGCATCACTGATTCAGATATACATTTATATACTAGAATATTGAGAGGAACATGTGTGAAGGGCCTTGAGTTAATGTCACATATGAGGAAAGGTTGAAAAAACTGGGAATATTTAGTATAGAGAAGAGAAGACGGGGTACATATGTGTGTGGAAGAGGTTCTTCATAACTGTCTTCAAGTATGTGATGTGCTGACATGTGGAAGGGGTAACAGACTTATTCCATTGCTCCCTGAGAAGAGAAAATAGGAATAATAGGTGGTAGCTGCAAAGAAAAAAATTCAGGCTTCATATGAAAACAATTTCCTATCAGTCAGAGCTTTCCAAAAGTGAAACAGGCTGCCCCCAAGGCAGCAGTTCTCCTTACAAAGGCTGGATGGCCACTTAGTGATTATGCTGCAGAAGAAATTCTTTCCAGGTATGGTTTGGGATAGAAGGTTATTAAGATTCCTTCTAAATCTAAAATTCCATAATTTTCCTGATCCTTCCTGATGTTACATCCACACATACAGGAATGACAATATCATACAGAAAATTCTGAATGTATAAGGAGGTAGAGAGTCTGAACAATGGGCAAATTTAACTAGCTTCTCTATTGATATACTTCAAATTAAAAAAAAAAAGTTCATATCATACCTGTGCTGCATATGTCTAAATAGAAACAAAACTACTGATCTAATTAACAGAATTTTTAACTTTATTTAGACAGGGAAGAAAAGAAATTCTTAGACATAATTGTTAAAAAATAAAACCATAGAAGGCAGTAGGTATGGCACAGGAGAAAGGCCAACAGTGAAGGAGTTGACTAGTAGTTCAGAAGTGAGTAAGTGAGAAGGACAAGAACAATATATTTGCCCTTTAATATGCATATACCAATTGTGCAGAGCAGATGGTAAGCAAAGTGAACTTGGGATCTTATCACATAGAAGAAAATATGACCTCTTAGGTACTATTAGTACTTGTAGGATGACTCACTACTGGAAAATGTCTTTGCATGTCTTGCAAAAACCAAAAAAACAACAATCCTTCCTTCTCCCACCACACCCCCCAATACAAAGGTACACTCCAGTAACATTCTGTTTTGTTTTGTTATTGTTGCCTTAAAAATTTTTTAAAGAGCTTGTATGCCTCAAGTGGAAATTCACACACCTGATGAGTTAAACATACCCAGGTGAATAGAAAGCATAAGTAATTAGTGTGCAAGTATTTATCATATGATAATAGACTTCTAACTAGAAGAGCCATCAAGTCCAACCACTTCGTTTTATAGATGAGGAAACTACACCACAATACCTCTTACTAGGTGGAGCTCAAAAATGTAGGGAAAATATTAGACACATTTCTGATATAGATACCAAAACTGGTAGAAGCAAGCTATAGTAATGATGGGGAGTTCAGCTTCTGAGACATTTCCTGGGAGGGCATTTCCTCAGTCCAATGAAAGGAGAGGATCTGGTAAATTCTTGACTAGTTATGCTGAAAATTTGCTTTTTTAGAAAGCACAAAAAGTAGAAAAACCTACTTTGGACTTAATGTTAGGAGGAAATAGTTGGTGTATTTTGAAAAAACAAAGAAACCTGTATGGCATCCAAGGAGTCAAATGTTAGTCAAAACCTACTAGGAAATTCTTTCAAAACATTCACTGAAAAGATACACACACACACAATCTTATAACAAAAGAAGGAAACATGATTAAAGGAAAATGAATTGGAATTTCATAAATTCAGAACTGAAAAATTACATTTAGCCCAACCCTCACATTTTAAGGTGAGAAAATTGAGACCCATGGAAGTTCTGGACGTGGTCAAAGTCATGGAGGTCATAAATGTCAGAGACTCTAAAAAAATCTTACTGCAGACATGCTGTATTAAATAATACTGAAGAGGAAGAAAAAATATATTTAAAAAGATCTTAGTAAGCTTATAGGAGCTTTGCCAATTGATATGAACTTTAAAAGGACATGAATAGAAGGCATTCAAGGATTAGTTTTTAAGTTATCTCAAAGACATAAAGATCCTAAAAGAATAAAAATTAACATGAATTGTATTATTACCATAAAATGGCAGCCATGAAAATGTCAGGCACTCAAGAAGCATTCATTTTGCACATAATGTGTGCCATACATATAGTAATAACAACTATGAACATGTATGCCCAGTTATCTATACAAATGTTCTATGCATAAATTGATGGTATCCTTCTGGAAAATATGAAAAAGAACATGTATTATATTTATATACTATAGTATTTTCAATGATTCAAAAGTCTATCATTTTTACACCAATATTCTTCTAGTAATATTATATGATTGCAAATGGTAGAATACTACAATCTCAACAACAACAAAACATTACTCAGAATGCAATAAGAAATATGTAGTAAATGACAGTAGGGTATAGCATTTTATCAACAATGATTTTGTGCAGGAGAAGTGATATAAAATCCATTGTCATGGACATGAAAGACAGGAAAATGAGCTTGATTGCTTATGTGGCAAGAGTGAAAAAAGGCCATTTTTTTCCTACTAGTATTGATGAAACATTAAAAAAAAACCTCCAACATAGTAGAGAAAAACCTCCACCATAGTAAATATTCTATGAAGTATTTATGGAAAGATACAGACAAGAATCTATATCCACTGGAAGAAGTACCACCATCATTGAGATCACTGTTCTCTCAAGGAAGGAAAGAAGAATCAAATTAAATACAAAAGATATAAGCAGGGTTATAGAGCAAGGATGAACAAGGACAGTGGCATAGACCTGTAAAAATACCAGTATGCAGGTTAATAACCAGAAAGAACAGCGGCTTGAAAAAATGCTCAGAGCAACACAGCTTTTATCACTCTTTAGGATCAAGAAAAACATACAAGTGATAAGTTCGAAGGTGCCACAATCAGAAAAAATGACAGACAGAAAGCACAGTGATTGACTTCAATTTTATTTTCATTATCTGAATCAAGGAGAATGGCCTTCATACATAAAAGCATAGCGGGAAAGGGCTACAAATGAACTGAAACCTCAAGCAGGTGCAGAGATAAGAGAATGTCCTCCTACTCTCAATGAATTCAAGTTACCTGAACTAAATAAATCACATTTCAGTGTACTAAAAGAACCTAGAGTATGTTGTTTTATCTTTTCCTTATCCCCTATTAAAATACAACAATTATTTTATGAAATTATCAGAACTAGAATAATTTATACAATAAGAACAAAACTATAAAATTAAACAACTTTGAATGCTCTAAATACTATGATCAAAACAATGACAATTCATTTTTTCCAGAGGACAGTGGTGAAACATGCTAATCCATGATGGATTTAGGGTACAGAATGAGATAGTCAATTCTCATCATTCTTGGGAATTATGCTTTATAAAGTCTCTGTGAACACTGAATTAGCAAATACTGAACCACTGCTCCTAGGGAAATACAGGGCTTTGTTCCTATGAGCCTCTGGTCACAACATTTTTGTCAACTGATCAATAATACATAACCTTGTTTCATGTATGCTTCTGTTTAAAGACATCTTAGTTAACTTATATCTGAACAGAGCTTATCTAACAAACACATTTATTTTTTCCACAAGGGACATCACAGTCTACTTGTTCTTAGGAACACTAGACAGGACTTCAACACTACATGATGATTTTGAACTGGGAAATCAGTACCCTAAAGCACAAAAATGTGAAAAACAAGGTACTAAATGAAGTGTGAAAAGGACATTTATTTACAGTATGAGAGCTGAAACAAGAAAGTAGAGCATCACTTTTTTCAACTTCAACTGAAGGTATGTATGTCAAGCAATTTTTCATCATTCTGTGCGTGTCCATGAATGACTGAGAAAGCACTGTAAGTATTGATTTGGGAATTACAAATAAATTTTAGCTAGTAAATGACTTTTCAAATGTAGAATGCATGAATAATGAGGATTGATTGTATACATTTTTGTATATACTTACTGAGGGAATTTGTATCGTGTGACTATGCATATTTGCTACAAAGGTGTTCATTTTAAAAAAATAAAAAGGACTTACAGATCAGCCATTTATCACCACGTTCCCAGTGCAGGTGCCCTATTTTCAATCCCCCTTCAACTTCTTTTTTTACTGTCTTCCTCCATTAGATTGTAAGGTCTTTGAGGGGAGAGAATGTTGTCTTTTTTTCTCATGTGTCTCCCCAGTGCTTAGCATAGTATATAGTATATAGTAGGTGCTTAATAAATGTTTATTGATTTAAATAATTTTTATCTATTCATCTATCTACTTATCTATACCAAATAAATACAATATTAATTCAAGGGAAGGCTCAAGCACCCAGGGAGATCAGAAAAGGCCTTCTGCAGAAGATAATATTTGAAGAAACTAGGGATTCCTTCCTTGGCATGGGTTATAGCTTATGCAAAGGAATGGAGGTAGGAAATGGAATGTCACCTGCGAAGAACAGCATGTCAGTTTGGCTGAACTACACAGAGGGTGAAGGGGAATAATAGATATGCCTTTAAAATTATATTTAACCAATTCTCAGATTTGACAAAAAAGTTACGCATGATGCTTGGAATAAGAATAGGATGAAATAAGTCTAGAAAGTGGAGGACCTTTGTATTTTATCCTATAGGTAATGGGAAGCCACTGAAGGTTTTTGAAGTAGAAAGTGGCATAGTTAGATCTATACTTTAGGAAGATTATTTTGGAAGCTGTTTGAAGGATGGATGGGAAAGGGGAAAGTATGGAAATAAGAATACTTAATAGAAAGGAATTAAAATAGTATAGCAAAAAAGATGATGAAAGCTTGAATTAGGGTGATATGGAGAACAGGGGTAATAAAATGGATAAGGGCAGGTGTGAAGGAGAGGGAAAACTAAAAAATGATTCCAAGGTTTCAGCTTTGGGTGGCTAATAGGATGGTGGAATTAAGTAAACTGACAGGAAGATTAAATTTCAGAGTATGATACTGAATTGCTTTAGTATTGAATTTAAAGTACCTGGGTGGGGACATTGATAAGAGAGGTGGAAATGTGAGACTTTATAGCTCAAGGGAAACATAAGGATTGGAGTGTGAATGGCCATGTGTATGTGTATATAATAAATCATATTCATGTGCCAATATACATATACGTAACACACATAAATGCACTAGATTTATAGGCTATATGTTTGAATTTATGTAGGCATGTATGCGCATATGCATTGCACATTTTTCCACCTCCTCTAAGATATTCCCCTAATTTGCACTGGCAAGTTGGGTCCCTGATAGAGCAGAGCTTCTTCACCTGGAGACCATGATTTTTAAAAATTGATAACTACATTTCATTATAATTGGTCTCCTCTGAAATCACATGCTTTTAAATTTATGTATTTACATACATTCTATATTTAAATGTATACATTTTAAAACATGATTCTGAGAGAAGTCCATAGGTTTCACCAGATTGCCAAAGACTTACATAATATAAAAAAGGTAAAGAACTTCTATTCTAGGACAATCCTATAGGACTACCCTTCTAAACACAACATCTTATGAATCTCTAGCAGTGTGCTTATGATTAATAGAAATGTCAATAGACTTATTTTTGCTCAGTTATTTTTCAATTGTGTCTGACTCTTTGTGACACCATTTGGGGATGTTTTTGGCAAAGACAATGGAGCAGTTTGCATTTCTCCAGCTCATTTTATAGATGAGAGAACTGAGGCAAACAGGGTTAAGTAAGTGACTTGCCTAGGGTCACACAGCTAGTAAATATCTGAGGTCACATTTGAACTCAGGAAGATGAGTGTTCCTGACTCCAGACCTGGCACACTATCCACTGTGCCACCCAGCTGCCCTAACAGACTTAATTAGCTCAAAGTAAAAGCACTTTCTAAGATTATAATAGTAATAATAACTAACATTTATATAGCATCTACTATGTACTACTGTGTTAAACATTTTACAAATATTACCTCATTTGACCCTCTCATTTTACAGTTGAGGAAACTGAGACAAAAGGAGGTTAAGTAATTTGCTCAGGGTCACACAGATGAAGTTAAATTTTAATTTAGGTCTTCCTGACTCCAGATCTAGTGCTCTATACATTGCACCACCAGCTGCCACAAAATACTGCACCCATGAAACTGGAATGCAGCCGTCAACAAACACACACGGCTTCTATGGGAAGCATTGGCTTGAACTTGGAGCAAAGACAATGAGGTCAAGGTATCTCACAACTTCTGAAACTGCAAGGGGTGTGAAAATCCTTTTTCTCTGGTAGAGTTCTTAGATGGAATTTACAGGATCTTCTCTTCTCCCTGGCCAAATTCTCCACTGACAAGAATCAGTCTCTTAGAAAGGCTCGTCCACCTAGAGTGTGAAGTCTACTGCCCACTGGATGCAGTGCCACCAACTTGGTCCAGTAGCTCCCCTTCAAAGCCACACAGCTGCTACGAGGAGGGGGAAGGAAGTGAGATTCCATCCTCTCCCCCGTCCCACTCTACCCTAAAGAAGTCTCCCCAACAGACACGAGTTTCTTGTCTTTAGAGGTTAGATGACATGGTACAGGGATTTATGCATCAAATAAGAAGTGGAACTAAATGACTCCCTAATTTTCTTCCAACTTCAGATTCTTTGATAGTCACATCTAACATGGTTTCATACACTTCTTCTTCAACAAACTTTCCAATCATGTTGCTATTAGAAGCCTTTTCGGTTGTTGTGAAAATCTTGAGGTAAAGAGGGACTTAAATTTCCTTAAATGGTTAAAAATACAAATAATGTCAAGATGCTAACTGTGAAATGGCCTATAACTTTTACCTAAGTATCACATACGCCAGAATCTCCTGCTTTTTAAGCTTCAAATAAGATTTTTTTCACACCTGCATCTCAATATATTGGTCAAAATTTTAATTGTACTTATTTTGAATCCCAGACACTAAAATACGTGTTATTTTGCTCTGATTTTTTTTGGACTGAAAATGATGATTTGTTAAAATACAATTTTCATTTCAAGGCTTATCTTTGTTATGATCTAGTATAATAACACCACACATTTTTAGAATGCAAATTGATGACTTTCCCTTTTTTTTGGCGAGGGTTTGGGGGGGAGGAAGAAGGCTGGGAAATTATACACACGAAAATAATGTGTTTATTTTATTGTTCCTATGTTATTTCTTTTTAATAGCACTCTAAGAAAAATTGACATTCCACTTTCTAAATTGAGAAGAAAAGCCTATGTTCTAAATGTTCTAAAAATGTTCTATGCTCTAAATTGAGAAGAAAACCCTATATTCTTAACTATGTTAGAATGGAAACATGAAGAAGTTTTGCCACCCACAGTTTCGTTTTTTTTTTTCTCCCATATACTTGTCTTATATCCAGGACCCACAAGAGTCTTTATTTTTTCATATTAATACTGGTTTGGATAAAATGGAGCTGGAAATATAATTGAGGGAGTAAAGAAGGCCAACAAAATCCCGCAAGATCTAATTCAGTGTCAATGCATATGCAAAAGTCACATTGAGTTTTTAAAAAATTGAGAAATCTCCTTTAAATTTTAGAATGCAAGTTAGCTAAGGCCAGACAAAATTAGTTGACAGGCCCATGTACAAATTATCATACTTGATGACAGGAACTACAGTAACTTTCACTCTTGACATTTCCCATTTGGCTTATATCCAACTTTACTTCTATAAAGACAATCATGCCCTCTACTCTGCCTCTTACCCAGAATGCCAAAATCAAAGACTGTGTTCTTGGCTATAACCCTGCCTATTCTATAATCTATATTAAAGTATACTTAAAACCGTAGTACAACTACAACTTAATACATATGACTGTATAATTGTGAGGCTTGGGAAGGAAGAGGGTAGGGAACAGAGCACACTATAGGCAGAATTCCTTTATTTATTGATTAAAGTGTCACTGGTAACACCATTTCTCAAATATCTCAGGTAAGAAAACTAAGAGTCACTTTAGGTTCTTCCCACTTCCCCATTACCTATATCCAATCTGTCACCAAGTCATTACTGAATTTTCTCTTAGATTCAGCCCTTTTCTCCAGCCTTCATCACGTCATACTTCAATCATTTCAAGAGGCATCTGACTCTAGTCTCTGCACTCTAATCCATTCTGCATGGTGCTTGCCAGACTAATCTTCCTAAAACGCCCATTTCATTAAAGCTCTCCCCAGCTCAAGAGAGCTCTCTATTGCTTTGAGAATCAAGTCTCAACTGCTTTCGAGGCCCTCCCTCCATAATCAGGTCTATCTTATATAAGTACCCAACCCTTTCCCCATTCTTCTTCAACATGAACCCTTTGCTCTCTGCTGTCCTTGATTTGCTTTCTCTCTTGACTGCTGTCTGTAAATGCTGTGTATCCCTACTTTTATGACTCTGTCTATGTTGTTTCTCCTATTTTCCCTCCCTTCCCCCCTCCTCTATTTAGATCCTACCCATCCTTCCAGGGTGAGCTCAAGATCCACCTCTTCCATGATACTTTTGCTCTCCAAAGCATTCATCTCTTCATTGTCTCGTGTCCTATTGCATTATCATACTGTTCAAAGCACTGTGATACTACTAAAAGGAAACTATTTTGGAGACTTGTACAATAGAGTTTTAACTCTATCACGATCAGGACCACATTGGTCATTTTCTTGGATGCCTTGGCTTAACAGCTAGACTGAGAGACTGTGAAGGGCAAAGACCATGTATTGCACTCTTTGTTTTGCATCACAGCCACCAGCCCAATGCCCAGTAATACGCTAGGCCAGAGTTCCCCAAATCTTTGTAAAGGAGCTACTATTATGCACTGACTTGAAACTTTGAGATCATTTTAAAAGGAAAGCAAAGTGAATTAAGGAAAGGGAGGGAAGTGCTGACCATTAAATCCTGAAATGGAATTTTGAGAGGAAAGTACTTGCTGCCAATGACTGAATTCCTGTCCAGGCTGACAATCCCAGCAAACCTTTGAGCATGGGGTATAGTGGCAGCGATCAGCTTAGAACTCTCCCAGGTAAAGTTTCAAAGTCAACCAAAAGATGGGAACCTCAGCAAAACTTAAGTGTTTCTTCAATAACTGTTTATTCACCCCCTTAATTCATAAAATATCTACTGTTTCTTCTTCCACTGATCTTCATCCAAATGTTATTTATATATGATGCATCCCCTCTCTTTTCTTGTATTTTCTCACATTACCATAACTTCTAATACAAAGCTACTTAGTAGCCCTTCCTTCTCTACTTTTTTTACCTGTCTTGTTCTTTTTGAACAAAGAATATCTGTCCAAAGTCACATTTTAGTTATAGATCCCATCCTTCCATTTATTAGTAATACCTCATGAAGATAAATTTGGCCCCTCTGTTAGGTTTTCTAGTTCTTCTTGCCCATCATACATATTTGCTACATTTTTTACAGTTATAATTAGGCAGAAAAACCATGGCTTTTTCCCAGGGTGATGAATTTAAAGGGCACTGATAACACTTCTAGTATTTTAGGGGCTTTGAAGTAGAATTTAGCACATTGTTAGCAAGAATTATTCGATAAAACTGGAAGGGGAAAGGCAGCACATCCTTCCTTTTTTAGGTAATCACTTCTTCAACCTGGACTAACAGTATACTTCATCCTCACCACCCCCAACCCTTGGTCTCCACAAAGTGTCTTTTCATGTTGCTTGCCTCAGGAATGTCTTTTGATACTTGTCTAGAGTGGAAAAATTGCTAGCTATACCTCTGCATTTATATACAGACATAACAGATTAAATGATTTATCACTGGTCATTTTCTTAAATTTTTTCTTCTTTGAATTTTGGGGCATCTCCATTACTATATGTATATAAGTTATATATATAATATATTATACATATATAATATATCATATGTATATAAACATATGTGTTTATGGAAATTTTTTTCATTTTCTTAATCCTTCTTCTTTTCAGTTTAAAGGACTTTAGATTTCAAGATGCCAGACAATTATTTTTTAACTGTCATTGACAGGTGTGTTCTATTTATGAAAAGAAGCCTCTGATCATGAATGGAATACATATTTAGATGTATGTGTGTGTGTGTGTGTGTGTGTGTGTATGCTACGGTCCAGAAATTAAAAACGATCCTGAGACATGTTTTTAATGAATTTCCCTCTCATACAATACCCCATTGTAGCCCTATGAAGTTCTCTTAAATGAAAGTGTTAAGTAATACACGTGCAGGACTGCTTTTCTATTTGGATTTTATTTGGAAGATGTAAGAAGCCTTCATTTCACTGGTAGCATCTTTGGTAAACATATGCTTCTTTGTTTTATACCTCATTTGATACTGGTACTCAATAGATTACTGAACAGTTACCTCAGTGACAAAATCTGTCATGGAATTATAAGTGTTCTGGTTGAGTTGAAACTTTGTTTTCATTAATAATGCTAGTCTAAGGCTACAGTGGCTCTAGTGAAACATTTTTAAGAAATCACCAAGCGACAGACATGGTGGCAGTTTATGGAAATAGGATTGTTAACTGAATCCAATACAAGTAGTGGCAGAAAGAATGTAAGTGGCAATAAGCTGCTGCCAATAAACAAGACATGTGCTTATATGATGCAGGAGAATGAACTTCAGACCTACAAAGTCCTTGTGTGTGTAAAGTTGAAGTCTGTGGGGAGAGGTGTGCCAAAAGAGCCTGAGAGGAATGGAGGCCCTTTGATAAAACACACTTGCCGTCGTTCCATGGGGCAGCTGTTAACAAGGCGGTCCCCTGAGAAGGGAACGGCCACCCTCTAAGGGAAGCTGGCAAGAACAACCAAACTACAGAAGGAGGCAGTACCTGAGAGGGCAGCCAGTGGGGCTGGTGATGGATTTCACTTACTGGGATCTCAAAAGAACTACAAGAAGTGGACATGAGAATGAGAAATCGCAATTTCTCAATAGGGGGATTGTGATAAGGAACAATATGGAGGAATAAACCCTGACTCTCCCTCCTTCTGCGCCTTACCAGCTGAAACTCTAAAACCTCTGGGAGGAGAGGTGCTCACTGGTTATGTATCATTACTTACTTTGGACTAATAAGACTTTGTCTCAAAGACTTGGTTTTTGTTGTTATTATTTCTACTGGATTTGGGATTTCATCTTCCTTTAGGAAAATTCTCTCTACCAATACCAATTCATACCTGCTCTAAAATTTATAATCTTAGAGAGCTGTCTATGGGCACTGAGAGGTTATGTAATTTCCCCAGGATGACACAGCTATAATGGGTCAGAGGTGGGACTTGAACCCAAGTTTTTTGGACTTCAAGGCCAGTTCTCTACTATGTCATATGATTCAAATTATATCAAGTTAAATTAAGTTCCTTACATTAGGTCTGCTGCCAGCATGGCTGAACTGCTAAATCACATGGCAACAGGCTGGATAAATAAATGTGGGCACACTATAGGTTCATTACTATTAATCTTGGTGGTTTGAAAATGCTTTAGGTCTGGGTGTGGCAACTTCTTTTGAAAAGACGCGTTGGCATTAGCACAGTGGGCCTTGTTATGATCCCTTTTCTACAATGGACACACCTTGTACAAAAGACAAATGATTCATGGGATGGTATAATCAGAGATGTGGTGTTCAGCATGCAGCTGGTGGTAAGTTTAGCTGAATCATGATTTTAATAGGGGCAAAATATCATACTAATGCTGTAAGAGCCATGATTTTCAAATTTCAGCAATGTGCATTTTGAAAGCATATTAGAAAGGTGAATTACAGGGGTTCACATAAGGTAATGGAGCCAGATGTTACAGAGGGGTTGTAAAAATTGTGCCAATATCAATATGTTACTCAATATTTGTACTGATTAGCAAAAAAAAAGCTGTTTTAAAACGTGAAAATGGAGAAAGCACAAAAAGTTAACTATTAAGGCAAAAGTTGACTAAGAATTTCTATACTTGTTATATAAAAATGCATATAATATCCAGCATAAGCAATCTCACTTTTTTTAAACCCAAACTGTAATTTCATTGGTTGGTATAAGGAACTCCCAAAGAAGAAACTCCCTATGCCAATAAAGAATAAACTGTAATAATAATAATTTATAGTCCTATAGAGTTGGCCGGGGTATTGAGAGGCTAAGTGACTTGCCAATATATATCACACAACCAATATATGTAAAGGTATGACTTGAACCCAATGTCTTCCTAATTCTAAGACCAGCTCTCTATCTACTATGTGACATTGCCTCTCTTCATATATAACTTACTCACTATTAATTAGAAAATCATTTAAATAATTGCTTTCAAATGATTTCATATGCAAACTTATACAAGTTTTAATATATTTTAAAATATTTTCATGCCACTCTTGACCTCCAATTGTGAAAAAAATGTACAATTTTAATGCTAATAAAGTACTCTAAGATATTCCCTGATTTTCCTTTTTGCCAATGTTTTTAAAGGGCAAGTACTTTCCTGAGGTTCCTTAGCACTTTCCCAAGTGTTAAATGAAATATAAATGGTGCTACTCTGGGAATATAAATTATTCTGCTCTAGCTAACCTGACCTCAAAATACACAAGTTTTAAAGTAACAGATATTCTCAATAGAGGCATGCCAAAATTTACAGTCATCAGTGGCAAAGGTGTCTGCCTTCCACTTCAACAAAATTTTTCTAGATTGAATTACCACTGTTTGCATATAGTATGAAAGAAACCATAGCTGAAGAGTGGAAAAAATATCACTGTGCCTTTAAAAAAAGGCTTCAAATTAAGGCTGTTAGACTAGGCCAAAACAAACTCTGCAAAAAAAAAAATAGGTAGGGTCAATGCAATTTCCTGAATTAGAATTTGTAGCTAACATCCTATCAGACCCAACTGGACAGCAAAGCAGCCATAACCATGCTGGTCAAAAACCCTTGGAATGCTGGCACCTGTGATAACTGTCACACTAAATCATTATTCAGAGGGGGAAAGAGCCCTCCAACTCAAGAGTTAACACCTTTGCCCACAATTGTTAGGCTTTATATTTAACTTTTCATGTTCCTCTCATTCTGAAACACTGAACTAACACTTTTCTATTGCTAGCAAATTCCTACTGGGACAGGTTTTTTTGGTCCATTTCTAGTTTAATAAATTCAGGTTGTTTTTTAATTATCTCAGATAAGTTTCTTTAAGCTTTATTCACAACTTTTACCAAGAAAAAAATGCAGTGTACACTTTATTTCTTCAAATAAAGTATTCAGAAGAGATTAAGTATCAGGAGAAGTGATTGTAATTAGCCTGACCTTTGCTCTTTGAAATCCCTCTAGCAGGGAGAGCCCTGGGCTAATCTAAACCAGTGATGATTGTCACTTGTTCTCCTCTCTTCTTGTACCATTCCCATGGTTTACCATAGAATAAAAGATTTAAGGAGGAAGGTAGGTACTCAAAGGCAATGTACTCCACCCCTTATTTTTACAGATGAGGAAACTGAGAATGAAGGAGGCCAAGTGACTTGCCAAGGGTTACACAGACAATATGCATTAGGGAGATTAGAACTTGGCTCTTTCTGATTTCAAGGCTGGCTCTCTAGTCACTTCTAGTCACTGGCTTCTCTTAGATGTTTAATACCATTCAATGCCAAGATTTGAACAGTATCTACATGTATGAAAAATGCAGGCTAAGAGGAAGAGGAGGCAAAATGTTAATATAAATATATTTAGGAACATTTGAAACCTTGCAGTTCATATTGACTATGTCCTTGCAAATTCAAATAAATTTTTAGAGATTACTAATTTTTCACTTAGGGACTTAAGAACTGAACCACAGAAACTTTCAGTGCCACAGTTGGAATCAGAAAGCTACCACCATTACTGTCATCTTCAAAAATAATAGCACTAACTACCAAGTTTGTGGTACCCTATTGCCATCTGCAAGATGCCTGTAGCAAGATAAACCCAACATTTCCATGCTAGGCTCCCATAAAAGAAAGTCATTTTCTCCGAATCTCTACTGCAAAAGAAACCTCCTAAACATCTCTTCAAAGCCCTATTAAAACATATTATCAGGGTTGGGTAATCTGCAGCCTCGAGGTCACATGTGGCCTTCTAGGTCCTCAAGTACAGCCTTTTCACTGAATCCAAATTTTACAAAACAAATCCTTTTATTGAGGGGATTTATTCTATGAAGCTTGGATTCAGTCAAAGGGCCATACTTGAGGACTTAGAGGGTCACACATGATCTCAAGGCTGCATGCAGTTTACCACCCCATATTAGTTCTATAGCCTAGTGTAACAGGGCCTGACCTAGACAAGTTAAGAAACAAATTAAAGGTAACATGGAAATGGATGGGACAGGTAAATGTGAGCCCCTCCCACCACTTTTCCCCCCTGACTTGTAGATACAGTTCACATGCAGCTATTTAATGTGCAAGATAATATTTAATATAGTGGCTAGAGGGCAGACTTAGAATCAGAAGACCTAGGTTCAAATCGCACTTGTGATAAAAATTGGCTGTTAAACCCTGGAAATGTCATTTAACGTTTCAGTGCCCTTCTAAACTCTTTCAAAACTTCCATGCAGAAGAGGGATTTCTGGGAGATGACACAGTAATGCAAAGGAGTGACTCTAATGGCACCATGAAAAGTCAGTAGCAGAGATCCTGGGAATCAAGAGTCTTTCAGTATCCTTCAAAACACACCCTAAGGATGGCAATCAATTTCACCAGCATGTAGAGCTGATGGCTCACACCTGAAGTATCTGAGTCAGTTACCTGAAAAGTGGTACACATAAATCACTATATTCTCAAAGTGTATGTGCAATAGTACTGAGAAGGTGACTTATGGGTTGTTTTGCAGAAGCAATAAAGTATTCATTGGTAATGGAAAGGATGTGACAGTGGGAATAAGTACTGGTTTTGAATCCCAGTTCTGCTACTTATAACCTGACCTGGAACAAGTCACAACCTCTCTGGTTTCCTGTATCCTTCTCCACAAAAGGAGGTACTTGCCCCACATGATCTCACGCATCACTTAGGGATAAAATCCATGATCTTATAATTTTAAGAATTCAGAATAAGTGTGAAAAAAAACTTCATATAACCGCATATTAAATTGGACAACAGAGTTGGCAGCCGATGCCAAATTCTGCTCTAGGAGCAGCAGAGTGAACAAAACGGGAATGCCAAGTTAAAAACAAATGTAGCAACACAGCTTCCATCGTATCCTTTGTAACTTACAGAGAAAGAATTTGGTGACAACATGGCATCAATTTCTAGATAACTGGAAAAGAACAAGATTTAAGACAAATTACCAAGCAAGTACTAAGACAGAGGGGTCAAAGCCAATGCCAGTGGCAGGATCTTTGAAGAGGTTACCACCATAAACCAGAGGAGATTCTTATGTAGAGAGCAAGTCACTAAGCATTTATTTAGCACCTACTATTTGCCAGGCTTTAGGTCAAGTTCTGGAGCAACCATGTCTTTTCAACTACATCCGTACAAATGACATTATATAGCAATGCTACCTATCAGGTAAATTCAAAGAATGGCATATGTTTCTTAATAATATGTAGAGATTAAGGAAGTAATTCTGTTAACCAGTCATGTTTAAAGTATCAAAATACAAACTGGACAATCTTTTAAAGCATGATTTCGAGAAAAGATCTTTTTCTACAATAAAGTTTATAAAGAAATGCATTTTCTTAAAAAGAGATCAGAGAAAATATCAACAGGAATTGAACCTTTGGGGAAAAATCACTTTCTCCTACCAAATTTCATTATACAATTTATTAAGTTTTGATATTGACTATATGTGATCTATAAAATGAAGAAATGATAGTAGTGTAGCTTTTAAGTTGACAGGAGACAGGAAAGAGAGAACAATATTTATTAAGAACCTACTCTATTCATAGCTTTGTGTTAAGCAGTAGGGAAGATCTGTCTTCATACTTTTGTCTTCATAGAACTTAAAGCTATATTGCATAAAGATTATTAAACTAAGTCATGATATAATATTCATCCTGGTTCTCCAAGACAAAAGTTAAAAAAAACATGCTATTTCTACAACCAAATACCTATTAATATATACTTGGATATTTCTCACAAAGAACATAAAATTGTTTATATTCATTTCTACTGAAGAAAAAAATAAGCACAGTGACCTTCAGAAATGGTCAAGGTGGCTACTATCTTATGGAAAAGCCATTAGGACAGTGGTCCTAAAACCCTTAATGTTCAAAACAGTGATCAGATTTGATTTCTTCATGAAACTGCTGCTTTAATGGAAATAGAACAATTAAAACACTACTATCATTATTTCAAAACATGGTAGTTCTAATTGTAGGAAACTAGTTTATTATTTTAAAAGCCTGTAGGACATCTTATAAAGTGAGAAATTTGATTATAATTACCTTAATGTCATTACAATTATTTATAAGATCACAAACATTCTATGGCTTCAGATTAAAATATTTTAATATATTATATACCACTTAATATGTATTGGATTCTTGTTTATCATGAAAAAAGATCTTTGCATCTCTTTAGGTTTTATGGTTTCTTCATCTCACAAGACTTCAACCCCTTTAGTTTTTTAAAAAAATAACTATGTGAAAAATGAGGTTCACGTTTCTCTCCATATGTCAAGGTTCCAACATGGCAAGGATCTTTAGCATATCTAAGCAGGTAAATATTGAATTCAGAGTTCTCTCTGGCCAACTGTACAGAATTCCCAGTCTACAGAGTTTTCATCTTGAAAAAAATTTTCAAAAATCAAGTAAGGCCAATTACCAGATGTCTATATTTAAAGAATGCATCAAAGAGAGTCAGATGTAAAGTTTTGGAAAAATTATGCTTCATAAAGAGAAAAAGTTTTCTTCTTATATGATAATCATAACAACAACATAATTATAACAATGATTAGGCAGATGCAAATCTAATAAAAGATAAGAATGTAGAAAATAGTTGACTGATGTGTTAAAAAGTACATTAAAGTCTCAACTTCCTTGGGTATTTTAATATATTTTCCACATTTTGTTTAATGCTTTGATTTCAGTAGTTCCAAAGGTTTAATGTTTTGCTACTAATTTCAAAAAGGAATCAGAAAAATTGCCCATTTTTCCTCTATAGTTCCTTTTTCCCTTCTGTCTTATGTCTACAATTCTCATTAACATTGCTCTCTTAGAGGGGAGAATGTGAAATGTCATCTGGGCCCTATTTCCAAATTCTAAGCATGCTTTCCCAGTAAAATGTACTCCATCTCCATCCCCTGCAGTGAACTGCTATCCAAAGTCCACTCCTCTTGAAAAGTTTTCCCAGTTGTTAAGACAATGGTCAATGTGAGTGGATGAGCATGTATGGAAAAGTACAAGATCACAAAAATTAAAACCCCACAGTATGATTCCTAATGGAGTTTTACAAGTGACACTAACCCATTAAATGATGGCATACTTAATGAGTGCTTAACCAGTATCATTAATAATGAAATAATTGGGCCTATTTGCCACAAGAAAGTCGATTTAGCACGGTTATCATTTCCGGCCATGCAGGTCATTGGTGTTTCATTCTTAGTTGGTATTTTTCCCCAACTGAATAAGCCAGAAATAATGAGCAAGTACAAATCTTCCTGGAACCTCCGCTTAGGCATTTAATTTTTTTTCTAATAAAATATCAGTGCCCATGTTTAATTAAACCAGGTGGAAGTATCGAATTACTATTGGCCTAGTGATATCTGGCAACTTTTTCTAATTTGGGTTTTTTGAGGTAGGATCTAAGTAACATGCATATTCCATCAATCATCAACTATGGATGGCTTCTATAAGAGGCTTTTCCATTTTTTTATTGTTAAAATGTAAGGTAAAATACTGTCCACCCATTAAAAGTGAGATAGCTTCATGAAGTAGCCACCAAATAAAGTGTTATCTACCCTGGGGTGCTCTACAAAAAAAGAGCATCCTAATTAGGCCAAGTGAAGTCTCTCTTAGACCCAGTCAGTGATGCCAGAATATTCTTCTATAGGTCACCATTTTTTCAATATCCCCAATCAAAATTTCCCCACCTATCCTGACAATGCCAAGATGCTAGAAACCTGAGCTTAGTGCCATTCAACAACAGTTCTTTTTGCTATCATGTTAGGATTTTCACTGTCCTGGTGCTTCCATCATTCATACCCAGGTTCCCTGCAGGCAAAAGTACCTGCTATGTTCAAGTCAAAGGCAATATGCTATGTCTGGGTACAGAAAGCCAAATGCCATTGTCCCTCATAGGCCCTTGCTTACAGTCTATTGGGGATACTGTGATAGCTATATAAATAAGTATAAAATAATGAAGTTAGTGACAAGGGCAAGGGAGAGATATTAATTTTAAACAATTAATTTTTACAAGCCAAATTTTTCAAGTGGTGAAAATTTGTGTGATTTAAGCAGATTCCATATGGACTCTAATTGGCTTAGTCTCTATCTATATACTTAAAGCCTACACCCCATAATTAACGACTTGACCATATAATGTCTTTCCATGGTCTTGTTTCCCTCATTCAGATTAGAATGTTCTTGAAGCTAAGGATGATTTTCTTTATTTCTCCTATTACATACTAGGGATACAAAGATGAAATGATATAATCTCTTCCCTCAAGACCTTTACTATCTAATGAGAAAGAATGGTATGGATATATATATATATATATGTATATGTATATATGTGTATTGTATATTATAGACACATATATAGTATGTATGGGTCAGTATCTATAGATATGTATAAATGTCTAAATTTATAACTATCTATAGGAAGGAAGCACGAGGAAAGTCAAACCCCCTACTTATTACTTCAGTATAGCTAGATGGACAAATAAGTAGATAGAAGTAGATATATCTCATGAACAAAATGCTATGAAAGCAGAATAGGAAGAGATCAAGCTGAGCTGGGGGAATCAGAAAATGTGTCCTGGAAGAGGCTGAATCTGAGGTGGGATTTGAAGGAAAGAAAGGACGCTTATTCTAGGCATGAATGATGTCTGTGGATAGTGAGTAGCCCAGTCTTCCTAAAACAATACATAAAGCAGAGTAGTGTAAGATAGTATATCTGAAAATATGCTTTGGAGGAAGATTTTAGTGAGCTTTGAATTCTAGGATAAGAATTGTGGTGATAAGATGTAGCCATTGAAAGTTCTGGAATAAAGGAATGATATGATCAGAGCTATGTCTTAGGAAGATAACACAGTCACTGGTATGAATGATGCTATTTGTCAGAGGATAGACAGGAGGCAAGAAGAGTTAGAAGATGATGAAGGCCTGAACTTTTAAAAGTGGAAAAAGGAAAGGAAGGAATGTATATAAGAGGTAATGAAGAAGCAGAATCTAGTAGGAGAGCAACTGGATGGATGAAAGAGTAAGATATGAGAATCAAAGATGGCTCTGAAGTTAGAAGTCTGGGTGACAGATTATGGTATAAATTACGGTATGGTATGAAACTGGTATAAGGATACTGGAGGGGATGGGAAATGATGAAATCATTTTTGGAAATATTGACTTTGAAGTGCTGGATAGACAGAAGCTTCCAGGGCAGTTAGAAATACAGGACCACATTTTGAGAGGGAGACTGGGGCTGGAGGCATAGATTTGGAAACTGATGAGACTATGACTGAAACCATAAAAATAAACAGAGAGAAAGGGAAAGAGTCAATGAAAAAGCTGTGAAAGATACCCAAGTTTAAGGGGATAGGAGAAGAATAAGTATAATATAAATTCCTTGAAGTCAAAGATTGTTTCATTTTTGTCTTTGTATCTCAGTACTTAACAGAGTTAACATTCAACAAACATTTGTCAAGCACTAACTAGGCACAAGGAAAGGCAAAAAATACTTCCTGTCCTCAAGAAGATTATATTCTAATGATCCCAGTACTGAGGACATGTCAAGCACTTAAATTCTTGTTGAATTGAATCAGACTGAGTGAAGAAATTGTGGAGATATAAAGGAGCAATAGAGATGTAGGGCAGCTACACAGAGCAGTGCCTGGAGTCAGGAAGACCTGAGTTCAAGTCTGACCTCATACACTGACTAGCAATGTGACCCCAGGCAAGTCACTTCATGACCATGTTTGAATCCGTTTCCCTGTCTGTAAAATGGGTTGGAAAAAGAAATGGCAAACCACTTCAGTATCTTTGCCAAGAGAACCCCAAATGTTTGGGTCATGAAGAATTAGACACGATTGAAACGACTAAACAAGAGAGAAGTAGAATTATGAAATTTTAGTGTCAAAGGAAGAGAAAGTATCAAGAAATAAGAAATGATCAGTAGTATCAACTATGGTAGATTCTCAGATCTATACAAAGCCCTGTCTAATCTCTTTCCTGACCTTCAGTTATACATGTATGCTTTTTGAATTGGATATCACAAAAATCACTTAATATATCACATCCAAAATATAACAATGTCTTCTCCCCTAAACTTGCCCCTCTTCTGAACCTTCCTATTTCTGTTCAGGACATCCATATCCTTCCAGTCCTGCAGATTCCCAACCGCAGAATAATTTTGATTCTCCAGTCTCCCTTAACAACTGTCCTCTAATTTTAATTACCATGTTTCCCTGATAATAAGACACTGTCTTATTATTTTTTTTTTGGACAGAAAAACACCAGAGGGCTTATTTTCAGGGGAGGGCTTATTTATTCGAAGATCCAAAAGTTTTTCTTTACAGAAAACTGCAAGATTCTTGCCATGTGACTCCTCTACAATTGCTTTCTTATACTCAACAGTATAGCTCTTCCTTTTTGTACTCATGTCTGGGGGTCAAAACAGACAGAATAATAAAATTATGACCATCAGTCCTTCTTTTCACTCCATCATGTCCCCTGAGTTCTTCTTTTTTCCTCCATCATGCCCTTTTTATCCTCCATCATGCCCCCTCACTCCCGCTTACATACCGGGTTTTTATGTTGTCCTGCCTCAGCTCTCCTCCACAGCACTGCTCTCAATGGTGCCAGCAAGCAAATCACTGGGGAAGAACAGGATGACACACTCACTGCTGCAGCTCTGATTGGATGCAGCTCAGAGCGCGGCGTGCGTTTCACCCGGGGGTGGGGGGGACGGTGCATACAGAGGGTACCGTAATGTAGCGTGTAGCGCAGGGGATCACCTTCACTACAGTAGCAATCTCAATAGGGCTTATTTTCGGGGGAGGGCTTATTTTAGAGGAATCTTACACAGTACGGGGAGGGCTAATTTTCGGGATAGGTCTTATTATCGGGGAAACACGGTAGTTGATCAGTTTTATCTATTGTATCTCCACAATATCTTCTGATTCCACCCCCTCCTCATCACTCACATGGTCAACAACCTAGTTAAGCCTACCATCACTTCTTGCCTAGATTATTATGACAGCCTCCTAATTGGCGCCTTGCCTTCCCATCTCTTTTCCCCAACATAGCTCTGACATTGCTGCCAAAATCAAATTCTTAAAGTATAGGTGTGACCCTGTTCAAGAATCTTTTGTTGTATTAGACACATACCTCAAGGAAGTGAAAGACAGAAGGAAAGCACCATATATACACACTTATTTTCGGAAGCAATTATTAGAGTAGCAAAGAAATGGATGCAAAGGGAGTACCCAATGATTGAAGAATGGCTGGACAATTCTAATCTATGAATGTAACTGAATATTATTTTCACTGTAAGAAATGAAAACAATGAAGAACTCAAAGGAACTTTTGCCTCTTTGCAAAACCAGTAGGACAGTTTATATGATCACAAATACGTAAAAGAAAATAACATTCAAAGAGTGATTAATGCCATAAATAATTGTGACTTCAGAAGAATAACGGTGAAGCATGCCTCCAGCCTCTGGGGAGAGCAGAGGTAGAACAGTGGTGCAGAATGGGGCATCCATTGCTCCATGACAATGTATAGATTTGTTTTGCTTAACTGTATATTGTTACAAGGGAAGATTGCTATAGATAGGGAGAAGGAAAGGATAGAGGGAAGTGAGAAAGATGTAAAAAAAAAAGCTTTAAGATTTAAAAACAAAACAAATCAAGACTCTTGGTGGCTCCCTGTTGCCTTGGGGAAAAATGTCAACCCCTTTGATGGTCACCTCACAGTCTGATTCCAGTCTACCTTTCCAAACATTTTATGTTGTTCCCCTTCAGAATATCTACATTCCAACCAAACTGTCCTCCTTACTTGTTCTCCAAACTCAGCATCCCCGCTACTACCACTTCACCTTTACACAGGCTGCCCCTCACTCATGGCATGCATCACCTCCTCAACACCCCCTCTTGGCGTCCTTAACTTTCTTCAAGGGTTAACTCAGGTACTACCTCCAAGAAGCAGCATTTTCAGGAACCTATATTGTTAGGGCTCTCTCTTTCATCAAGTTATGTTCTGTTTACTTATCTAGTTTAAGAATTGAATAGACAGTAAAATAAATACTCCATAAATGGCAGGGACCATTTTGTTTTGCTCTTTGCAATCCCAGGAACTAGGCAGAGTGCTGCACACAGTAAATGAAATCACTTTTAGAAGTCTTGGCAATAATAGAGAGGAAAGATAGGATGAAGGTTTGAGGAAGTATTAGGAGCAAGGAAAGATATTTTTACCTCTAGGATGGGGAGACATGAGCATGTTTAAAGAAAAGGAACCATTGAGAGGACAAGAATGATCAATGGCATGAGGCCAAAGAGAAGATTAGGGAGACTGGATCAATGGCACAGGACAAGGGTTTGCCTTGACAAAGGGGGGAGAGGGTGGATGAGTGGGCACAAAAAGGGGCGTAGAGATGTGAAGAAGAATTTCATATTCCAGAAATCTCCCAAGTATCCATTCTCTAGGCACTGGAAAATATAAAGTCTAGTTGATACAATTCTGATACGTGATTCTAGGCTGAATTTTATCACAGCTTTCATCACTGATGACTCCAATTCTGAGGTGTTTATGGGTTCCACAACAGCACAAACTAAGAACTTAGATGGACATATACACCAATGAACATCCTCATTTACCACAATGACGATACAAAGGAAGAAAGATAAGGGTCACACATAGTGGGTACTATAGACTGCTCCACCATTCCTATTCTTTGACTGATACACTTAATGGACTTTCACCATGCCATCTACTCACTACAGATCTAGGGCATACTAGATCCTTTCTCACTATTGTGCAAAAGTTAAACTTCTATGGCATCAATTTTAAGCTATTTCCTGTTGCCCTGGAGCCATAAGGACATCCCAGGGAAATTTCCCTCATGTTACTCAAGTTGTCATGCTCAATGTCTTCTACCTTAACATGTCACAATGAACTATTCTATGAAATACAGATGATACAGTATTCATAAGATCACAGAATCTAGTAAAACCACTCATTTTGTAGATATGTAAATTGCAGTCGAGAGGTTACTTTTTCAAAGTCACATAGGTAGCAGCATCAGTATTCAAACCCAAGTCTTTTGACTACAAATATAATGCTTTCCCCAACCCCATACTACCTCCATTCACACCAGACATTGCCAGTCTTACTCCACAATTTTTCAATAGTCCACTACTTCCCTCTGTGATACAGAATTATAGGGAAAAAATTCAGTTGTCCTTCCCACAGATGTAACATAGAGCACTGTATACAGAAAAATGACATTCAACTTGATAAACCTTTATTGATTTCCTACTATAGGTAGATCACTGTGTGTAAAACACTGTATGCAGAGCACTATGGTCAATATGGAATATGGGAAACAATACAGAGACAACTATGACACAATACATCAATAACTATCAATGCAAAATAAAACTTGGCAAAGACTTTAGAGAATGAAAAAAAAAAGTGGGCTTTAGGAGATCCAAAAAAAGGACAAAACAAGCCATTACTGATGGAAGGGGAACAAGGGAGCACTTCACAAAGCAGGAAGCACTCGAGTTAAGCTTCAATAAATCCACAGCAGCTCAGAGAAATAATGGCAGGAGGACTGGTCCATATTATGACTTTGAAGGGAGTAGTGTGATGCTCTCCCACCTCGAAGGCAAAAGTAGGGAAACATCTGAAAAGTCACTAGACTTACAGAGTCATAAACCTTGAGTGACAGAAGAGATGTAGTCCAATACTGTCCCTGTGCAGATAGAAAACAAGCCCAGAGTGGCTTGGACAACATCACACATCAAGGCCAGAGAAAGAATGTAGGATCCTGGCTCCTGGTTCAGTGCTCTTTTCATTAGAGAAGAGCATTTTATTACATAAAACTGCATTCCCATATCATTCTAAATTGCTTACTTCAGTCTTAGTGGTCTTCCAATTTCACTTCTAAACAGTTTTTTTTCTTGACTTGCTTCCTTTGCTATAGTAACTACTGATATAGAAAGAAACTAGAAAAGAAATCTCTAAGGATTTAGGCCTTAGACATAACTTGGCAGCCACTTGTAAACTTCCAAAGTGTAAATCAAACAGCAGTGACTGATGAGGAGCATGAATTGCTTCCTCTTTTAGAGTTTCCCACAAATCTGTTTGCATTCAACTTCCCTCCTCTCTCTAACACAGCGCTGTTCACTTCTAATTGGCTTCCCCTCTCTCAGACTATCTTCTATTTGTGTTGTAGATGTAGCTGAAAAAAAACCACATTACAAATCATGAGTTTTAATTTTTATTAAAAGCTATTGGAACATCTTTCGAAAAATTTGCTTTCTAGGTCCTATAATTCTGTATTTCCATCAAGAGCATAATTGTAAAGTCTTTTTTTTATTTGGGGGGGGGGAGGTAGGGCAAATTGGGGTTAAGTGACTTGCCCAAAGTCACACGGCTAGTTTTTGTGTTAAGTGTCTGAGGCCGGATTTGAACTCAGGTCCTCCCGACTCCAGAGCCGGTGCTCTATTCACTGTGCCACCTAGCTGCCCCACATAATTCTATACTCTTAAAATATAAAGGTACTGCAGTCTAGTGAAGAGAATCTTGGAGGCAGGAACTTTGGTGTTAAGAGTGCTGCCTCTGATACCGGCATAGGGGCTTCATTACCCAGGGCAAGTCACTCTCTCAGTGGTCCTGATGACTCTATTTGTCTCTAAGTTACAGAGAAGTTGATTCACCTGCTTTTTTAATGAAGGGAGGTTCCACACTGGCAGTTCCCTATAGAGATGAAATCACAAGCATGGTTGCCACCCTTTGTCCTCCCCCCTCACAAAATAAAAAGATCTTAAAATAAAATTACAGACAAATGAACAATAAAACAAAGTAAGATTTATCCTATAATTGATGTATTTGACTATGCATTCAAAAGTTATTTTCTGAATTATGCCCCTCACTGATCTACAGAGTATATAGAAATCTGAAGTAAAGCAATGAGAAAATATTTCTGATACACATTTTGTATACACACATATACATATACACATGTATAAATAAATAAATATATGTGTATATGGCTATGGGTATATTTTTCTCTGCCTTTGAAACTTTTCCCTCCCACTGTTTACTATGTAGAAGTGGAAGCATTAAAAAGGAAAAACTCAGACCAAACTATACTTCACAAAAAATAACAACCACCTAAATTTATATATCACTTTAAGACTCGCAAAGTGCTTTCCTAACAAAAACCCTATGAAACAAGAGATTTCAGGCTTCTGAGTTGGATGATTTTGCTTCTCAGCCTAGATTCTGATTTCCAGAGGTCTGAGGGAAAGGATTATGCATGACAGAGCTTTAAATGTAAGAGCTAGAAGGGTAGTCAGAGGTTACTTATTCCAACCTTCTAGAAGTAAAGTAATGAATATTGTAGAACCAAAATCCTCTTATCAGTAGAACCAGAAAAAAAAAAAACACTAAGAAATTTAGTACTAAATTGCTATAGCTGCCCCTGAACACTTAATTACACTCAAATTATAATAAATAATTTATTGCCATTTCTTTTCTCCAATGTACCTCGTCTTCCTTCCTCATCTTCCCTCAATTCAATCCATCCCCAACACATAGCTAGAAAAGGGAGCTTCCTGAGGTGCAGGGCCAATGTGGTCTCTCCCTCTCCTCCCCAATAAATGCCAGTGGCTTCCTATTACGTCCAGATCAAGTACATTCTGTTTGGCTTTTAAAGTCCTTCACAACCTGGTGCTTTTCTAGTCTTTTTATATTTTACTCCCTTTCACAAAAATTCAGCAACAGCTGGATTCTTGCTCTTCCCACACAGGACACACTGTCTCCTGACTCTGTTTCTGGCTATTCTTTATGCCTGGAATGTGTGCGCCCCTTACCTCTACTTCCTGGCTTCATTAGCTTCCTTTAAGACTCAACTGACAACCCGCCTTCCTGCCTCCTCCCCTTGTTAGTGCCTTCTTTCTCAGATAACCTCCCATTATCTTATATGTATTTTGTATGTGCACTGTGGTTGTTGTTGCTGAGTCAGGCAAAAATACTGGAGTGGTTTGCCAGGGTCACACAGCTATTAAGTGTCTGATGCCGGATTTGAACACATGATGAGGTCTCCTAACTCCAGGCCCGGCCCTCCGGCCCCATGTGTATAGTTACTTGCACATTGTTTCCCGTTAAGAATGTGAGCTCCTTGAGAACAAGGACTTTACTCTTGTCTTTCTTTTCTTCCCTGGCGTTCAGCACATTGCCTGGAACACAGCAGGCACTTAATAAATGCTTCCTGAATGACTGAGTTGTACATGATACAACTTCTCGTAGTCACAGCATGACATAATCTAATTCCTCTATTTATTTCTACACATTTACCTCATGTAAAGAGAGCCTGGGTAGTGAATAGATGACTAGACTTGGAGTTAGAAAGATTAAAATCCTGCCTCTGGCATTTACTAGTTGTGTGACCACGGGCAAGTTGACCTCTATATCTTACTTAGGGGTGCGCTCACAAACGTTTAACAACTGGCTGGGGGTGGTTGAGGGAGCGGATGAGAGAAAATGTATGCAGAAAACTTTTTAAAGTTTATTATTTACATTTTGTTCATCATCTAAATCTAGACAATCAACAAATAATAAATCAAGCCCTGATTTGTTGCTGGCCAAGGTGTAAATGCTCATGCTGAAAATTTAATGGCACCACCACCCCACCCAGCACTTAGTTATTAAGTCATAGAAAGGCCATGGTCTGTACTGGTGGAGAAGCTTCCCTTACAGGCTGTTTCCTATACAAGAAAATCACAGATCCTAGACATTTTTTCTATGTAGAAGTTCTTGGAACACAAACATAAATTTACAGTCTGAACCTGCAGGAAAAATTTCTTAGAAAAGAATCCATTTGCCTTTGGTAATTGCAAAAATAATAACTCAATAACTATGTGAAGCAACTAGGTGGTACAGTGGATAGAGCAGTGGGGCCTGGAGTCAGGAAGACCTGAGTTCAAATTTAGCATCACCCAGTTATTAGCTGTGGACCATGGGCCAGTCACTTGACCTGTCTACCTCAGTTTCCTCAACTGTAAAATAAAAGTAATAATAGCACCTATCTTGCAAGGTGATTGTAAAGCCCAAATGAGTTACTATTTTTAAAGTTTTTAACATGGTGCCTGGTGCATAGCAGGTATTAGTAGGCATAGACAAAAAAGAAAAAAAAAAACCAGCTAGAACCCTGCTGGCTTCCAATTATTTTCTCATTTTCTCTATTCCTATAAGACCTATCATGGAGCAGGAAATGGCAAATCACTCCAGTATTTTTGCCAAGAAAACCTCAAATGGGGACATGAAGAGCTGGACATGACTGAAATGACTGGACAACAACAATTATCCATCAACAATTCACCCTAAGGAAGCCATAACTCCTATCATCCTAAAGGGCTTAGCATGTACATGCAATTTTTCCCAATTAATATGCTTAAATTGAATATTTTATGGCCTTTTATCAATATCTAGTTTGTTTGTTTTTACTATAAATAGGACTTAATGAATTGGCAGAGATATCTTGCAGACTGCTATACCTTGGTCTGGCATTTGTGACTTACCAGTTAAGTTCTCAGAGCCTTTTCAGCTTTTTGAATCCCTTATTGCTTGTAAAACATGTTTAGTCGGTAGCTGTACATATGTGAATTTATACATATTTATGAATTAACATATATGATATAAAAATATACTATCAGAAGTACTGGGGCGTCTGGGTGGCACAGTGAACAGAGCCCGGCCCTGGAGTCAGGAGGACCTGAGTTCAAATCCGGCCTCAGACACTTAACACAAAACTAGACTGTGACCTTGGGCAAGTCACTTAACCCCAATTGCCCACCAAAAAAAAAAAGTACTCGTCAGCATCCAACCATCTCTGATTATCTGCTTCCAAAAAGACCCACGCATATGTGATGAGATCTCTGGCTGAGACCAGTGAAAGGGCACTAGTTGTAGATACCCAGCGGGGCAATTCTTTATGAGTAAACAAGCCTTGCTAACTGCAGTTCTTAGTTGGTTTTGCTTTGTTTTGGTGGGGAGCAGGTTTTGAAGGTGAAAGGGGAAATGAGGCAGGTCAGGAATTTGGACTAGATAGAAATAAGAGGCTGAACAGTCACCCAAAGGGATCATTAGCTGATAACAGATGGATGGTATCGACAATATAAGAACTGGATTCATCTTCTAAGTGAATACTTAGTTCTTGGAAATAAGAAGAGGTCTATGAAGAAAGCAATAGAGTAAAAGACGATAATGGAAAGCAGGTGTTCTGTGACCAGGCACCCTATGTTCAGTGTTGTGTTCTTCTTATCAAGTCTGTTAACATAAAATGAGATTAAAGAGTAGTTTCCTAGGAGTAAATTAAGCATTTCAGAGAGGAATATAAAATATTTTCATGTCTCCAAACAAAGCATATAATTTACTCCCATGATCTGGTTAAACTGTATAAATAGGACATTATATTTTCCTCATATTATATAAAGAATACTGAGATCAGGAATTACCCACCCTGTGACAGTATTCATAATAGAAAAGTTAATAAAACCCAGTAAATTCCATAAACTACAAACTATAAATTAAATCCTAACTGGGCAAATTGACAATGCTTCAGACCTTAGAAATTAAAATGAACCACTATAGCTGGAGTTATAACTAGAAGAAAAATAAAACAATATGTAGAATGACTGAATATTATATTCTGGGCTGTTAGTGAGACACGAGACAAAACACAACAAAAAAACAACCAAGCTGAAATCCCAAAGCATGAATACATTTTGTTTCCAAAATCTATTTCCTAATCATAGACCTGTAAATTTGCACTCTAAATTGCTAGTAGCTGATTTGCTAAACAGTAGTTCTTATTTTCAGGAGTAACATCATATATCAACCAGTCTAAAATTTTTTGTAACTGTGTCCATACAGAGTATTGCAAATGGATGCCTTTTTCCCACAGTAAAGCAGAAATTCTGGTCTTTATTCAGGCATAACCTATCACTGGCTCCTGGTTTACATTAGAATTTCTTGACTTGGATGTAATATAGACCTAAACTCCTGAGTCAGCTGAACTTCAAAATCCAAGTGAATCATTTGACCTTCTGATGGTGAAAATTCTATTTGAATCAACTCAAGAAGGGACTATATTTTTCTCTAACATCTCTTGGGGTTAGTTCAACCCAATTTCTGAGAACCCTAGAGCTTTATAACCATTGAGAACGAAAAAGAAAGTGGAGTCTGGGTCCAAAGAGTAGGCCTTATCAAGGATATTTATATTCTGCTATCTCAAAGTGCAGTGACTCTAACCAGTAGACCTAGGTCCCGGGTATATGTTTCAACCTTCATGTCTCAGGAATAAGTTTCAACATGAGTTTGAAGCAGTGACTAGGATATGATTGTGTTTTGTGGATAAATTGTGAAGGTTCATTTAATTAGTGCTTATTAAAAGTAGAAGTAGGCATCATGCACAATGACATACTTGAAGTGACTTCATCATAACATTGTATGAACTCTAGATCACTCATAATTTTCAGATGCACCAAAATGTAAAATGGTACTAAATCTCTGTCTCAGCTCCAGGTCACCACAGGTAAGGTGGTCCTGTTACCTTCATTGTTGTTTATAAAAATGAACAGTGCCTTAACTTATATCTAACCAATACTTGGTTAGTATTTCTACTTAGCAAATTCCCTAAAAACTTCTCCACATACTAGGATTTCCTTGAAAATCAATCCAAAAGTGAACAGAAAGATCAGACAGTCTATTAGAAATAAGCGTGTCTTACATGTATGTGTGCATGTGTATATAATATATACGTATACACATCACTACTACCCTTTCTTCAACTCCCTGTTAGAAGAGACATCACTATTCCTACCTGTGCGACCTGATACCCAAGGTCTTTGACCTGACCCCTGCAATACTCCTCTATCCCAGTGGAACTCAATAGCCCTGGAAGGTCACTCCCATACCTCTACCTGAGCCCCAGTATGTGCTGCCAGAGGACCCCTCAACACAAACACACACACAAAGTTCTCACTTTATCTCCTCAATTACCTTCCAGAGCCTCAACCAAGCTTTCTGCATCATATTCAACTGTCAGAACCCTCATTCCTTATAACATATGTAATATCTTCTCCAAGTCTCATCTACACTCCTTTGCCAGGGAACTCCTAGAATCAGAATCACCCTCCTACCCAGTTGGAAGCCCATGCAGGAAGCAGATGGTAAAACAATAGGGAAAAATCCCCACAGAAGGAACTGAATCAAGGGGATGTGTCATTGGAATTGGAGCTGTACAAGATGTACTCCTGGCATCTCCAATTGGAACTTGGCATGCAGTTTCCATTATAATACATGACCATTATATTCTGTAATACTCATGGTAGAGTGGAAAGGTACAGGATAACTGAATTCTAGTGTAAGCTCTTTGTGGTTATAAACAATCACCTCTCTGAACCTCAGTTTCGTAATCTGTGAAATGGGGATAATGCTTCCCAGAAGACTGTTGTGAAGAACTGTACTTTGTAAACTGAAGCACATGTAAATGTGAGCTATTATTATTACTCTTTGGTTATACTGAAGTTTAAATTGATATTTTTTAGATGATCTGGGAACCTGGCCACATTTTACCTTATTTCTCTGAGAACATGCACACCTAGCTTCCAATTATTAAGTTAGATCTACTCTTGTAGCACAACCTAACTTCAATATGCTTCTCTCTCTCTCTCTCTCTCTCTCTCTCTCTCTCTCTCTCTCTCTTTCTCTATCTCCTTCTTTCTCTCTCTTTCTCTCTGCATATATATATATATATACATATATATATGTAGTCCTAGTTAACCATTCCTCCCCTGCTACCAACAAACATGTTGCCTTTATCCTAAAACAAACTCATTAGATTTCAATATTCCTGCTATTTGACCTGTATTCCCAGTCCACTCTGAAAAACTGTCATGAACTCTCTCTACTTCTTTCACTCTCCTTTACACTCTACAATATGATTTCCAACCTTACCACTCAAATGGTTATCTCCAAATTTACAAATTATTTCTTAATTGCCAGATCTAATGGCCTTTTCTCAGCCCCCAGTCTTGTTCTCTAGGCAGCATCTGGCACTACCCTTTCTTCTCAGATGTCTTCTCTCTGAATTTTCATGACTTTGTTCTCTCTCAGCTCTCCTACCTGTCTCATCATTCCTTTTCAGGTTTCCTTGTCGATTCATCACCCATGGAACACTCAGTGAGTGTGGATGAATTCCAAGGCCCATTTCTGGTCCTATTTTTATTCCTTTTCTCTCACACCTGGTGACCTTCTTATTAGCTCTCATGGGCTCATGGGCTCAATTGCCATCTCTATGCAGATGACTTCCAGATCTACAGATGCATCCCTATTCTCTTCTGTAAGCTCTAGTTCTGTATCAAAAACTATATACTGGACATGCCTGACTAGATGGCCCATAGATTTCTCCAACTCAACATATTCAAAATAAAACCAATTATCTTTAACCCCAAATTCATCCTTCCTCTGAATTTTCCTATTACTGTCACCATGCCTCTAGTCAGACAAGTTCTTAGTGTTATCCTCAACTCCTTACCCTCCCTCACACTAACCCCACATATCCAATAAGATGACATATTTTGTTGTTTTTATCTTTTACATACATCACATTCTCTCTCTTCAGGCCTCCATCACTCCCCACTGTATCCTCTGCAACAACTTTCTAGTTGACTTCAAGTCATGCATCCCATGCCAATGCATCCTTCACAGAACCAAGGCAGCACAACTGATTGTGTGTGTCATTCTCACCTCCTTCAACAAAACTCCAGGGCCTCTCCATTTCTTCTATGACCAAATTGACATTTAATTCTGTTCACAACCTGACCCCTTCTACCCTTCTGGTCTTACAACACTCTCGATAGAAACACTGCAATACAACCCTTCTGGCCTTCTCATGCATGGCCCCACAAATCGTCTCTACACCTTTTGAATAGCTATCCCCCATACGTGAAATATCTTTCCTCTTTATCTGAGCTTCTCAGAATCTCTAATTTCCTTTAAGACTAGGCTCAAGTACCATTTTCTTCCTGACGCCTTTCCCAATCATCCAAGCTGTGCACAGTCATTCAAAATTTACATATGTGAATGCATATATTCTGTGCATATATATGTGTGCATATACCTACAAATATACACATGTCTCCTGTTTCAGAACCTAAGGTCAAAGATTATTTTACTTTTGTCCCCAGTGCTTAACACAATGACTGGCAACATATTTGTTGATAAATTGAATGATTCTAGCATTAAAAAAAGACAGAATGGATTAGGATTCTGGAAAGATGGCAGAGTACATAAGAAAATTCCAAGCTCTCAAGATCTTCCCCCACAAAAGAGTTAAAATAGCATCTTAGGACGAACAAAGTGTGTGTGGAGAGAAATAAGAACAGGGGCATAACTGGGGTCCTCCTGGAACAATTTGAGATTAGAAGAAAAATTCCAGGCCTAGGTTTGGTCCGGGTAAACAGTAAACACCTCCAGGCTAGGTTCTATTTTAACAGCAAGTCTCAGGCCTCTTAAATAACAAGACAAGCCCTGGGGTTAGTTGGTTGGAGAGGCTGCCTCAGCCCCAGTCACAGGAACTTTCACACCCCTGATAGTGAGGGGAGTTGGGTGACTAAGCCCCAGAAGATCCCAGGGAGCTACTTTTTTTTTGGAGGGGGGAAGGCAGGGCAATTGAGGTTAAATGACTTGACCAAGGTCACATGGCTGGTAAGTGTTAAGTGTCTAAGAATGGATTTGAACCCAGTTCCTCCTGACTCCAGGGTTGGTGCTCTATTCACTGCGCCACCTAGCCGCCCCCACCCCTTTTTAAAACTAATTTTTCTTATTTTCCTTGATCCCAGGAAAGTTGCCAGTGAAATTATACGAAATCAAGAAATGATTAAACAAAATATGAATGAGGAAAAAATAGAAGAGAAAGTGAAACAACTTATAAGGAAAACAATAGATTTGGAGAATAGATCAAGAAGAGAAAGTATAACAATAATTGGACTAACTAAAAGTTATGATCAAAAAAAGAATATTGATACAATAATACAAGAAATCATTAAAGAAAATTGTCCTGAAGTATTAGAACAAGAGTATAAATATATAAATATAAATTCTATAAATAGAAAAAAAACATCAATCACCACTTAAAAGAGATCCTTTGAGAAAAACTCATAGGAATATCATAGTCAAATTCTGAAATTCCCAGCTCAAAGAAAAACTACTAAAAGCATCAAGATTAAAACAATTTAAATATCATGGTGCCACAATTAGAATTACACAAGACCTAGCAGCAGAAACATGAAAGGACCACAGGTCTTGGAACACAACATATCAAAGAGCAAAAGAACTGGGCCTCAGGTCAAAAATATCATACCCTGAAAAGTTAACTATCATCTTGAACAAAAAAAAATGGACATTTGATAAATTCTCAGATTTTCAAGAAGTTGTTAAAAAAAAACCCTGAACTTAATAGATGATTCAACATACAAGAATCAATATAAATATATGGTATATAACAAAGACTGATTATAAGGGATCCATAAGGACAGACTGTTTACTTTTTATATATGTAAAATGTAAAATTTATGTCTAAGATTCTTATTAATAATTAGGTAGTTCATAAGAAAGACTGGGGAAAACCTGGGCATGAAATTAATTTCAAAAGTAAAACTATTCAGGAACAGATAAAAAGAGTAATTATTTTATACAAATGAGGTACAAGAGGAAGAATTGATACATAGGAATTAGATAGGGGAGGAGAGCTGGTAGTTCTGGTAATCTACTTTCATCAGGGATTGGTGTAAGAGGGAACAATACCTATAAATTTAAAAGAGTATAGAAGTCTTCTAAATTCAGAAGAAATAACATGGTAGGGGCAGAGAGAGGGGGGAGAGGACAAGGGAGAGATCTCTAGAGGGAAGGGTGAGAGAATAAGTAAATAGGGGTATAGTAGGGTGTTTAGATTTATAGGAATGGGAGGATAGCGGAGGGATCCTTGGAGGGGTTAGGCAAGTCATAGGAGGGCAAGGTAATGGCAAAAAGCAAAATAGAGGAGGCAGGAGGGATAGGAAAAAAGAGATATGCATATACATAAAAACAAAGATCAGGAGTGGAATAGGTTTGGGAAAGTATATGTCTATATATGTATGTATATACATATATGTGTGTGCATATCTGTAGCTATGGAAAAACATATCTAAACTTTATTGTAACTTTCTGGGGGTGGGGGAGGGCGTGTATCTATTTATAGCTATAAAGAAATATATCTAAACTTTTTTGTTGCCTTTGGGAAGGGGGTTTGGGGAAAGGGAAAAAAAAGAACAAAGCAAAAAAGTGCACAGCAGAGGACAAAAGAAAACTCACAAGGAAGCAAAGAAAATATGGACAATCCTCAACACAACAAGTATTATTTATCATATAGGCTTTTCTGAAATGAAAATTTATTGTCACACATTTTGAAATCTCTCATGTTCTGCTATGTGCATGACATGCTTTTATTTCTTTCTAACTTTGTATTGAAGTTCCAATATTTAAGTTTATGATATGTTTTTGTTTCTTTTCTCTATTTTCTATTTGTGTTCTGGCATTTGAGACTAAAGTAAAATTTTGGAAAAAAAAGACAATGTAAAAAGGCATAGGTTGAAGTCTTGATTTGGACACTTACTAGCTGTGGAATCTTGGGTGAGTTCATTTTTCTGAGACTTAATTTCCTTAACTGTAAATTGGGAATAATGGTTATCTAGCTTATAGGGTTGTTGTGAGGATCAAATAAAACAGTGCCATAAACCTAAAAATGCTACAAAAAGTCAGCTTTTATTCGTCTTCGTCATCATCATCATCATCAATTAGAGCAGTGATTATCACTCAAAGAGAAATAGAGTCCACTAATCCATATAAAAGAATACTTGTGGGCTATATATTGATTTCATTTTAAAATGTAATATTACCTATGCTTAATTGTATTGTTATTTATTTTTATATTTCCCAACAATATTTTAATCTGGTTCAGGCTGCACTCAGAGTGTTGCTGACCTATACTACATGCAGACTATGTATTTAAAACTTCTGTTTTAGATGACTTTCATATGTCAACCCACTCAAGTTATATTTGATTTTGTCTTGATTTCTTTTGAAACATTACTATATGGAGAAGCTATTATTTTTCATGATGCTCTCAATGGAGGAAATGATGCTTAAGCACTTTTAGATTTACTGAGTACTGTTCTTTGGGTACAAACCTTCTATTTCTTGACAATCACAAGCCTAACTCAGGGAAATCAAAACACAATGATTTCCAACGTGACTTTTGTTTGAAAACTGTTTTTTGCTTGTTTATTTGCTTCAAGAAAAGAGAATCTGATAAACTCTGACCAGAGGGTAAACTTGTTCCTTCTAACTACAAAGGGTCATCTCTGAAGTTTGAGAACAATGGATGGAATGAAGGGGAAAAATACTAAAACACTGAATACTTGAGGGAGAAGAGAGTACTAAAATTTTTCTTGTAGATCCTGGGCCAAAGTCAAGGAAAGAAAATTGGCATGTGGCATATTCTACAGACGGATTGGCCATGACATGCATACAGTTGTTTATATCTGACATGTAAATATTTCATTTTGGCAATAACAATCTCCCTTCCACCCAAAACAGACTTGGTGCTTTGAAACAAGGTTCCTCCTCACACCCCCTCTCTATTCTGGCAGAACATGAAGTATATGTTCTTATTAGATGGCATCTAAATATAGTGCTGCCAATATGAGACTGAAAAACTTCACCCAGCTGATAGATTAGGTCTATAGATGAGACAAAGACTTGCTTCATTTTCTTTGCTATGTTATGTTTGTCCTGTCCCTTATCTGTTACTGTCACACTGGGGAGGGAAATCTACTTTTTCTTTGGGGTCTTACAATCTAGGCAAGGTCAACAACAATTATGATATAAAATATACCATTAATTGGGAAAGCAGTTACATATTCAAGAGATGAAACTTCTTCAGATTGAAACATATACCATTTGTTGAAAATCCCATTTTCTAAGGGTCAATCATGGAAAAGCTTCACAGGGAGAATCAAATTGCAGGAGTTTGAATGAAGAGTCAGAATCAGAAACCTTGTATTCCTATCTTAGCTTTACTGATTAACACCAATGGGATCTTGGACAAATCACTTCCTCTTTCTGGAACAGTTCAAATAAATACAGCCTCTGTTCTGGAGAATCTTAAAACTGAGAAGTTAGGTCTTGCTAATTAGCCGTAGTAATTCTATACGGGTATTCATAGGCTTATGGGTTTATTGCTGACAGGAACCTTAGAGGCCATAATCCATATGTCTCATTACAAATGAGGAAACTGAGGCACGGGGGGTGGTTGAGTGTTTTGCCTAGTCATACATTTTTAAATGGCAGAAGTAGGATCTGAACCTTTAATTAGAAAGCCAATGCCTTCTTTTCAAAAAGCCCTCATCTTTATGGGGCACTCTACTTGAAAGTTCATATAGTACTTTTCTTGTAACACCCTTAAGGTAAGTCATACAGATATTATCATCCCCCTTTAAAGGTGAAGAAAGTGAGGTCCAGAAAAGTTAAGTCACTTGCCTATAGTCACAGAGCTAGCAATAGCTGATGCCAGGAGTCTAATCAAGGTGTCCTAACTCCAAGGCCAATGCTTTTTCCTGTAGAACTGCTAGTCTGGGAGTAGAATTTAAGAATTGTGTGTACAATTGATCAGGATTAAATCTAGTTCTAGATGTTCACAATGGTCTTTTTTCTTCCTAAAATGGTTTACAGACCAGTTCACTTATATTACTCATCAGCAAAGCCAGACAGTGTCCCTAAAAGCAAAAGATGGTTTCTGTTTCAGTCTTGGGTGGTGTGATGTAAATGGGTATTTTCCAGGACAGTAGGAATTCACCTCACACACTATCCTAGTAACTAATGCCATGTTCCAAACATCATAATGTCACTGTAGCCTCATTCAGAATATTACTCAGTCTTTCTGTAGTTCTGCTGCTTCAGCACTTGGGGGAAAGTTTTAATTTCCCAGTAGTGACCACGATACTATTTTTGATCCTTAAGCTTCTCCTTATTTTCAACTCTGTGAGGAAGTGTGCAGTATAATCTTGGAGCTAGAACTTAAGGATTTGGCCAGAATGATTTTCCAAATTGCATTAGGCAGGGGAAAAATGTCAATAATTATTAGTTTATGTTGCAAAAGAAATACGAGTTAAAATCTAAAGAAAAACTGGGGAACCAAGATGACATTTCTTACATTCTGACATAAAAGGATGTTCATCTTCTACACTGTTGAGGCAAGGCTTCTGATTCCAATCCACTTTAAATATCCAAAGTCCTTCAGCTTCTGAAAGTTTATATCTGGTCTAGGACAATGTTGTATTTTTGGTTGTAGAAGTAAATTATTAAAGATTTTCATAAGTAATAATTATATAAATCTGTGTTAAATTCTTTTCAAATTTGGAAACAATTCAATCTATAAGGCTAGCAAACAGATCTGAATTAGAGGGGTAAAATTCAGCTGAGAACTGTATTCTGTAGTGATAGAATTCACTTAATCATTCACTGTTTTCAGTTGTTATGAAAAATTTTATGCACAGGCACCTTTTTTCCTCAGGTAGAATATGAATTCTCACATCTATCAGTTTGGACTCTCTGATTCTGTATTATCACATCTATCACTTTGGACTCTTTGATTCTGTGTCTTAAAAAGAAATCAAGTGATGGGTCAAAAAGAAATATAGTAAGGTCTACTTAATTTTTTGTTATGCATTACATTTTTATAGTAATTTTAGGCTTGGGGCATGCTTCTTAAATGTTTAATTAGCATGAAGTACATAGTCTCTTCACTTACTGACAGAGAAGCTATAATAACTGATGTACAACTGGTAAATACAGAAGAACTGCTGAAAACGTACATAAAAAAATGGGTTGAACCCTGTCCTCTTAACCACTGTAACTACTACCCTTGTCCTCCTTCTTCCTTTGTTACTCAACTTTCCCAACATGTGAGCTACACTTCCTTACCATCTGTTCCCTCCTTAGCCTGTTACACACCTGGCTCTCACCCCAAACATGCTAATGAAACTGTTTTCTTGGAGATCACCAAAGACCTTCCTTCTTGCTATAATCCAGGCCTCATTCCTTCATTCTTCTTGACCTCTCTGCAGCATCTACCACCATTCATTCTTTCATTTCTCTCTCTCTCTCTCTCTCTCTCTCTCTCTCTCTCTCTCTCTCTCTCTCTCTCTCTCTCTCTCTCTCTCTCTCTCTCTCTCTCTCTCTCTCTCTCTCTCTCTCTCCCCCCTCTTTCTTCCCCCTTCTTTTTGTCTAAAAAGTAAATTTTAAAGAATTTTTGGTAATATTGATTATTACAGTTAAAATAAGAGGCGATTTTTAAAAATTGCAAAATTTGTTATGAATTCTTGCTAATTACTGCCTGTTTGAAAAAAAATTCTTTTGATCACAGTGGCTTATTAATCAACAAGCATTTATTAAATGTCTACTATATGCTATAGGCACTGTGCTAGGCATTAGGGGGTAAAAAGGAAAAAAAACTATTCCTATTTGTGAGGAGCTGATATGGAGGAAAATAACAAGTTCACATTAAAGTATACACTGAATAAATATAAATAGGAAATAATATAATAAGTACAAATAGTTAAATATAAAGACACTAGTAGTTGGGGAATCTGGAAAAGTTTTTTTGTAGGAAGTGGTTCTTTAGCTGCATCTTAAAGGTAGTCTATGAGGTGAATATGAGGAAGGCATATTTTCCAGGCATAGGAGAAGGGCATTGTCAGGTGATAGAATGACTGAAACATAGTAGGTGCCTGAAAAGGAATAGATCGAAGGCTAATTTAGCTTTATCACAAAGTTCAAGAGGAAGAGTAAAGTATAAGCTGAAAAGAAATGTTGGGATGGGATGGTAAAGACTTTAAAATCTAAACAGAGGACTACCTATTTTTTTTCTCAGAGGCAATGGGGAACAACTGGAGTTAACTGAGTTGGGGGGTGTGGATGAGACAGTCAGACATATCCTTGAGGAAAATCACTTTGGTAGCTGTATGCAGCAGAAAATAGACTGGGGGGAGACTTGAAAAAGAGAGACAAAGTAGGTTTCTACACTTTTTGGAGGCAGAAAATATTAGATAAAAATATTCTATAAATTATTTTTAGTTATCTTATTTTACATTTGCCAATTGGTATTTTTAAAAATTTTTCTGAAAAAGGTGTTATGAAAAAAACCTGAAAGAAAAAACATAACTTCAACCTTACTAGTATATTTATGTGTCCAATAAATTTTTCTTTCTTATGAAAGCCAGAAAGAGAAAAAAAATAGTTTTCTCTTTTAGCAAATGGTAAAGGTAAAGGATTGTGGATAATTACAAAGAACAGTGAATTAGAGCCTTTGTTTAACTAGAATTTTTGCTCCAGTCCATTTTCATTAGAAAGAAGCAAAAGCATCAATAACAGGGATTTAAAATGGAGCATACCTTGAAGTTTTGTTTTTTGGGTTTTTTTTTTTCTTTTTGGAGGGCAATTGGAGTTAAGTGACTTACCCAAGGTCACACGGCTAGTTTTTGTGTTAAGTGTCTGAAGCCAGATATGAACTCACTTCCCCCTGACTCCAGGGCCAGTGCTCTATTCACTGTGCCACCTACCTGCCCACATACCTTAGAGTTTTTATATTCTCAAGCTAGCCTCCTAAAACTTCTCTCTGAAGTACTGTGTATAATCAAATCTGGTGTTCTATGTTCCAGAGGTATTGCAAGGCTTCCATATCATCAAAGAAAGATTTGATTACGTCCCCTTGATTATTACTACCTTCCCAAGCCAAAAAAACAAAGAAAAAAAAGACTAATAATTTTTTAGGGGAAAATTTTACAAGAGTAAAAACAAGAGTAAAACTAGAAAGTTTTCTGGTTAATGGAAATTAAATTTCTGCATTTTTAACAGAGGTTTTCTATATCTCCCTATTACTCTGTTTTAAATCTGTAAATATATATATATATATATATATATAATTTTCAACTATTCTTATTTTAGAAAAAAATCTCTCCAGTCCAGAACCACTAGTTTCTTAACAAATCTCTTGAATAAAAATGCTTACTGTTGGGGAACTGAATGATAGCTTCATCCTGCCTAGCAGCATTTCTCCGATGTGGTTGTCAGTCCCAATTCTGGTCACATACCCTTTAAGTGGTATGTAGCCAGTGTGGCTCAGAAACTCAAAAAAGTCTGTGATCTCATCTATGTGGACAGTCCATCCAATGATACACATAGTCACCCATCCAGCCCTGCCCATCCCGTGGGATTCTGGTCCATATACTCCTATAAGATCAAAATAGGACCTCCTCCATTCAACCTTCACTAAAAGTAGTAGGGGCTTTCTTCAGTTTTTCTCTAGGAATGTGCTCCTACAAATGGCTAGCAAAGAAATACTGAGGGGAGAAGAGAATAGAAGCAAAGATGTTTTCTTCCACAACTATTGCTAAATCATAGAGGATTTTCTTGCTGCAATTTTGGAACAGATCATTTGCCCCATCCCAAGGGGAGAGGCTAGGACACTAATAAGTTACAATGAGAACTCCTGCTGTCACCAAATGTGGTTTATTCACGATAACATAAACATTTTTAATGCCCAAACATAATCGCAAAATTGAGTTCAGTCAACATGCAGACACATGTGCACATGCTCTTCACACCTTACATACACACACACACAAGGACTTGGTTTGGAAAGTTTTAGTCAATCTTTTAAACGTGATTGAACTAAAAAAATTTTTAAACCCAAATAGTTATTGAACAGATGAATTGGATTACTTTACTATCCTGTGTCCTTTAAGAAATTTTTTAATTTTAAGATTTACAAATTTTCTGACACAATCACCAGAAGGTACTGGTGTAATACAAAGTTGTCCTTTGTCCCAACTATTTGCCAGCCTTATCATGGTACACATGGATTAACAGTGTGATTTCTAAATAAAAATTCCAATTATATAATTAGGCTTTTTTCATAAGAATATATCTCACTGACATCAAGATTTTTCAGTTATGCTTGAGGTGAATGATCTTACAATTGCATACTTCTGCTGAGTTTGTTTTAACCACATACACGTTCACATAAAGAGAAAATGACTACTGAGATAAGTCTACTAAGGGTAAAGTACTTAAAGGCAAAGCTTTGAACAAAGAAGATGATTAATAATTGAATTTAACCAATAAATGAAAAAGCATTAACCTGGCAAAAAAAAAATCCCAAACACATTTTTACCAAGTCCTCCAGAAATCACTCAAATGGAACATGTGCAAAGGCTAAGTGAAAGTAATTGCAAAACTTGTATTCAATGAAAAATTTTTATAAATTTCAGTTTATTAAATGTATGCAAGTCATTTAGTTGTACTAGGCAAATCCATCTCTGATATGAGCAAAAAATCATTCCCACAGACTCAAAAACCACTACCTATTTGTGTAAACTACTTTTACATTGTTTTGCTAAATTACTCTTGAATTTCTAAAACACAAAAAAGTTGATCCTAGTACAGTTACAATGAGTAAAGCCTGTATGTGCAAACCTGCTCATTTTCTCTTTCAGATTTAGTTTAGTTTTGAAGAAAAGGTTAAAGTTTTTTAATGGAAGAATTAAAATTTACATTTTGCAAACAGAATGATAAACTTGTCCTTGCCCAGGTAAAGTAATATATTAAAAGTTAATTAGGGGCAGCTAGGTGGCGCAGTGAGTAAAGCGCCGGCCCTGGAGTCGGGAGGACCCGAGTTCGGTTCTGGCCTGAGACACTTAACACCCACACAAAAATACTAGCTGTGTAACCTTGGGCAAGTTACTTAACCCCAATTGCCCTCCAAAAGGCAAAAAAAAAAGTTAATTAAATTTTCTGTTGGAATCTATCAATGCTCAAAAAAAGTATCGGGTTTCTTTAGCTAACAACTTCATGTCAGCTAATTAAGCTCAAGGGCAGAGATAGATGGGCCTTAGGAAGAATACTAAATTTTTAAACAATCTAAGATTCTAAAATTCTACTTTCCACATCACTTATCTCATTTGTTATAAAATTCTCTCATGAGAATACTGAGAAAGAAAATAATGTGTGATGATTCTGAATCTTTCTAGAATCAGTTCAACAGAAACTGGACTGATACTATGAGACAGAACACATGACCAGTGTCAGAGACATGCCGGCATGGTCAGTCCTGTACTTTAGGAATATGAGCTTGACAATTGAGTGAAGGATGGAATGGAGTGGGAAGAAATGAGGCAGGAAACCCAACCAGCAAGCTCTTTCAACAGTAGATGTGAAGCCCTAAGGGCCTGCTCTAGATGGTGGCAGTGTCAAAGGAAAGAAGGGAGTGCAAGCGAGAGATTTTACAAAGGTAAAATTGCCAGGTCTTGGTAAGAGCTTAGACACAGGTGTAAGATAGAGTGAATAGTTAAGGATGACATCTAGGTTGCCAAACTGGGTGACTGAGAGTATGGCAGTGTCCTCAAGAGCACCAGGAAAGTTAGGAAGAGGTGAGGATTTAGGGAGAAAGATAATTAATTCAGTTTGGAATATGCTGAATTTAATATGTCTATGGGACATCCAGCTCTAGATGTCCAATTGGCAGCTGAATATGTGAGACTGGAGGTCAGTAGAGAGGCTAATGCTGGATAAGGAGATTTGAGAATCATCGTCATAGAGATGATAATTGAATCCGTGGGAGCTGATGAGATCACCAAGTGAAACAGTAGAGAGGAAGAAGACAAGAGGCGAGCCTTGTGGGACACAGCTGGTTTGGGGCATAATCTGAGTGAAGGTCCAGCAAAGGAGACACAGAAGGAGCAGTCAGATAGGTAGGAGGAGAACCAGGAGAGAGTGGTGTCCCAAAAACCTAGAGAGAAGAGAGGATCAAGGAGGAGAGAGTGATCAACAGTGTCTAAGGCTGCAGAGAGGTCAAGGAGAGTGAGGACTGAGAAAAAGCCACTGGATTTGGCAACTAAGAGATCATTCACTATCTATGCCTCATCCATTCTCTTTTTTTTTTTTTAGACCTGTGATTTCATTGATATAGAGAACTCCTAAATACAGAAATTCTCCCTACCAGTGCAAGTGAGTACCTTCTCTGCAACTTAGAGAGGCTTAGAGAGTAACTTAGGGCACCTGAGAGGTTACAGGCACTGTCCATGGTCACAGAATCAGTATATGTTAGAAAGAGGACTTGAGCCTAGGTTTCCCCAGCTTTGCTATAGCTGCCCCTCATTCTCTTCCAAAGATGAAACACAGTCTGATCTGCCAGAATTCCATAGTAAGATCAGACTTGCTGATGAGTATTATCTGATTTTTAAAGGAATTTTAAGCCAAATATTTCAAAGTATAAATAATGTTACAAAAACACTGCTCAGGATTAAAAAAAAAAATGTTATATCCTCAACTGCCCCACACTTGCTCTCTCCCTGCATGTGCATGTGTGTGCGTGTGCGTGCACGCGTATGTGCATGTGTGCGTCTCTCTCTCTCTCTCTCTCTCTCTCTCTCTTAGCCTCTTCTGGTCCGTGGAGAGCCTGTTAGCACAGGCAGAGGTGTAGAGATGGTTAAGTCTAAGAACCATACCACCCACAAGCAATCGCACAAATGGCAAAGGAATGGCATCAAGAAACCTCAGTCACAGAGATACAAGTCTCTGAAAGGGATTGACCCCAAGTTTCTGAGAAACACAGGCTTCGCAAAGAAGCACAAGAAGATGGAATTGAATAAGATACAAGCTAACAATATCAAGACCATCAGCGCCCTGTCAGAGGCCATCCGGATCCTGAGCATCAAGGTCTCCATGTCTGAGCTACTCATGCGCATGAGCACCAAACGCACGGATGCAAATGCCAATAGCTGGAGCACTGGGCTCAAGAGTGCCGCCAAATGTCCCGGACCCAGGGTCAGCACTAAACACCTGGGCCCCAAGATCACCAAACCTGACTCGAAGGTTGCCAGAACCACTCGACCAATGGCTGCCAAGCCCACTAATCCCAAGGCTACTAAGTTTACTGACCCCAAGGCCACCAAGTCTGACCCCAAGCACACTAAAAATGGACTGAGGACTACCACATCTGAAGCCAAGGCCACAAAGTCTGATTCTAAGGCAGCCAAGTCTGAAACTAAGGTCACCAAATCTGGTTCCAAGGCCACTAACTCTGACACCAAGGTCTCCAAGGTCACCAAGTCTAATCCCAAGGCAAACAAGTCTGAAACCAAGGTCAGCAAATCTGAAGCTCAAATGACCAAGTCTGACCCCACGACCATCAAATCTGACCCCAAGGCCACCAAGTCTGACACCAAAGTCACCAAGAATAATCACAAGACAAGCAAGTCTGAGACTAAGGTCACCAAATCTGAAGCCCAAATGACCAAGTCTAAACCCAAGACTACCAAATCTGACTCCAAGGCCACCAAGTCTGACACCAAGGTTACCAAGTCTGATTCCAAGGCAACCAAGTCCAAAGCAAAAGTCACCAAGTCTGACCCCAAGGTCCCCAAAAGTGGTCTCAAGGCCACCAAGGGTAACAGCGAGGTCTCCAAGGCCACAAAATCTGATCCCAAAGTCTCCAAACTCACCAAGTCTAACACTAAGGTCACCAAATCTAATCCTAAAGCAAACAAGTCAGAAACCAAGGTCACCAATTCTGAAGTCCAAATGACCAAGTGTGACCCCAAGATCACCAAATCTGACTCCAAGGTCACCAAGTCTGACACCAAAGTCACCAAGTCTAATACCAAGGCAAACAAGTCTGAAACCAAGGTCACCAAATCTGAAGCCCAAATCACCAAGTCTAAACCCAAGATCACCAAATCTGACCCCAAGGTCACCAAGGCCACCAAGTCTGAAGCCAAGGTCACCAAATCTGAAGCTCAAATGACCAAGTATGACCCCAAGACCACCAAACCTGACATCAAGGCCACCAAGTCTAATCCCAAGGCAACCAAGTCTGAAGCCAAGTTCATCAAATCTGAAGCTCAAATGACCAAGTCTGACCCAAAGACCACTAAATCTGACTCCAAGGCCACCAAGTCTGACACCAAGGTTATGAAGTCTGATTCCAAGGCAACCAAATCCAAAGCCCGAGTCACCAAGTCTGAAGTCAAAATCTCCAAGTCTGATCCCAAGGCCACCAAAAATGATCTCAAAACCAGCAAGGCAAACACTAAGGTCTCCAAAGTCACAAAGTCTGATACTGAGATAACCAAGTCTAATCCCAAGGTAACCATATCTGAAGCCAAAGTCACCAAAGATGAAGTCAAAATCATCAAGTTTGACTCCAAGACCACTAAATCTGGCCTCAAGGCTACCAAGTCCAACTTCAGGATCTCCAAGACTGAAGCCAAGGTTACCAAGTCTGATTCTAAGGTCATAAAGCACAGTGATTCTAAGGCTTCCAAGCTCATTGACTCCAAGTCAGCTAAGCCCAATGCACCTAAGGCAGGCAAACTCAGTGATACTGGGGATAATTCTACTAGTTCCATGTCTTCAAAGTAGATACTTCAGGACAAAAGGACATTGTTAAAACCATAAACTACTGTTTGTTTTTTCTCAGCCAGGGTATAATTATTCACTATTTTGTACAAATAAAGGAAATGATGAGTCATAAGAAAACAAAAAACATTATATCTTCTTTCTGAGTATTTTATTCTTTGGCATGGCCACACACACACACACACACACACACTTATCTATGCATGCATGTATATATGTATACACACATATATGTCTATGTGTGTATGCATATACATTTATATGTATATGTGAATACATATATTAAAAAACAAACGTGCAGATGTCTCAAATAATTTAAATGGATTGTCAAACAATTTTGGCAAAATGGCTCTACTGCCATCTGCAGGTTTCTTACAGGAACTGATTTTCAAAGTTAAAAAAAAAAACAGACACAAGTCAGAAAAAATGCAAACAAAAAAACAAAAGTCTTTTAGAGTTAGAAAGGACTCTATAAAATAATTTAGTTCCACCTCTTTATTTTGTACATGAGCTAACTGCAGCTAGAAATTAAGTGACATAACTGTTGGTTAACCAGGGAGTCCACCTGACCCCTACTCAGTGTTTTGTTTTTTTTCCTCACTAAATATCTAAGCAAAGTTTATCTCATCTACTTCTTCCCAAAGGCCATCACAACTTAGTCCTAGATCATAGATTCTTTCTTTTTAACAGAGGTTTTTTTATTCTTTTATTTTCACTTTCAAATTCTTTCCCTCCCTCTACCTCCTACCTCATTCAATGAGAAGAAAACAAAAATAAAACCTATAACAAATATATATAGTTATGCAAAACAAATTTCTACATTAGCCATGTTCCCAAAAAAGGGCAAGAAAAAGAAAGAAAAATACATTTCAATCTGCAATCTCTGGTAGTGGATAGCATGTTTCATCATGAGTCCTCTGGAATTTGTGGTGGGTTATAGAGTTGATCAGTGCTGCTGAATCATCCAAAGTTGATTGTAATCAATATTGCTGTTACTATACAGCTTGCTCTCCTGATTCTGCTCATTTCACTATCATTTTCTATAGCTCTTCCCAGGTTTTTCTGAAACCACACCTTTTATCATTTCTTATAACACAATAGTATTCTATCACATTCATATGCCATAATTCATTCAGCCACTCCCCCAATGATGGGCATACCCTCAGTTTCCAATTTTTTGCCACCACAAAAATAAATTCTATACATTTTTTTACATATGAGCCCCTTTCATATTTCTTTGACCTCTTTGGGAATATAATCTTAATGGTAGTATTACTGGTTTTCAAATAATATAAACAGTTAACTAGCTTTTGGGGGCATAGCTCCAAATTGCTTTACAGAATAGTTGAATTAGTTCACATCTCTACCAACAGTACATTAGTGTACCTGTTTTCCTATAGTCCCTCCAGTATTTGTTATTTTCCTTCTTTGTCATCTTAGGCAATCTGATGAGGGCAACGTAGTATCTCAGAGTTGTGCTCATTTGCATTTCTCTATTAGTGATTCAGACTATTTTTTCATTTGACTATTGATAGATTGAATTTCTTCCACTGAAAAGTCTATTCATATCCTTTTACCATTTATCAATTGGGGAAATGGCTCTTATTCTTATAAATTTGACTCAGTTCCGTATATATTTTAGAAGGGATTTATCAGATCCCCCCCAAATTTTCCTATTTTCTTCTAATTTTAGCTGCATTTGTTTTGTTTGTGTAAAAATTTTTTATATAATCACAATTATCCATTTTACTTTCTGTGAACCTCCTTCTTGTTTAAACATCATAAACTCTTCCCATATCCATAAATCTGACAGGCAATTTCTTTCCTGTTCGGCTAATTTATTTGTGATACCACTTTGCATGTCTAAATCATACATCCATTTTTCAGCTTATCTTGGTATATGGCTAATTTTAGTCTATGCTTAGTTTCTGTCAGACTACTTTCCACTCTTCCCAACAGTTTTTGTCAAATGAGTTCTTGTCCTAATAGCTGAGTTCTTTGGGTTTATCAAATGCTATGTTACAGTACTGATTTGCTTCGATATATTGTGTACCTAATTTGTTCCACTTATCTACCCTCTATTTCTTAGTCAGTCCCAAATAGTTTTAATGGTTAGACTTCTGTAGAATTGTCTGAAATCTAGTATTGCTCGATCACTTTCCTCCCCATTTTTTCCCTTTGATTGCCCTGATATAACTCACTTTTTGTTCTAACTCTATAAAGTAATTCTTTGGTAGTTTGATTGGTATGACATGGAATAAATAAATTAATTTAGTAAGCATTACCATTTTTATTGTACTGGATGGTCCCAACAATGAGCAATTAACATTTCTTCAATTATTTGGATTTCTTTATTTGTGTAAGGAGTATTTTGTAATAGTATTCATATAGTTCCTGTGTGTTAACTTAGTAAGTAGACTCCTAAGTATTTTAGACTATCTGTAGTTATTTTAAAAGGAATTTCTCTATCTCCTCCTGCTTGGTTTTGTTGGTAACAGACTGAAATGCTGATGATATGTATGGATTTATTTTAAATCCTGAAAGTTTGCTGAAGTTGTAATTATTTCAATTAGATTTTAGTTAACAATCTAGGGCTCTCTAAGTAAATCATTTTATCATCTACAAGAGTAATAACTTTATTTCTTAATTTGTTTATGCTCATTCTATCAATTTTTTTTTCTTGTTATATAGCTATAGGTAACATTTCTATTACAATACTGAATAAATAATGGTGATAATGGATGTCCTTGCTTTACCCCTGGCATTACTGGAAAGGCTTCTTGCTTATTATCCCCATTACAGATAACACTTGTTCTTGATTTTAGACAAATACTTATCATTTTAAGGGAAGCTCCATTTTTTCCTTATGCTTTCTAGTGCTTTTTTTTTAAATGAAAGGATATTGTATTTTGTGTAAAGCTTTTTCTGCATCTATGGAAATAACCATGTGATTTTTATTGTTTTTGCCACTGATATGGTCAATTATAGTTTTCCTCATATTGAACTAGCCATGCATTCCTGATAGAACTACAACATGGTCATCATGTATGATCTTTGTGATATGTTGCTGTAATCTCCTTGCCTGAATTTTATTTCATCACTATTTATTGGGAAATTTGGTTTATACTTTTCTCTGTTTTGATTCTCTCTGGTTTAGGTATCAAAATCACATTTTGTGTCATAAAAGGAATTCTGTAGGATTTTTTTTACCTATTTTTTCAAACAGTTTATGTAGTATTAGAATTAATTGTTCTTTAAATATTTGATCGAATTTGCTTGTAAATTCTTCTCGTCCTGGGAATTTTTTCTTAGGGAGCTCATTTATGGCTTGCTTAATGCTACTTTTTTCCCAAAAGATAGAGCAATTTAAGTATCCTACGTCTTGTTCTGTTCTTTTGGGCAAATTATATTATTGTAAATATTCATCCACTTCATTTAGATTGTCATTTTATTGAGATATAGTTAAGCAAAATAGTTCCTAATAACTGCTTTTGTTTCCTCTTCATTGGTTGTGAATTCATCTTTTTCATTTTTTTATAGTGGTAATTTGATTTTCTTTTTGGATCCCTGGTTCTTAAACTAGAGTACATGGGCCTTAATTTCAGGGAGTTTGTGAACCTGAAAAGGATAGATAGATAGATAGATAGATAGATAGATAGATAGATAGATAGAT
>NW_027185764.1:44249489-44462058 GCF_028583685.1 Petaurus breviceps papuanus | reverse complement strand
GATAGATAGATAGATAGATAGATAGATAGATAGATAGATAGATAGATAGATAGATAGATAGATAGATAGATAGATATGGTAGATATAGATACACACACACACACATATATATATATACATATAATTTTCTCTAACCTCTAACTGAAATTTAACATTTTCTTTGAGTATTTAAAAATATTTAGTTACAGACTTCACTAGATGGCCAAAGAGATCCAGGGCACAAAAAAAGTGTTAAGAATCCCTGGATCATTAATGAAAAGAAATGCTAGGGAAGGTGGACTAGCTATACCAGATTTCAATCTGTATTATAAAGTAGCAGTCATCAAAACTACTTGGTACTGGCTGAGGAATAGAGGAGTGGATCAATGGAATAGATTAGGCACATGAGATTCAGAAGTCAACAACTATAGTAATCTATTATTTGATAAACCCCAAGATCCTGGTTTGGGGGATAAGAACTCACTATTTGACAAAAACTGCTGGGAAAACTGGAATACAGTATGGCAGAAATTGGGCATAGACCATTATCTAAAACCATATACCAAAATCAAGTCTAAATGGATGCATGATCTAGGTTTAAAGGTTGATACTGTAAGCAGTCTCGGAAAACAAGGAAAAGTTTACCTGTCAAGACTTGTGGAGAGGGAAAGACTTTATGACTAAACAAGAATTAGAGAACATTATAAAATGTAAAATGGATAATTTTGACTACATGAAATTGAAAAGCTTCTGTACAAACAAAGCCAATGTAACCAAGATTAAGAGGGAGGTGAGAAATTAGGAAAGAATCTTTACAACCTATGTCTCTGACAAAGGACTCATTTCTAAAATATACAGAGAACTGAGTCAAATTTATAAGAATACAAGTCATTCCCCAATTGATACATGGTCAAAGGATATGAACACGCAATTTTCAGAGAAAGAAATTAAAGATATCTATAAGCACATGAAGAAATGCTCTAAATCACTATTGATTAGAGAAATGCAAATCAAAACAACTCTGAGGTACCACATCTCACCAGTCAGATTGGCTAAGATGACAAAACAGGAAAATGACAAATGCTGGAAAGGATGTGGGCAAATTAGAACACTAATGCATTGCTGGTGGAGTTGTGAACTGATCCAGCCTTTCTGGAGAGCAATCTGGAATTATGCCCAAAGGGCTATAAATACTTTCATATCCTTTGACCCAGCAATACCACTCCTAGGGTTATATCCCAAAGAGATCATAGAAGTGGGAGGAAGACCCATATGTACAAAAATATTTATAGCAGCTCTTTTTGTGGTGGCAAAGAATTGGAAATTAAGGGGGTGCCCATCAATTGGGGAATGGCTGAACAAGTTGTGGTATATGCATGTTATGGAATACTATTGTGCTATAAGAAACGAGGAGCAGACGGTCTTCATATTTACCTGGAGAGGCTTATACAAACTGATACTGAGTGAGAAGAGTAGAACCAGGAGAAATTTATACACAATTACAGACACAACATATGTGTGATGACCAACTTTGATAGACTGGACTCTTCTCAGCAATTCAGTGATATAAGTCAATCCCAAAAGACTCATGATGGAGAGAAATATGTGCATCCAGAGAAAGAACTAGAAAGAAAAGAGTATATATCCAGGTGGAAGCAAAATACCTGATCTTTTTTCCTTTTCTTGTTTGGTTTTATGTCCTCTTTACCATTTTTCATTTCATCGGATACAATCTGTCTTTATAACCTGACTAATGTATAATGTGAAAGTATTTACAGATCCTATACTTGACTATAAGCCGCCATGGGGGGGAAGTAGGGAGGGGGACAAAATGTGAAACTCAAGGAATTGTGGAATTGAATCCTATAAACTAAAAGAAAACAAACAAATTAATTTAAAAAAAAAAAGAATCCCTGGACCAGATGAATAGTACAGATCCTAAATAGGGAGGTATTTATTACCAGAGTCTCTCCTGGACTAGCATGACAATGAATCTTGGGGTCCCCCTCTAGGATGAGGACCAGGCATTCCAAACAACCTAGGTTCCCATACCCTTCCTTTAACAAACCAATGTTCTGAAGGAGACCTTAGAACCATCCTAACATCTCTGGGATTCCTCAAACAACAGTTTGACCCTAAAGTAGAAATCATAGCATATTCCAAAGATACTACAATCAGGTGTCATGACATCTAGAAAGCTTGTTTTTCACTGTAAGTGGCACTATGTATAGTGGATTGAATCACTTCAGACAAATTTGCTGATTTTGTTTTAAGAGGTATTATTATGGGAGGCAGTAATAAGCTAGTATTTTTATATAGTGCTTTAAGGTTTGCAAAGCATTTTTCAAATATTATCTAACAACAATCCTGGGAAGTAGGTGTTATTTTTATTGCCAATTTACAGCTAAGAAAACTGAGGCAATCAAAGGTTAAGTGATTTGCTTAGGGTCACATAACCATTAAGTGTTCAAGGCTGTATTCATATGATAGTATCCAACAGAATGATTTTTTAAGTATCAGAATGCATTTTGGATGCCAAAAATCCATCAGCAAAAAAAAAAACCAGACAAAATCACCTCCCCTCCCCCAAATTAATATAAAATAAAACCTGCATTAGAAAAAAAAGTGTCTAACAGTTGTTTTGTGATCTTTATTGGCAGAAAAGCAACTTATAATTTTACTGGTCATTCTAAATGGATCTTATTCAAACAATTTTTAGAAGAGCACCTATGCATTCCAAAGTACAAAGTATTTGATCCTAGTATTTCGCTATGAGTACAAGTGATGTAAATCCTAGGTATTCCTTGCACATCCCTAGACATGAGGAAATTCGTCTGCTAGGACTTTTGAATAGCTGCCTGTAATCCTATGGTGCTATAATTAAGCCTAGTACCAAGACCACTGCCAAAAATCACCAGAGTGGGTGGTGAATGCAGCCAAGTAAACTCTAATTATGGAAGGCAAGTTTCTGAGATGCTACATGCAAGGAACACAGGCAAGATCAGGCAGCTTAGACAAGTTACCAAGCCAATATAAATAACCTTGTCAAATTCAGGTCAAGTCACTTTTTGGGCAACAGCTGCCACTTTATTTCTTTCACAGGTACTCTTAAAACATAATCTGGAGCACTTGGCCTGGAATTCAGCACTTAGCTTGTTCCCTAAAAAATAAAATGCAGTTATGAAATCTGCACTGTGCCGTTCCCACTGCTAGGATAAGAAGAGAAACCTGAATCAAGCCTCCTATCTATCCTCTATTTTTATATCCCAATTTCTCCATTCAGTGTTCACACATTCCTTCAATAGTTATTCAGCAAAAATAACATTTAAGAAAATAAGGTTCAATAAGGACCATTTTTGCCATCTTAAAAATACAGTGTTTTGTCAACATGGGTGTAAGAAGTCATCTTGTAAAATCACAATTATAAGAACCATCTAAAAAAGAACTTAGAAAAGAGTGGCATTATCTCTGGCTTCTAAATATGTAATATGAAGTAAAAGGAATATGGTCATGTCCTGTCTACTATAATGGGCACAAAAACAAAGAAGGCAATTTAAAATACATACGGATATATTAAACCTTGTAACATGAGATGAGAGTTGATGGATAAAAGATAATTCCCATGTTTTATTATTTATAGGATTTTTAAATACCTCTATAACAAGATAAAATTACAGTAGGACATCTAAGTTAATAGCTTATTCAACAAGATAAAATAAAACGTGTTAGTATTAGTAAAAGTTGGCAGGGGAAGAAAAGTTTCAAAGGATTTTCCCTCCACTATTTTCTTTTGTGAGATTCAAGATTTTCTCAGTGTAACAAAGATCAAAGAATTAATGTTTTGCACATTTTTACTTCCTGACTTCTCTCTCCCCTGCAAAAAGAAATAAAGATGTCTTTATCAGGATTAGGTTACACTCTAACTGCACATCCAATTCACATAACTGGCACAAGAACTTTATGGCTCACTGAGGAAAACAAACTTATCATCTTGCTGAAACCTCTGACTGATCCAGTAGGCCTTACCTGAGTACCTAAAGAGGCTGCCATCATGTGAGTCAGAAGCTTAGCAGCAAACATAGAATACCTGGCACAGAAGATATGGGAAAGAATAGCCAGGCCGAGACCTGTAGGAACAGAAAAAACAAAGTGTTGTTTTAAAATCCATGAACAAACAGCTAGTGTTACTGAGAAAAGCACTGGAGTCATAAAAGAGGGAAGACTGATTAGCTTCTAGTACTCAGTACTGAAAAAGACTTAACTTGAATAAGCTTATATTGGGCTATTTGGTATACTTTGTGATGCCATTATATTAACTAAGCAAAAAGGAAGCTTTCCCAATCAAAAGTTTGTGTTCATCTTTAATTCATGTACTAGGTGAATGGATGATTTTTTGCTTGACCTTCTTTTTTATTTGGAACAGCTGATACCTGCTTTGTAAGAGAAGACTTTTACTGACATCTTTTACTATCAGAAAACCAGGTGGCTTGGTTAAATAGAGACATGCAGGGATAGAGATGGTATTTTGCAAGTATAAAAACTTACCTATGCTAATCATCCTTTTTATCTACAGGTAATAGGTAAGTACGATAGTGATCATTATGAGTTTTAAAGGCAACTTCATTCAACTATGTGCCAAAACTAAGGATAAAATCCTAATCACTCATAATTCATTGCTTCTTGGCATAAAATCCTAAATTTCTAAATGGTTTAAAAGAAATTAAATTAATCACTGTCTTTAAATCTACTCTGTAGTTATTTATTTACACTTCAAAAGCCAGAGGATGAGGAAGACCTATTCCATTATTTATCTTGAAGCTCCTATTTTAAGGCTATGATTTGATTAATCTAATAATGCTTTTTAATGCTAATATAAATATATAAATGTCTGTTCCCCCACCATAGAGAAACAGAATGAGTATAAATAGTATAAAATAGTATTCTAGTATTTTCTCTCTTGCTGTTTCTTCTCTGTCCTTTTTGTCCAGATCAGTGATTTCATCGGTATAAGGAGCTCCTATTGGGATACCTCCCTCCCTAATTTAGATGGGGAGCTAGTCATTACTTTATATTCTTAGAGATTAAGCAACTTATTCATGGTTACATAACCAGAGTGCGTCAGAAACAGGATTTGAAGTAATGTTTTCTTGACTCAAAGGCCAGTTCTCTAACCTCTTCACCACACTGCCTCTCTACTTTTACATTAAACTTTTAAAACTGTAAAAAATCTTTCATGATACATAACTGAAAATAATATTGGTTTTCTGCCACCATCAATATTCTTAAGATGTAAATAGTGATTTTTGTTGTTGTTTTTTTCTTTCTTTTAAAGGAAGCTAAGAATTGGCACAATTCAAATGGACATCTGAAAGGTCCTTATGACTCATTTTCCTGGTATAGATGTGCCTGCAGTAAGCCTTTGGGAGCTGATTTAAATAGCAGCCCCTTGTTTTAATATAGTAGAAAGGACACTACTTGGTGAGGCAGACTTTGCATAACCTAAGGCTAGAAGGTTGGCCAAGAAATCTGGAGCAATTCTCTTTTGGGAAGGCTGCCATGGGATTTTCTATGTTCCCACAGAGTAGACAGGTGCGCAGATCCTAGGGCTTCATCCAAAAGACACCCACATAGGGACACAATGTACCTATCAAGGCACAAGAACTAAGGTGACCCTGTTAAGATCTGCACCTTTACTGACAAAGACTAGATGTTCTAACATTAATGCTCTGAACATACTACCATCCACTTTACATTTAGTCAAAATACATTTATTAATAATGGTGACATTGAAGAGTTGAAGATACATGTAAAGAGGATATTAGCTAATATAAAAAATAATACTAAAGCACCAGAATAATAGGTCATATTAAAGAATTTAGATATTAATTTCTTTTTGAAATTTTCCTTATGAAAATTTTAAATGGTCTAAAATATGATAATAATAATTTGCATTTAAACCATCCTTTGAGTTTTACAAAGCACTTCACATATATTATCTCACTTGGCTTTCATAAAAAACCCTGTGAGCCATGTACTATGGTTATTATATTCATTTTTAAGGATGAATAAATTTAATTGAGGAATATAATGATTTACTAATAGTTATAAAGCTATTGATAGAGGTAGGATTTGAATCCAGGTCACCTGACTACTATTCTTTCAAGCATATTATGCTACCTCAAAACCTACAAAAATTTGCTTGTAGTCATAAGCAATAATATTTATATTCATAATCTACAACAGTCTATAAAATTTAAAGTCACAAGTAAGGTCTCTCCTAAAACATTTGTATATTTTTCTTTGCTTTTGTTCCTGAAACTGAAATATAATATCTATCCTATGTAATCTATCCTCTCTCTATTGGTAACCATTTCATTCCCATGGACTTAATTACATCTCCATTCAGATGACTACCAGACATAGACATTCAACCCTAGCCTCTTTCTTGAGCATCAACTTCATATCATTGGCTGCCTTGTGGACACATGAGGCTCTTCAGTGACACAGTACATAAAGTGCTGGACCTCCAGTCACGAAGAATTCAAATCCTTCCTAAAGCATGAACTCTGTGATTCGGGCTAAGTCACTAAACTGCTCTGAGACCGTTTCTTTACCTACCAAATGGAGATAATAACAGCACCTACATCACAGGGCTGTTGTGAGGACCAAATGGGATAACATTTTAAAGTGTTTAATAAACCTTAAAACCTTTTATAAATGTGAGTTATTCTTTTTATTGTTGTAACTGTTATTAGTTCCAAATTGATGTCCCATGGGACCCTCAAACTCAGTATGATTAAAAAAATCCCAATCTTTCTGCCAAAGCTTCTGCCTAATTGTCTTACTTCTGTTGAGGGCACCATCAACCTTTTAACAATCACATCTGTAACCCTAGAGTCATTCTCCACTCCTCATTCTTCCTCCTCCCCTCTATCAAATCAGTTTTTGAGTTTTGTTGATTCAACATCTACAACATCTCTCATATTCCTACCCTTCTCTCAACTCACATGGCCACCACAGAGATCAAGTGTTTACTGCCTCTTACATTAGCCTATTACATTTGTTTTTTTTCCTGCTTTTTGGAGGGCAACTGGGGTTCAGTGACTGGCCCAAGGTCACACAGCTAGTAAGTGTTTGCACTCAGATCCTCCTGACTGTAGGGCCGGTGCTCTATTCACTGCACCACCTCCAGTTTCTCCTCACTCTAATTCAACACTCAAATTTATATTTTTAGCATGCTATTCCTCTGCTCAAGAAGTTCCATGAGTTCCTTATTGTCTCTAAGATAAAATACAAACACCTCTTTTTGGTATTTAAAACACTTCACAAACTGACTCCAGCCCATTTTTTCAGGCTTATTGCTCATGAATATCCTTCATGAACTCTGTTATAATCAAATGGGCCTTTTTGCAGTACCTTGTACTTGGCATTCAATCTCCTATCTTCATGCCTTTGCACGTGTCTCACTTGTCTGGAATGAACCCCCTCTTTACTTCCACCAGAGCACATCAGTCTCTTCTTTTCTTCTGTACAACTTTACCTGTGTACATTGCCTTTTTCCTGTCCACCATAGAATATCAGCTTTTTCATGGCAGGAACTGTTTTTCAATTTTGCCTTTCTATACCCAATGCCTAGCTAGGCACAGCTCCTGGTACAGAATAGATTCTTAAACTCTTGTTGAATGCATAAGTGAAGTTAATCAAGACTTCAGTGTAGGAGATCTCAAAATATTGGTCTCAGGATCCCTTTACACTCTTAAAAATTATTGAGGACCTCAGACAGCTTTTGTTTATACAGATTATATTTATTTATAGTTACAATATTAGAAATTAAAATGTCTCACTGTTCCTATGAAAATGGTTTTGACCTCCTGGTCCCCCTGAAAAGGTCTTGCAGACTTCTGGAAGTTTCTGTAATACTGTTGGCCTAGCTGCTTCAGTGGATCTATGATTTAACTCATGCAACTGCTCCCTCCAAAAAAACAAAATAATTCACTCATGCTTTCTCAGTCTAGAATAGGATTCTATTCATTTCCTCTCATACATCCTTCAGAGATGAACTCCAAGCTGTTTAGCATTTTTAATTCTTCCTTGGTATCAGTACAAGATCTAGGTCCTCCATCTCATATATCTTCACTTCGTGACCAGCCTTATTTTCCATTTGTACATTTTCTGATTGATATCTTTTTATGCCAATTCATACAAATGAGTCATCATCACTGTTTTATTTATTCAGGATGAACAAAGTCTTATGAAGAGAATCATACGATGTTGGAACATTGAAGGGACACCATAACTTACTAGTCCAAATTCCATTTTCCAAATGAGAAAACCAAAGCCCCAAAGGAAAAGTTACTTGGCCAAAATCACACAACTATTTGACTAAAGAACTAGGATTAGAATGCAGGTCTCCTCAATTCCCAGGCTACTATAGCATAATGTCATAAAAATTCTTCAAAGCAAAGTTTTACAATTTTAGAAAGTTCTTAAGGTTGCAACTGTAGTACACCAAACAACTGACTATATTGGTTAAGACAGCACCCTTCCCACCAATCCCCCTGGAAAAAAAATCAGTACAACTTTTTAAATCTCAAAATATAAGTTGACTGAGGAATTTTTTTAAAATTAAATTGATTGTTCTGGTATTAGAGACAACATGGCTTACTTGAAGTCAGGAAAACCTAGATCCAAATCCTGCCTCTGACACTTACAAGCTGTGTGACCCTAAACAGATTGCTTACCCTCTCTATGCTTCATACACATTTATTAAGATTTCATTCTGCTTTGGTGGAGGAAGTTACACCATAAGGAGCTCCAGATATGGAGGCATAGATCTTTACCCTATTCATGCATTTTAGAGCTAGGTAGACACAGTCTGATTTAGTGCAGAACATGATATACTATTGATAAATGCATGATGTTTCTTAGTATTGTCAGACTGAAAGAAAAAGAATAAATCAATTTAACTTGTCTTAACAAAAACAGTTTGCACAGATGACATTTAAATTTAGGAGAAAAAATTATTGCTACAACCTGCAAGATCTTTTGCTATTGTCAGCCCTAATTATGAAATCAGAAATGAAAGAATGCTTGTTGGTATATATGTATGCACATATGTCTGTATATACACACAGTTATTCCTCATTTATCTCACATCTTGAAAGATATGAGTTGTTCTACATAATAGGTTTTTACATCTCCACAACTAAAAATTATAATTTTTATTTAAAAAATTTTTTTAAATATTTTGATGACTCTTTCTAAAATGTACCATACAGTTCACTGTCTTCAAAGTAATGTGCTGGACACAATCTAACTTTTTCTTGATGACTCAGGGCCATCAGGATGAGAGTCCTTATCAACTTGTGCATTATATTGGGCAGTACAGTTCAGACTTTTTTTTTTTAGTTTTTCTGCTTCCTCACATTACCTCAGTTTTCCCTGCTCCTATTGTCATTATGTCTGCCCCTAATAATCTCCTGTACAACTGTCACAATTACCAAACATATTGCCTTTTTAGCTGCTACTTCTAATCTACTATGGGCTGGGAAACCAGATAACTAAGCTGGCTAGGCCTCATCTACTAGATAAGAACCAGTAAAGCTACATTGAGGTCTAGGAAAGTAAAGTTCAGGGATTCAGCACAAAGGTATCTGTGTCCATCCAGATGTCAGAATGCTTCACTACTGGGCAAATCATAACATATAGTTAAGTACTCTTCCCACATGTGGAAATCCCATTTCTTTCAAGACAGCTTCAAGCATGACTTACTGTAGGAGGCCTTTCCTAGGTCTTGCTCCCACCACACCCTGCTACCCCTTCCGCCCACTTAAGTTGTCAGTGTCTTCCCTGAAAAGGTTTCCTTGTATTTGATTTATATGAGATTTTATATACACCTACATAACTGCATGTTATCTTTACGCCAAAATGTGAGCTTCTTGAAGGCATGCTTCTTTCAATTTTTTTTTTCGCCCAAGCTGCTAATCAAAAAAGACATGGGTTCAGATTCCAAGATAGATACTAACTGACTCTGACCCTGGGCAAGTCTCAACCTTTAAGACACATCTGTAAAATGGGATTACCAATACCATTTACATCAAACAGCTGCTGTGAGGATGAAAGGAGATAAGTCCATGAAGGGTTTTGCTAACCTCAAACACTACATACATATGAACTATTATTATACTCCTTCCTCTTCTCTGTCTCTCAGACTCCTCAGCTTCCTCAACTATGGGGCTACTTCCTATTCAAAGCCTTACATGATCCTTTTGGCTGATAATGGTTTCTCCCTCCTCAAATTAGTTTGGACTTTCTTATTCAAGTATTGTAAACTCCCCAGTAGTATGTAAGTTCCTTTAAGGGAAGAAACCAATTTTCACTTTATATTTGTATCTCCAATGTCAAGGCATTTACTAGGCAATCAATAAATGAATAAATACTTGCTGAATTGAATACCAATTCCCCCTATTAACCTATGTGATTAACTACCATTAATCTATAATTAATAGATTTATTTAAATCTTCTTAAAGTTGTGCTTATATTTTTATCATCTTGGGATATATGATATCCCTATTGTTATTACTTCTTATATATAGAAAAACTGAGGCAACTAAGAGGCTGAGTGGATATAATGCTGGGGCTGAAGGAAGACTCATTTTCATGAGTTCAAATTTGACCTCAGACACTTATGTGACTTTGGGCAAGGCACTTAACTTTTTTGCCTCAGTTCTTCATCTGTAAAATGAGCTGGAGAAGGAAATGGCATACCAGGCCAGTATTTTTTCAAAGAAAAGCCACAACAGGGTAACAAAGAGTTGGACACAAATGAAACTACTGAATAATAACAATATAGAGCAATTATCCTTTTCCTTTTATCCCTCCATTTTGCCTCTTCAAATTTTTGAGAGGTATCCTCTACTTCTGTTATATAAATATTATTTACCTAAGGAGTTCAAGATTTTAAGAGTCTATATTTTTTTCAGGTTTCATCTTTCTGAACATAAAATTTCTCATATAGCAGTCTTTTTCTCCCTTTAGTTATATTAGTCTGGACTTTCAGTAACATACTTATTATATAAATGGTGATCAAAACTCTGCACAGTATTCCCAATATAGAGGTGCATCATCTAGGTAGGTCTGATGACTTTTTTGTGTTTATACCCTTTTCAAAGATATCTCTCTCTCCCTTTCTCTCCTTTTCTCTCCTTCTGTCTTCTCCATCTTTCATCTCTTTCTCTTATCTTTTTCATCTCTCCTTCCCTTTTCCTCTCATTTCTTTCCTCTTTTCCTCCTCTCTGTTTTCTCTCCCTCCTTCTCTCTATCTCTTTCTCACTCATGCCTTTTACCTTTAATCCACCATCCTATATTTCTCTCTGTGGTATCAAAATGTACTGTGATGAAAGCAAAATGTCATAGAATTAAGGTAATATAGAATTGGGAGAAAGGCCAACAATATTTGTCACTGGATTTAAATACAGATTTAGAAATAAGATGTTGTAATATTTTATGAAGGAAAATATAACTACTTATAAAGTGAATTTTAATGATATTATGGCAAAAGACAGTACATTAATCATGTGTTTTTGTGCCCAGAAAAATACATAGCAGGTAGTTGATGTACGTTTGCATGTGTTCATGTATATATGAGCTAATACACTAAATATTAAGTGACATATTTAATAATAGAAGGTAAATATTAATTAGAAGGTGAAATGTAAAGATCCTCAGAACAGAATCTCAGAATCTCTGAGGCACCAAGTAAGAGGAACATCCAGTGTTTGGCAGAAACACTGAATTAGTATTAAAAAGTGTATTCAAGGCTAAAAAAAAGGTTCACAGGAGCCATTCCAGGGATGAGTTCTGCTGAAAACTTGTGGAAATTCTAAGCACATAATAACATTGCTTGGGCCCTGAAGAGGTGATGAATTTCCTGGATGTTTCTTGCCATGTGACGGTCAGAACCTAAAAGATTTGGCATTTTAGTATAACTGCAAACCCTGAGTTATCCCTAGGTCTTGCCTCTGCCCCAGGGTAGTAGCAGGAAACAGGGGTGCAGATGGGGTTAGGATAATGTGTCTTTTAAAAGAAGAGAAAGTCTCTGGCTGGTCCTCTTATTTGTGACTTCTATGTGATCCTCTCTATAGTAGAGGGAGGGGAGGGAGTAGGAGAACTGGGTATACTCAATCAGGAAAGCTTGAACCTGGGCCCTTGGCTGTCTTTCCTACTTTGTGTTTCCCTTCCTGAGTAAACAAACAAACAGTTCTCAAATTGGACATATTCAGGTTTTCAGGTCACCTTTTGACTTCAAAAGGTACTTAGATACTGGGTCCAGTGAGAGCAGCAGCTGTTTGCAAATACAGGACCAAGAGGTTTGAGAACAAAGATGATAGGAGGCTCAAGTCTGGAGGAGAGTTGGTAGTGTAGAGGTAAGGTGAAATTATACCCAATCAGAAATCCCACAATCTGTGTGCTGATGAAGTTTGGTATCTAACTCCCAAAAGACTGTAATAGTAGATAAATTACTGAATCCTGTTTTAAGTGTGTTTGTTCGTCGTCAAATACATGTTTAGGCGTATTCTGTGTTTAGTGGTCCTTGGCCTTATTCATATTTTATATTGAGTACCTTTTCATTCCCCTCTTTTTTTGCTGGGAGGGTTGGGAGGAGGAAACCTCAGATGTGAGCCAGAAATAAAATCACCTCTATGGTATTGGTGTGCGGTATTTAATCAGATGAAGAATGTGAAAAAATAAAAGCCTCCTCTCATTAAAGGCAGGATGCCCTAGGTCTGAACCAAGTCTAATCATGTGCCTGGATACAGAACAGTGAGTCAGTAGAGTACTTCAGACCCTATGCGCCCAGGTGAATAGTCTCTCAATAAATCTAGAACAGAATAACAGATCTAATAAAACTTGATGTGTAACTATTGCTTTCTGACAAAATTCAGAAGTGAATAGGAGTATCTCTAATTCTAAGCCTATGTCTATATATCACTAACATGGGAAGTAAAAAATTGAGATGCAGAAGACTATTGTCATTTTCTTAACTAAATAACATAAATAACTGAAGGGTAACTTTGCTCTTGAATAGTGAAATGCTTGTGCTCTGTGTAAAGGGATTTACATCTAATAAACTGAATGACTTCAATACTTAGTGGTGTTGAATATGAATGAAGAAATATTTTCTCCATTTTCCATAATACAACAAGCTACATTATGCTTTCTTATAGATTTATATTTTTATTTCTTTTGCTTTTTATTCACAGTACCCCCCCTAACATTGAACCTTATGACTTTTGAGGAAAACACAGGTTATATTTGAACATGTGAGGTTAGCTGTCATCAACAACTCAAGGCAAGTAACTGGCACTTACTAAGGTATGGGGCACTATGTTCTGGGAGCATTAAGACTGTAATTTTTTTTATTTTTAAGGGCATTATAATCTAGTTAGGGGGGAACCAAAAATACACACACACAAAAAAACAAATTATAACCTGCTCACAATAGATTAGAAACCAGTAAAAATGCTTTTTTTTTTTGGAGGGGGGAAGGCAAGGCAATTGGGGTTAAGTGACTTACTTGCCCAAGGTCACATGGCTAGTAAGTGTTAAGTGTGTGGGGCCGGATTTAAACTCAGATTCTCCTAACTCTAGGGCCAGTGCTCTATTCACTGTGCTATCTAGCCACCCCTGAAAATGCTAGGAAGAGTCACAGAAGTTACTGGCTAGGAGAGTGAAAGACTTCAGAGAAAAAGTGAGACTGTGACCTGAGTCTTGAAGGTCTGGTAGGATATAGACAAATGGTGAGGATGCATGGAGGAATTCTAGATAGAGTTAATTATGTGAACAAAAGCAGAGAGGTAGAATGCAGGTGGAGTATCAGGCGAAGGTTGTCTGGAGTGCAAGGTTCATGAATTTCTTTCTCTTTCATGACAGAGGTGGGCCAGATCCCTTAATTAAGTCCTTGGCTTAAATAGTTTTGCCTAACCTGCAAGACAGGTATCAGGAGGCAGTTTTCATAGTTAGACATACAGACAGACAGACAGATAGATGAATACAGAGAGAGAGAGAGAGGGAGAGAGAGATGTATGTGTGTATGTATATAAATATATGTACATGTGAATACATGTATATATTAATACATACACACATAGATGTGTATAAAAGCACGAGCATATATATGTGTGTACACATGCATACAGTGTACACATATTTCTGTGTATGCAAAGACATATACACACAAAGTTACATCTCACATGGAAATATTTTCTCATATATATATTTGGAGTCATATATATATATATATATATATATAAATGCAAAACTGCAAAAATCTCCTGTGAGCTTTACTAAAAAGTGAAAAAGAAATAATTCTATAATAGCGTATTTCTATACAAGTCTAGTCAATAGTGTCATGTGCCATGTTCTATATCTATATAGATATATCTGTCTGTCTTTCCAGGGGTAGCTGGTTCTCTCGGTGGCTTTCTGCATCTTTCTCTATGTATGTATTATTCCATGCATTTCTTCTTGTTTCTCCTTATGCTATTTTTGTGTCTGTCTTTTCATCTCTCTGATCTCTGTCTCTCTCTTCTTTGTACTTTCTGCTTCTGGGTCTCTGTTTTTCTATGTCTCTGTCTCTCCACCTCTCTCCTTATACTCCCAGATCAGCATAGCTAGTCCTCTTCTCCTTAATCCCTGTTTCCCTTCCTTCTCTTTCTCTCTTTTTTAAGAATAAGAGTTAATTATAATGTACTAAAGATTCATATTTTTAAAATATATTTATTAAGCAAAATTTTGTTTCTTGTTCCTAATTTAAAATTTAGATTAATAGAATATTCATTTTTTAATAAAAAGATCGTAATGAAATTAATTTATGTTTATGGGTAAATTATATTTTTTGAAGAAAATGACTTTCAATAGGAAAAAAGATTTCTAATTTCTGGCTTTTAATATTCTCTTTGGGACTTATTTTTTTTCTATTTCTTTATCTTCTAAAAAACCAAAAAATTTCTTAGTTTTCTTTCTGTTTTAAAACAAACAAATATTTTAAAGATATTCACTCTGTTTTGTAATTAGCTTTGTGTCTCCAATACATTGCTAGCATCTTCTAACAAAATGTGTTAAATCAAGTTTTCTTCATTTTATTTTCCAGTGATAAATTATAATAATCATCAGGCCTTAACAAGATACTTTTCTTTGAAAGAATATCCCTTTAGGGCCCCATATCTATGATGTCAGGTAAAATGTTTAAACATAAAATGAAAATCGTTTCCTTTAAAAGCAAATAATAAATGGTTTTCAAAACCTTATTTAGTATTTTGTTTTATACTTTTCCACCACTGACCATATTCTAATAAAAACTTATAGCATGAGAAGTATTCACTAACAGTTAAATGTTCCTTATCATATATATACAATTTCAAAATAGATGATACTTTTATTTTTCTTATTATCATTAACTTTAAGAAACATTCAACTGACCTGAGATGCAAATAAATCCAGAAGAGAAAAAAGCCTCATTGTATGAAGACAAGCTATCCGTCTGGGCATAGACGGCATATGTCGACATGTGTGAACAGGCACATTCCACATAGTCTGAAGTGACATCAACCACTTTGCAAAACTGACTATCGGACAACCAGCTAGAACAAAAACAACAATGAAAATGACCATTCTTGTTTCATTAGAGTACTTAAGGTGTTGAGAAGGATTGCACAGTGGAAGCATTTGTTGAATTTAAGAGTTCTTTAGTCAATCCTTAAGTGAAGCCCCATGATTAAGCAGAATGGCTGAGGAGAGTAGCTTGTACAGGACAAGAAGCAAATAGTTGCCTGAGGGTGAGCTACACAATTAACCTGGAAAAGTGGCCTATAAGGCTAACCAAATCCAAAGGAGTACTGTGCTTTTATAGGAGAATTTCTATAATCACACTTTTTAAATACAATCAAAATCAAAGTACGATCAAATTTTAACATTATGAATAAAATATACCAGCTTTACCTGTGTAAGAAAACAAGCCTACACAGAAATTATAGTTGTAGAGGGTTGTATTAATCACCCTGTCAGTTGGGGAAAATAGAAAAAAAAAACTATATCTCATATATTTATTTTTGAACAATGAATCTCTTCAAGTTCTTGCCAGGACTGATGTCTTTTATGTGGCTTGACCTATGAGCTGAAAACATTTTGCTAAGTTATAGCCAGTACAGCCCAAAGATGTATAGCCACATTTTTTTGAGGAGTCTTGGGCAATGCCATTGGTTGATCTCTTTTTAGTGTTTTGCGTTTTTCATTCTCTTTCTTTTCTTTTTAAATAGTTTTTTTGTTTGTTTAGTATACAGTAATAATCACAGAGGAAATGACTAACACAATTGTGACAGTGTTCTACTGATATGAGGCAGAATTCCATTCTTGGCCCTGGTTTATTCAAAACTCAGTAGTTTTGATCATTCAATAGTATCATCAATGAATTAGATGAAGGAAAGCTTAACTGTCATATTGGTAGAGAGGGATGGATGGAAGGAGAAGGGGGTGAGAGAGAGAGATGAGAAATATGTATGGATAGGGAAGAGACAGGGTTTGAGAAAACAAACATTTATTAAATGCCTACTATATATGGGCAGTGTGCTAAACATTTTTCCTAGAAAAGATTTCAGAATTAAGAAATGGCCTGGGAATAAAGAAGCCTGGAAACTATTTCATGTTTTCCCCTGATTTCTAAGAAAAATTCTCCAAGGGCATAAGAGTCTTAACCTCTAATTTCAAAGATAAATTTGAGATATCAGTTAAAGTCAGGGTATCAATCAACAGTACTGAGATCAGAAATTAGAAATCGTGAATCTCAATTCGACTATCCAACCATGAGAAGTCAACAATATTAGAACTATGGAGGGTCGATCTGTTTCACAGCTCTAAAGTTCCAGCTACCTGCTCCTGAATGTCCTTAACAATTTCTTAAACAGTTTAATAGTATATCATAACCTTATATTCAGAGTTAACGACAGACCTGCAACTGATACTTTGTCCAAAACACTCACATTTAATGTTACCTCGATAATGTAATTTCACTTTATAGGCCTCAGTTTCCTCCTTCGTAAAATGAGGAGGTTGAACTGACCTCCAAGTTCCATAGTCTATGAACCTATGAATGTGATCAATTCAGCATTTCTAATTAACTTTTCAATTCAATCTAATAAATATTTATTAAGTGATATATCAATGCACTAAATTTGCATAGCAATATTGGAAGAGAAGCTTGAGGCCTAACCCTAGACTACATAAGAATCCAGTCTTGAGATTTTATACCAGGTTATCAATGGGCTGGAAATACAACACAAACCTTCTGAGAATGCTTTTGGTCTTCACAATAACCCTGTGAAATAGATCATGGAAGCAGCCTCACTTTACAGATGAGGACTCAGCTCAAGAGGAATTAAGTGACTTGCCAAAGCTGACATGATGAACAAATAGCACAGTCAAGACTCGAACCCAGACCTTCTCACACTGGATACTCTTTCTTCTTGCCACAAGTGACTCCATTAGAGGGCTTTTCATAGCTGGCCACATAGCAGTAGTGAGTCCTATGGCCAGACTGGAAGGCAGAGAAAGAAGGAATCCTTTCCAGCTTTGCAGATCAGTTCATAATAAGTATAAGGTAGATTCTACCAACCTAGGTTGCTGGCTTTCTAGCATTTCATGAGGTGGGGAGAGAAGAAGGAAGGGAGAGAGGAAAGAAGGGAGAAATGAAGGGAAGTGGGAAGGGGAAAAGAATGGAGGAGAAGAGAGGAAGAAAGAGAAAGAATGGAGGAAAGGAGGAAGAGAAGAAAGGAGAAAAGGGTGACATAGGAAAATAAACAAGCACAGTGCAACATTCCATCCTTTTAAAAAATATATATACATTTTTTTAAAAAGAATTTATCTTATCTGTTCCATCTTTTTTGTCCGTTCCTCCAATCCCACGTCTTTCAGTGAGGAGAGGAAATTCTGTCAAAAGACACACCAGGTGCATGTGTGTTTGCTTGATCACTTGTTTCATGGAAATATTTTATGATATTAAAAATCTTCAGAGACAGCTGGTTTTTAAGAAGTCAAATAATTTACATGGCTTGTCTTTTCATATTTAATGCCAGAGATATGATGATCAGTCTCCTCAGTGCACAAAATGTGTTTCTTTTCTGTTTTGTTTTGTTTTAATTATTTTAAAGTTGTCTATTAAAAAAAGGTTAGGATAAACTTGGAAAGAGTGGATGACTTTGATATTGCTTGTCACAAACCATATTAAAAACAAAGCAGCAAAAAAAAAGAAAGGAGGAAAGGAAGGAGAGGAGGGAGGAAAGAAGGAAGGGATGTAGGAAAAGAGGAGAGAGGAAGGAAGGAAAGGAAGGAGGAATGCAAAAGGGAAGGGAGGGAAAGAGAAAGGGAGGAAGAGAAGAAGGGAAAGAAGGAAGGGATATTAGCAATATTATTTAATGACTTCATGACTGAATGTTTCTTCCCATCCAATACCACAGCATTCTCTACCTGTTTGTGTTCACCAATCCATAGAGTTAATCAGAAGTGAGTAACAGAAAATTATATTCAAATCTAGCTCAAGTAATGCTGGTCACCTAGAAAACAAAAGCCACAATTATGAAAAAGTACCTTGCAGCAGCCTGATTCCAAAGGAGGCACAAGGACTTCTGGGGAACAATCCGGTGTTCTATAGCATAAATCCGATAAAGGACCTCATTGTTGTCTGTCAGTGGATATGAACTCTGACCCTTCACACTCAAAGATAAAACCTGTAACATTAAAAAAAATTTCTTTTAATAAAAATTTTTTTCAAAAATAATCATGGTAAAAACTTCACTCAAGTTTTCTAGTTAATATTATCGCCAACATTTTGGGGCGGCTAGGTGGTGCAGTGAATAGAGCACCAGCCCTGGAGTTAGGAGGACCTGAGTTCAAATCTGGCCTCAGACACTTAACACAAAAACTAGCCATGTGACCTTGGGTAAGTTGCTTAACCCCAATTGACCTCCAAAAAAAAAAAAGCAAAATAAAATATTATCAACAAAATTGTCTCTTACTACCTTCAGTTCAGACCATTGCTTCATTCTTATTATTTTTACCCATTCAGCTATTCTTAGGTAACTAATGAATAAAATACACCTAACTTCTTCTCACTTAATGGCTACATAGCTCCATTTTATTTCATATTAACACTAATATTAAGAACTACTCACCATTGCACCCATCTGTGCACTCTTTCTTTGGCTTATACTTACTGGCTTCCCTGTCTTTTAGCATTAAGTACTTGGGATTTGCTTGAAATTGAGTTACTTTCTTTTATAATCACTTACTAGAATTTCAATTTTCAAAAGCTTAAAAATATTTTACATGTGTCTTAACTGCGGCAACTGTAAAATCTCATATGTTATCTACAGAAAGAAGATGTTCTTTCTGATTATAATGTTTGGTATGTCTGCAGGAACCAGAAACTTCAGAACGTTCATCATAGTGGTAGAAAAAAAGTCAGCTGAGGTTACTGAGGTTAAAAGAGAAACAAATATGGACTTCATGAGAAGAAGAAATTACTTTGAAATGAAAAACTACCTTGTTGTTCAGGGCCAGAACATTGTTACCAGTTATAAACCACTGTTGGCTGCTATATTCCGTAAATTGTACTAATTTGCATTTCTTTTCACCAGCCATAAGACTTGCATCTGGGACATCCAATAATCTTTCAGGAACTTGTATATAATCCCCCTCCTTTCCTTCGAATTTGTGTCCATTGATTTGCTGTGGATACCAGTGAAGGGCCAATATTGACAAATATGGACATTTGTCAAGTAAGGTTTTGCTTCTGTTGAAATAGAAAAGAAAGACTTCTTTTGAAATATTATACAAATAGAAATAAACACAATCATGTTTATTTAAGTACATATGTGCTACCCTCTGTACATTAAGGTGACATTGATGACCTAGCATCAATAGGGCATGTATTTTGAGCTGCTTTTTGGAAGGTTTGTATGGATTCTTCTCTATTTTTTTTTTGGTTCTCTTTGTAATCCTTGACATGAATTTTTGAGTCACCTGTGATTTAAGGCATGATATGTGTCTGTGAAAACAGAATTCCCATAATGATATTCATCTGACCTGATATCATGTTGCTCCTCTGATCAAAAACTTTCAGGGGCCTAAAAAAATCCTCTTACCTCTGTAATAAAATAAAATAAATCTTCCTCAGCCAAGCCTTAAGACCTTTACAATACTGTTTCAACCTATGTATCCAGCTTTATTTTACCTTGAAATCTGTGATGCCTTCATCTTCCTTCCTATTTTATTTGGATCAGTAAATATTATAAAAATACACATTTATGTCTAAACATACATGAAAAAATCTTACTTTTTGTATTTAAGACTTTAAAATGGATAACATTAACGCTAAAGAATGATAAGCAAAGTGCTGATTTTTACATACATTTTCAAATCTTTTAGCTGTCAGACATCATAAAATATTCCCTTGAAGTGATTTTAATTATAATATGTTTTATAGCATTAAGTATATATCTGAATTTCAATGAAATAGTATGACTAGACTTTCATGTGAAGGCAAGCCTTAATGACTGATAGTAAAACTAACAGCAGATATATAACAAACTTTGTAGAGTTACCTCAAACTTTCCTAACAAGGTACGTCTAATAAAGCAGAATGCCCTTGTTTTCAAACAATCAATAATGCATGAGAATGGGGAGGGAGGGTGAAAATATCAATATAATGTTTGTACAATGCTGTCAAACAATCATTTTACTGGTAAATGAAATTTAAATTTTAGAAGTTATTTTTCTTAGTCTTTAAAGCATTACTGTAATAATCAAAAACTTGTGATATTTGGCATACTGATACAGTATAAACATGGAAAGAAAATAAAAAGTTTATCCAAAGACAGATCATAGTTATCAATGCCTCACCTATATCATAAAGATATTAATTTGAGTAGAGGCATAATTCTTACAATAGGAATGGCTTTATGCCCTTTGAAATATATCCATCATTATGCTCAAGGATTCACCACTTTTAATAAATACACTTTCTTAAACAAGGTGTTCCAAAATGTTTTTTTCAAATGTTCCAAAACTTTTAATGAAGTTTTAAGCTACTAGTCAATAGTTTTAAAATTGAAATAAGACTTCTAAGACACACTGTATTAGTTAAGATTGAGGGTCATAATTTTTTTTAATTTTAGAAATTAAAAAGTTAAAAAATATTGAGGCTCATTTGGCAGCTTTATATCACAAGATTCTTAAGATTATGGATTTAGAGCTGGAAGGGACCTTAATGGTCATCTAGAATAACTCTGCCATTTTCCAGATGATGTAACTGAAATCCAGAAAGGTAAAGTGGTTCATCTAGGGCCAAGGCACTAGACTGTACTCTCAAGACTAACAACTTCATCCCACAGTACTAACATAAAAGTAGGATGAAAATCAGGCTCCAATAAAAGAAGCAGAGCAAATAATACAAGCCTTTTTCTTCTACTGCCACAACCACTATGTAACCTGTTATGGGGTCTTCTGTGATGCCCACCCTTGCTTCTTCTGAAGTAAATGTTCTACAGAACAGGGCCAGTATTTATTGAATAGGCACTAAATATCTACTGGGTGTTCAACACTATACTAGCATCAATGAGGGAGTAGAAAAGAAGAAGAGATGGTTCCTGCCCTCAAGAAGCCTGCATACACACAAAAACCAAAAGAGGACAACTAAGAAGCATTATATGAATAAGTGTAATACAAAAAGTATTTGTCACAGGAAAGAAAGAATGCCAGCTAATAAACACAGCAAGGATAGCAATGAATAGAATCATTAACATTGATTGTGTTTACCATTTATTCCCAATTCAAATAGCTAACTAAAAGTTACCACTTATTGAAAAAAAAAATTTAAAAGGAAACTTTTTCACTTCACGAGTAGGTCAAAATTTTACAGGCACTACATATAAAACTAAGAAACCACGGTTCATATGAGTAATAACTATGGCAAAAGATTTTGACTAATTCATTCATTTGGGGAATAGAAAGTTAAGTAAAAAGAAAAGTAGTGAATTTGGTAACTGTCTTCATGATGTAAGCAAAAAACACATGTAGTCTTAAATCATGCCTCTCTCTGATAAGGTGATGATGATGATGATGTAGAATAAAAAGTAATTAGAGTAGGCTAATAGGGTAGGTTATAGAGTACCTTTCAGCTGAATTGGTTTAAAAAATAATGTTAACATAAACATCAAAAGCTCTATCCCCATATATGTTCTTTATCATTTTTCCATTCTATAGTCATAATCTTCCTCCTATGCCCATCTTGCAAACAAATGTCATTAGACAAAAAGTATATTGAATCAACAGAAATTCATTACAATTATTGAATAAGAAGAGGGGAATCAACTTGAAACACATGGGAGCACTGGATTTGGAATGTGAAGACATCAGTTCAAATTCTGTCTCTGCTCCTTACTATCTGTGTGGTTTTGGACAAGGCATTTATCCCTCTTGGGTCTAACTTTCCTTGGGCAAGATGAACTTATGAGATCCCTTCAACTCTAAATCTTCAAGCTTAGAAAGTATTGTATGTGAACTAAGTGCAAAAGCATCTTTGGAGAAAGTTTTTTTGTTTTTGTTTTTATTTTTGCAGAAGAGGACTTTTAAGCAAGGTCTTGAAGAAAGTTATTGATATGCATTAGTAGAAAAGAAAGGGAAATTATCCAGTTTATGGAAGTAGGATAAATAAGAAGTCTGATAAGCAGGAATATGGTAAAAAGTCAGAAGATTAACATTGCTGGAATGGGGTTGGGGAGGGGTGGGATGGCCTTGTTGGGCACAAAATAAGCTTGCTAATAAAAGAAATATCTCAATAATTTACCTGGAGAATAAGTCTTACAAACTTGAGAAAAATCTTGAATTTTCACTCAGACTGATATTTCATCTGATAAATCAGAGGCTAGTTTGTTATAAAAACATATAGGAATGCATTCTGTAATCTCTAATTTTCCTCTAAATATACAGCTAATTGAGAGTTTTCTCCCCTATGAAATTCCACAGGACACTATAAGGACCTGCAGAAACGAAAAAGGGCTTCTCAAAAAATATTAAAGTGAAGCTTATAAAAAGTAGAAGACTAATTGAGGTATCTTTTTTATGCAAAGAAAACAACAGAAAGAAGACCAAAAAGAAACGGGGTAGCTTTGAAAGCTACAGGTTGAACTTAAATATTTTAAAAGAAAACTAAGTAGTACATAATAAAGATCTGTAATATTACACTCTCTTTTTCTGTTCTATTGTGTATGTGGAAATGATGGTTTTACTTGGTGCTTGCTAGGCTCAGAATAAAAAAAATGAAGACTACTTCCTTTTTCCTATTACGTGAATAAATAGCAGTTATGTGTTTTGTTTTTAATAATAATATAATATTTATATAGTCTGTTGTGGTTTATAAAGTATTTTATATGTGTAGTATATTGATTCTTTGAGGTTTGTTGCTGAAGTAATACTGCTCTGAATTCTATGAGAAACCTTAAGAGAGTTGGGGGGATTTAGTCTGATTCAGGATTCTGACAAGGCTATTATTGATGAATTTTACATATAAGCTATAGTAACTGGGAAAATATATAGATGTTAGTACTGTTGTATGATTTTGAGAATTTGATTACCAATCAAAAGCTAAAGTGGATGGTCAATCTCAGAAGGGACCTATAACTGAACCCAGAAAGATAAGAACAAGAGAGATACAAAAAGACTAATTCCACAACTGCTTCGGCAAAATTTGAAACTGGAAGTGACGGATACTCTAGTTGTTATTAAGGAGTAAGTGTAGCTGAGAAGAACAGACTGAAGGCAGAAAATCTGACAAGTCACTCAGGGGATCCACTAATTTGGTTAAGTTGTGCCCGGTGAGGTGTTAGTCAAGCACAACTTAGTCAAACATCAACTCAGTTTAACAAAAGAAGCACGTATTTAACACAAAAGGTATATTCACTTAAGATCTTCTGACAGTTCCTGAGACAGAATGATCAGAAGTGTGCAGTTCTAGAGTTATGGATTATCCTGAGCACATGTATCTCACTGGTTGGTTTCTATAAGTATATGCCCAAAAGACTGAAGATACACTGGTGGAAGTACAATCCAGATTTATATGTGGTTTATAATATACTTGTTATTTAGGCATTTATTTTGATAAAAGGGATGTTATTTCTTTTAGTTTGTTGTTAAGTAGGTGGTTATGTTTAAGACCTAAAAATGTGAGTAGGTGGTTGTGTAAGAGCTAATGTGGTGAGTAGGAGAACTATATTCCCTCACAGTGACGTTATGCTTAGGACCCTGAGGGAATCTGAATGTGATCCTGTGACAACAGTTCTTCTCTATGGTCTAAATCTGCCAGTTCAAAGGCAGTTTGGAGCAATCAAGTCAGCCCAAAGAATGAAGATGTGTGCCCTCATGCCCTGTGAGAGAGGTGTGAGGGGTTACAGCATGGTGGTCATCCCATGCAACATTATAAATATATTATCATCATATATTATCATATAAATATCACTTAATATTCACAACAACCCTTTGAGGAAGGTGCTATTATACTCATTTTACAGATGAAGAAATTGAGGCTGAGAGTTTGTTAAATGATTTGCTCAGGATCACTCAGCTACTAAGAATTCCAGGCAGGATTTGAACTCAGGTAATTAAGACTTTATACACTATGCCATCTAGATACCTAAATGAACCTAAAGTTTCATGTTCAAGCAGTCCATCACTCTGTAAGAAAGGCTGTCTGCCATGTATTTCAGTTTAGCAATTAGTATTTCTCTTGACATTTTTCTCTTGTCAGATCCCTACTATTAATTTAAATGTTATTTTCAAGCTTGAGTATCATCTACAGGAGGTAGCTTAGGCATGGATAGAACATATTTAATTCACTTTTTTTTTTTTGCTTTTTTGGAGGGCAATTGGGATTAAGTAACTTGCCCAAGGTTACATGGCTAGTTTTTTTGTGGGGGTGTTAAGCGTCTGAGGCCAGAACTGAACTCAGGTCCTGTTGACTCTGGGGCCAGCGCTTTACTCACTGCGCCACCTAGCTGCCCCTATTTAATTCATTTTTGACTCAACAATAGTTCCACTGGGAAAGCCATATCAGTAGTACAAAGCAACACTATTAAGCCCTGCTAAACTTTGGACTTTCATTTTCATTTGTTTTCTATTCAGGATTTCACTTTTATCCATTGTATGGTCTAATGGTAGTTAACAACATAAAGATTTTATTTTTAAAGAAACTTGGAAGCATTGAGAAATGCAAGAGTAAGTGATTTATATTATATATATTATATACACACACATACTTACGTTATATATTATACTATTATAGATACTATAAAAGAGATATAGGAAATACTTAAGCAATTTTATCACATAATTGTATTCAATGGCATAAGATAGTCACTTTTCACCAGGAGATCCACAGGTAACATCAGTGAGAAGAGAAAAGGCAAACTTTTCAGTCACTTCGGCAAATTGGCTGAAGCCCCTGGTATCCTTACGTCGTGGGTTAATCAGAGTACAAAGGATGTCATAAAAAAGATTTCTGCTTCTAACATTGAACACTTGTTTTTTGCCTTCAACTGCTATCTGGAAAAAAACAGAAATAGGACACCGCATCAGATTAATGAAATATATTCTTTCTATTCATCAATACATACAACATATTTTTTGGAGAGACATACTGTCATGGTGGAAAAGGAGCTGACCTCAGAGCCAGGAAGCACTGGGTTCAGCTTCTGCCTCTAACACCTCCAAGTTATTTCACCCTTCAGTGATCCAGGCAACTCAATAAGAATATAAATTGTAAAACAGGATCTGATATTTATTGGTATAAGGAATTTCCTCACTGAATGTTCCTATGCCAACAAAATCAAAGCATCAGATTAAAAATAATGTCTTTTAGCAGTTGTGTCAGATATTAAACCACAATAAAATGAATAATTTTATTTTTAAAATTAAACATAAGTTATGCTAGGGAAGTGACTAAAATGGCTACAATCTTTCACCCAAAATCCTATTGCCAGTTATATACTCCAAAAAGGGAAATGAAGGAAAAAAGGTCCTATTTGTAACACTTATGTGCTCAAAAAAGAACTAGAAACAAGGTACAGTGGACGTCTGTCAGTTGGAGAATGGTGAAAAGAAATTGTGGCATACTGTCATAATTCAATATAACACTACTGATTTCCTATCAAAAGGACGAATATAATGCTATAAAAAGCATAGGAACTGATACAAAGAGGGCAGCTTTAGAAAAATAGTATTCACATCTATAATAGAATAAATGGAACAAAAAAAATTACCAAAACAAGTGGAACTGAATCCTATAAAACTGTAATGACCAAGTCTGAGAGCCCCAAAGAATAAATATGAAAATGAACCTCCCTCCCTTCCTTGCAAAGGTGGAGGATTATGGGTATGCAACAGTAGACATAATGTTGGACTTGCTTGATGTGTTGATTAGTTTTGCCGAATTGTTTTTATTTCTTTTTTGCATTCTTTGTCCTAAAGAATGACTCTCTAGCAGAAGGAGAGAAAAGTATATATTGGGAAAGGTAGAAGATACAAAAAACAGAAGACATTAAAAAATTATGTTACCTATGATAAATGAATTAATGAGAATTTGTCATAATGTTTTTTCAATTCAATTGTATGTAATTTTGTTCAAAAGGGTCAGAGTAAATGATCATCTCTCACGAAGGGATTAGGACAGAGACAGAGATTAGAGTTTTAATTATGTCAGTATAGGAGCTCCTGGTGAGGTCAGCACTTTCTCTGAAACTTAAAGAGTCTTAAGAGAGTTGCCTAGAGCACTGAAGGATGAAATGACCTGTCCAGGATAACACAAGCAGAATGTGTCAGAGAACAGGTTTAGACCCAGGTCTTCTCAACTCCAAGGACCTCTCTCTATCCATTCTTTCACAATGCTTTTGCCATGAGGTGATTTTAAAAATGTTTTAAAGGTCTTTTTTTTTGTTCTTCCATACTTTTTTTTCAAATTTTATAATATTTTTATTTAAAGCTTTGAGTTCCAAATTTTATTCCTCCCTCACTCCCCCACTTTTCCCCTCCCTAAGATGGTAAGCAATCAGATATAGGTCATTTATGTGCAAGTAAGTAAAACATTTCCATATTAGATATTTTGTAAAAGAAGACTATGATTATCTCTAAAATGATGTAAACTAAAACAATTACTTATGAAAGCTTAGAGTATGAAGCCTTTTGCTCATTTCTCTATAATCAAGGTTGAGTTTGTGAAAGAGATGAGAAAAATAATACAAAAAAAATTGTGTGGAGAAATAAATTTTGTAAAAATAACCAGAGACAAAGTAGATAGAGGACATCCATCCCTGCCTCCTATCACCTCTAGACTTCTTCACCTCTACCTTTTCTCTATGCTATCTTTCACCACTTCCTCCCAATCTCTCTTCTGCTTTTCAGCTTCCCTTTATGTGTTTTCTTCCTCTATTAGAATATAAACTCCTTGAGAATAAGGACCATTTTCTTTGCTTGTATTTTATATCCCCAGCTCTGCCTGGAACATACATAGTAAGTGTTTAATAAATGTTCTTTCCATCTATCTATCTATCTATCTATCTGTCTGTCTGTCTGTCTGTCTGTCTGTCTGTCTGTCTGTCTGTCTAGGATCTATCTAATTAGAGTAAATGGACTAAGAAGGAGACCAGAAAGGGCAAAATGATAAAGTATTCTGAAGTCTCTAATGAAAAAATTTGGGAGCATACAGCAATGAATACTGAAAAGGTGATAGTGGAGAATTTGGAAGGAGCCATGTTCTGGTTACATTCCCTAGTCACAATAATTGAAGGAAAAAGTAATCAAAATGCAGTTTCATAAATTATAGGTACACCCTGCCAAATTCATTAATTGATTCTACAAATACAAGATAAATAAAGAAACATTGTTGGGTGCACCCATATCACAAAAATAGTGTTGTACATGGATAATTAGTCTATAGTTGAGATCTGGTGATTTTTAAGGCATAATCCCTACCTTGCCAGTTATAATGGCATCAGTGGTATGCTGAAAAGAGCATGGCTTTAGAATCACAGGACCTGGGATTAAATCCTTGTCTTGTGACTCAGTACCTGCCTGACTTTGACCAAGTCATTTAAAGTTACTTCAAGTATAAAATGACTGGATTGAATAGCATTGTCTCTAAAGCTACTTCTAGTTCTAAATATTTAAATTCTATGGTATCAAACTAGTTTGAAGAATCCTATTTGTTGCTAGAAAACATGGAGTAATTGTGGGAATGTTTGGAGGGAGGATGTAAGGACACCAAGGAGGAAAACTCAGCAATATTTTATGAGGTACTACATGTGTGGGGAGAAAATGTTAGAAGAGGGGCAGCTAGATGGTGCAGTGAATAGAGCACTGGCCCTGGAGTCAGGAGGACCTGAGTTCAAATATGACCTCAGACACTTAACACTTAATAGCTGTGTGACCTTGGGCAAGACATTTAACCCCAACTGCCCTGCCTTCCTCCCTCCAAAAAAAGAAAAAGAAAAGAAAATGTTAGAAGAAAATTTAAATTTAATGCTTAGAATATACATAAGATGAAATTTCACCTCATAGCATCATGGCAGTTGGAAACAAAGAAAGTATTCAGTAATTACAGGATGCTAATATTCTTTGGAACACATCAATCAAGTAAGCAAGTACCTACTATGTGCTTGGTGTTGTACTAAGCATTTTAGATATAAATACAAAGAATGAAGCAATCCCTGTGTGTAAGGACCTTATGTTATAATGGTGAAGATGAACATGTCTAGAAATACATTCAGAACAAATATAAATAAATACAAAGTAGGTAAATATACCTACTAACTAAACTAAAGTACTAAAGTAGTAACAATGGGAGAATTGGGAAAGGTTTCAAGCAGCAGATGGTACTTGAGCTGTATCTTGAAAAGGAAGATTAGGATTCTATGACGGGGTGGTGAGGAGGGCATGTATTCCAGACTTGGGGAACAGCCAGTGAGAAGCCACTAAGAGGGTAAAATAGCATGCCATGGATAAGGAATGGAGAGAAAGACAGTTTGGTTGGAAAGCAGAGTATAGGAAGGAAAACATCTAACAAAATGGAAAGAGCCTACAATGAGACTGTGAAGGGCTTTAAAAGTTCAATAGAGAAGTACATGTTTTATTCCTAAGACTATTTTTTTTGCCTTTTTTTTGGAGGGCAATTGGGGTTAAGTAACTTGCCCAAGGTACCACGGCTAGTTTTTTTTTTGTAGGTGTTAAGTGTCTGAGGCCAGAACTGAACTCGGGTCCTCCTGACTCCTGGGCCGGCGCTTCTCACTGTGCCATCTAGACGCCCCTGTACATGTTTTATTCTAGAGGCTACAGGAAGCCACTGGAGTCAACTAAGCACAACAGTCAGACTTTTTTGCAGTGTATGGGATAGGCAGGAGTAGGGAGAGACACAAGGCAGTTAAGACTAATTATGAGGCTGTTGCAATAACCTAGGTGGGAAGTGAGGAGTCCAGAAGGAAGGTAGTAGCCAAGTGAATAGACAGAAGGGGCTTGATGCAAAACACGTCAAAGAGATGGAAACAGGAAAATTTGGCAACTGACTGGACATGTGAGGTGAGGGAGAGTGGAGAAGTCAAGATTACAAACCTGGGAGACTGGAAGGATGGTGGTACCTTTACAGAAATAGACTATTTGGAAGAGGGAAGGGTTTGAGGAAGATAATAACTTCAATTTAAGACATGCTGAATCTGAGCAGTCTCTGGGACATCCCATTTGAAATGTCCAATAGACAAATGATGATGTGGAACTGAAGCTGAGGGGTGAAACTGGAATATGTATGTGTATATGCATGTGTATAAATACATGTGTCATCTTTGTTTAAAGGATACACTTAAATGGATATAAGGATAATATATGTCATCTGAATGATGACATAGGGGTTAATGTGGATTATATACCATGACATATATATATGAGCATATTTTTTTAAATCCACATATTTAAAAGTGCCCATTTTGTAATAAGGAATTTTACCAAAAGGCACCTGTGGCATAGCAGGAATAAAAATGGCTCCAGAGGTCAGGAGGCCTATGTTCAAGGCCTACCACAGACTCTAGTGGCTATGTGATATATTTAACTTCTGAATGCCCAAAACAATTCTTAAGACTATAGTTGGAATAAAATTATATTTTATTCTAGTCTGCACCAATGAGTGGAGTTTCCTTCCCAGACTTTCTCACATGGACACAATTACAGATTAAAAAAAAACAAAAACCAATCTGACCTATCTATATCTCCACATATATGTACATATATATAATATATATACACATGTATCTATGTGTACACATATACATAAACACATATATAGTTTTCTATTATGTGTACACAGACATAGTAAGAGGAGAAGCATGAGTTGTTAATTGTGTTTAATGTACGATTGAGACCCCTAATTCTAGTGTAACCGAAATAGAGAAAAGTTTTTTAAGCAACATTAATCTCTGGAATGTTTTACATATGTGTTAGTCCTATAAAATATTTGATATCAGAACTGACCTTGTTTGAAATAATTATATTTTCCACTAAAGCTCAACATACTTTAGCTGGCACATAGTAAGAATGTTTTTTCTTTTAGAATTCAGTCACATTTTTCTATTCTGGTTTTTTAGAATACCTTTCCTCTAATATTTTTGGGTTTTCATTTCATGTAAATTGTTCATGTATGATGGAGAAAATTACATTGGCTAAGTGTAAGGAAGAAACAAAGCTAATTAGATTTTCCCATCTTGGGCATCTCTGGTAACTGAGTTTTGTAATTCATGTCTTTGAAATCTGGATGTCTTAATCTATTTGTAACTGCTCACTTCCTGTTTCCTTTTACCCAGTGAATCCATAAACAGCAATCAAGAAATGTCTATACAACTTCATGTAAACAAGTTTCAAATGTCTGTGGCTCTCATATAACTATCTAAAATAATAGACTTTGTTATGTCTTTTAAAATCAATGCTTAAAATCAGTTTAAAACTGTTTATCCTCATAGAACCTAATTACACTTTTCCTTTCTATACCACCTTCCAAATTATCATAAACACAAGAGGTTTTATCACTAGCAAACAAATAAGAACATTTCCTTTAGAAAATCCTTATCTAACTCACTCCTCCTAATCTGATACAAGCCATTCCAGCTGGTTTGTAGAGCTATTTGGCAAGGAGAATTTTGTGGGGTACTTCGTTTTTTTTCCACCTCTCTTCCACAGAGAGTTTAAAATGTTTAGCTTTTGCCTACAGTAGTTTCTTAGCTGGGAAAATGATAGGGTGCAGACATGAAAAGTATGGTTATAAAGCAATGTTATAATATCATGTAATCAAACAAAGCAAGCAAAGTGATGTGCCCATGTGTAAAACCAGAAGCTGTTCACATGATTTCCTTTGGATTTTCTGGCTAATCACTGATAGCTCTGTATAATCTCCTAGGAGAAAAGGACTCAGAGAAGGCCTACCCAGGAAATGAGATTTGTTAAGAAAGGACTGAGGAATTTGTCAGGCATCTTGACAGCAAGTGTCCCTATGTGACCTATAATTTCCCTTTCCATGTCTATAAAGCTAGTTATAAAGGCTTCTGCTCTTCATTCTCTTACTTGTTTTTCTTGGGTGATACGAATGTTGGAAGAAATGGAAGACTCCAGAGCAACTGAGTCATCTTGGGCCCTGAACTATACTAATATTTTTTTTTTACCCATTTGGTACAAAAAGGGTAAAATAGACTGAAAATATGATGAACATAAAATGAAAGCATATAACTAAAAGATATTAAGTAAAGAAAAAAGTTGTATTAATTCAAATGATTTGTGCTCAGAAACATGTGATAATAGAGATTATATAATAATTACATTACTCAGATTATGTAGTAATAATATTGATGTCTTATGGGTCAATGTCACAGAGGTGGAGCTGAAAGAAGTCTCAGAATACTAGAACAATACTAGCAGAGAGAGTCATATTCCATATGGGTCATTATATTCATAAGCAATTTCATGGAGGCCACTAATTATTTTCTTAGAAATGCTTACCTTGTCTATTAGATACATGACAGCACTAAGTTGTTCGTCTGTGTTTTCAGTGGCTACTTTGAGATTTAGGTTGTGGAGCACTCTGATCAAAATATCTTCATCCAATGGCTGGTGTAGCTGATCAGCTAGCCCCCAAAAGGACTGAGAATCAGTATCAGACACAATAGTGACATTGGCAGTGCCATACACTTTGTCTATTCTGGCCCCACCTATGGGGTCAGAAAGTGCAATCTGGAAACGCTTAGGATATGGATTTAAAGATTCTGTCTCTGGGGTTAGGATGACGTCTAATATAGCATTTCTCTGGCCAGGTTCAAAAATCAATGTGCCTGCAGACTTGATAAAATCTTTCCCTGAAATGGCCGGAGATATGAGAGTACGGCCCACTGTTTCAGCAATCCTCAGCTCCTAGAATTGCAACAGAATAATTTCAGTTAAATAATTGTGCTTCTATTTTTATAGAATCTGATTTACCTCAAACAAAAGATCTTGAATAGACAATGACAACTTTAATTTGTTAGATAAACATGCAAAGGGGAGATTCCTGGTAGCTTACAGGACAAACTGTGAATTATTCCAACGCCAAACATAGATGAATAATCTCAAGGAATACAAATTCCAAACCTACACTGAAGTCTGATTTTACTGAATCAACAATTCCCATGATACAACTTATAGGATACACATATGCAATTTAGGTACAAAATTCTTGAATGAGGCATTGTTCTTTTCATATTACATCATGGCTACTTTATGGCTGGAAGCATCATGAAAGGACTGGTCCTTCATTGGCCAGTTTCAATCCCACATGCAGAGACTTGGTGCCAGCCAGGAAATATCTGCACATGCTTTCTATAACCTACCAAGAAAGGCAAATCCAAGCATATCCTAAGGACAAGACCCCCAATGGCCAGTTTTCCCATTACAAAAAGATTAATAGATATAGTATGGTAGTAACACTATATTCCTCAATTGTTACATGAATGAATGAAACATTTATTAAGCACTTAAAACTGGTAACTCATTTTAAAGTCATATTTTACCTACTTAATAATACATGTATTTTTAAAATCTACTGACCTGTCTTTCTGATCATGTAAAATGAGGAATTTCAATTCATTCTAGAAAATTAAATTTATTAGCTGAGGAAGATGGAGCTGCCACAGCTCCTTCCAAAAGGCCAACAAATGAACACCAGGGTACATAGACCAATGGAAGAAGCAGCCAGAGGGCTCCAGAAACAAAGTCATCATACTCATGGTGATGCATTTGTGGTAAGGAATATCCCACATATATTATACACATACCATAAATCTAATTATGATTTCCTGTCACCTTCAAAGGTGACATTTTAAAGTCGAGGCAATAATATTTTTAAGGGCAACAAATTTTTTACTTTAAAAAATTCTCCAACTAGTTTTTTTTTATCCTTTTGAGGGGAGTAAAGAAGGAAAAAGAATTGGGGGTTAAGAATGAAAACCTTAATTTAGCCTCACATTGACACATAAGTATTCTTAGGCTAATATACCATACTAAAATTCTATATGTGTGTGTGTATATACACATACAATATAATCTAAAATAAACAGGGAAATATAGGAAGTTTAAGATAAATACTAAGAAAGATTTTGAATATACTAAAGCATCAAAACAATAAGGCAGAAGAAGAAATGTGGTTTTTTTTAAGTGTTTGAGATCGACTGGTGAAAATTTTGTGGGCTAGCAAACAACTCTATGAGGCTAGAATTCTAAATCAATGTGTAAGATGAATTTGCATAATAGCTCTAATTAAATACAAGGAAATAAACTAAATGACCACTCTATAATCCTAAATGGTAAAGCTTCAATGTTAATGGACATGTGATCTCATCTGAGGGTGCTAGCTGGTAAATATGGAGGATACAGTGGTGGACCTAGAGTCAGGAAGACCTCTGTTCAAATACAGTCTCAGGGGGCGGGTAGGTGGCACAGTGAATAGAGCACCGGCCCTGAGGTCAGGAGGACCTGAGTTCAAATGTGACCTCAGACACTTAACAAAACTAGCCGTGTGACTTTGGGCAAGTCACTTAACCCCAATTGCCTTCCAAAAAACAAAGAAAAGCTGCTTCAAATACAGTCTCAGGCACTTATGCAGCTATGTGCTTCTGTTTGCTTCAGTTCCTCATTTGTAAAATGGGAATAATAACAACACTTACGATGGGTTACTGTGATGATCAAATGAAATACTATTTGTAAAGAGCTTGGCATAGCACCTGGCACATAGTAGGCATTATATAATCCTTTCCCCTCCCACCCCAAACAGGCGTTCCCCATGACATCGCAGATTAAGTTATCTGCATCTTCTTATCCTTTGTGATTCTAGGCCAGGTCTCAACAAAGCATTCACCCAAGGTACCTCTGGTCTTCTTGCTTCAGGCCTTTTTACATGACCACAACTGTAAACTGTAAGATTTATTTATTTCTCTCACCACATGTCCAGTTCACCCCCTTTCCCAACAATATTTTCTCAAGGTAATGATAGAGGAGCAGCACAAGAAGAGCTGCTTTCACCCCTTCCCGGCCTATGTTCCTCCCAAACAACTCACTTCTCAGGGCTCTAGACAACGTTTTAAGAGTATACATTCCAGAGAAAGTGTCTATTTGGATCGGTAATAATAACAGTAATAGCAATAAAAGCTAATATTTATCTAGTGCTTTGAGGCTTACAAAGAACTTTACATATATGATCTCACTGTATCCTCACAACTATCCTATGATGTAGGTGTTTTTATTATCTCCATTTTAGAGAGAAAGAAACTGAGGCACCCTGGCCTTGATACTTAATTTATATGTGGAATACGCAACCTAACATTTTTATGTACCATCCAATTTTAAAGCCAGAACTGTTCATCAGCTGCATATCATAGCATCCTATATTTAGATCTGGAAGGGACTTCAGAGACCATCAGGTTCAATTCCCCTCATTTTACAGAAAAGAAACTGAGTCACAGAGAAGTCAAGGGATTTGCTCAGGGTCACACAGCTAGTATATGTCTGAAGTAGAATTTGAATTTTAATATTCCTAACTCTTAAGTCCAGCATTTGAACTACTTGAGAATGTTCTTTTGGGCATCTTTTTGAAACAATCATATCATTTATGACTTTTCCCCATCTTTTTGTTCTCTCCTTCACCCTGAAATACCTCATAAATCCAATACTTTGAAGGCTGCCTTCCCTGCTAGATGAATTCTCCTAGTATATACATGATTTTCTCCAGTTATTCTTCCCAGCTTCATTTGCTTAAATGTTATTTCAATGTTTTTCATACATTATATCAGGAACTATATATAAATATAAGTATATATATACATATACATATCATATAAATATGATAGTTTCTCGGTCATGGACGATGAAAACCATTTAGTAGACCTGGTGAGAAATTTGTTCCATCTCCTTCTCCTCTTGCCAGTTTCATCTATGAATGCTTTTATGATGATATGTAGTTGTATCACAACAGGTTTTTCATAGGCTTTATATTGTTTTCACTACTTCTTTGGTATTTTATAAAGTGATACTGATCTTGTCATCTTGTATTACCCTCAAAAACATTTTTACAAATTAGTTTGTATTCTACCAACTTTTGACATTGGAGAGCTTGTCTTTGTCCTTGGCAAACAAACAAACAAACAAACAAAAACCCACCCAAGTTTTTGCTGACTTTTAAGGACTTCTCTGGGCCCAGCCTCCATGATATGGCAATTATTTTACATTTTTAAAGCTTTTATAGGAAATTGTGATATTAGTCGTGACAGTTCGAATGGTAAGAATGAAAACTGCCTTCAATAATAACAATTAGAAGAATGAACATTTAGACAACAGTGACTATGTGCCAGGCACTGTGTTAAGCATTTTATAATTATTATCTCATTGGATCCTCACAACCACTCTAGGAGGGAGGTGCTATTATTGACTCCATTTCACAGATAAAGAAACTGAGGCAAAAAAGGCCTTGCCCTGGGTCACATAATTCAGAGTCTGAGGCTGGATTCAAATTAAGTCTTCCTGACTGTAAAAAGAAATTTATGTCACAAAGGGGCAGTTCTTTTCATAGACTATGAAATTTGGCTTACTAATGGGTATTTACCAACATGTCTACTGCTTCCCTACTAATAAAATGAAAGTCAATATTTTATTAAATAATCAAGTTCTCACCTTTTCCAATTACAGAAAGAGAACTGTTAGTATAATTCATTCATATGTTCAGGACAAGGAGGAAGGGGAAACATCTGGGTCATTAAAATAAAGCTAAGGCTACAAAATGAAACACTATAGAAATGTCATGAAGTTAATATTTTCATTAGATTCTTCAGGATCTCTTCTTTCCCTTCAAGTTTCAAATATGGTCTTCAGACTTGGGCACTCTGCCACCAAAAGCTTTAATTACAGTAAAGGAAAGTAACCTAGAAATTCAGGGAAATGCATTGTCACTCCCATAAACTAAACACCTTGAGGCATTCCAGGCTGGATCATGGTTGTATGTGCTGTGTATGAGAAACTGCCCTTGAAGATCCCCAGGAAGGTTTAGCCAAGACAGAATAAAACAAGATGTGACAGACTTGATGTAGAAAGAAACCAAAAGAAGTAGCATTCTAATCCTATTGATGACTCAAATTCTAATTATTCTTTTACTACTGAAAAAACTCAACACTCTCTCCAGAGTCCCTAATATCACCTCTTCCTACCCTCCTTTACATTTTCCAATCCTTTCTCTCTAAACAGAATGTGTGGGATTGTACGGTTGATAGAGGGAGGGGTATTGTGATTCTACTTTCCTAACTCCCAACCTCAAGTCTTGTCCTATGTCTTGTTCATACATGTTGTCTCCCCATTGGACTGTGAGCTCCTTGAGAGCTTGTTTTCGGCCATTTTCCAGTTGTGTTTGATTTTTTTTTTACTCCATTTGGGGTTTTCTTGGAAAACATACTGTTGTGGTATGCCATTTCCTTCTACATTTTATTTTATACATGAGGAAACTGAGGCAAACAGGGTGAAGTGACTTGCTCAGGGTCACACAGCTGAGGTCACACACTCTTATTAGGGTCTGAAGCCAGATTTTATCTCACAAAAATGAGTTTCTTTATCTACTGCGCTCTATCTACTCTGCCACTCTATCTACTGTGCCACCTAGGGACTGATTTTTTTTGCCTTTATTTGAATTCTTAGTGCCATGCCTGGCACACAACAGGCATTTGAATGCTCATTGACTTAACTTGACTGCAGACATTTGAATACAGTGCTTCCTCCCACAAGAAGGAGGACACTCTATCTTGCCCAACACCTGGGTCTACCATCTTTTTATCATTCTTAGGCATCCAGACTAAGGTCTGGAATATAACTGGAAAGGAAATTCTTCATGGGACCCTAGGGAACAAAGCACTTTAACATGCTGAAAGCTTAACCACTGTCTCACAAAGGATCAGTCATCAACTCTGCCTTTCTTCCTTGCTCCTAGTGCAAGTTCCTACTTATTCTTCCACAATGATATGGAGCTCTTCTGTAACTCTGCCCTGGCTTGGTCATTCCTACATACTCTTTTAGTCACCCCTCACATTGCTTTCCTTAATTTATACATGGAATACACAACCTAACATTTCCCTGTACCATCCAGATTCAAAGCCAGAACCAGGTGCATATTATAGCATCACAGATTTAGAGCTGGAAGGACTTTAGAGACCATCAAGTTCAACTCTCCTCATTTAACATTTAAGGAAACAGCCACAGAGAAGTGAAGTGATTTGTCCAGCATCAGTCATACAGCCAGCGAGCTTCTGAATTGGTATTCTCCTTAGACCAAGTCCCACACCTTATCCATTATGCAATGCTTCCTCTCATCAATAACAATAAAGCAATATCAACAAGATATGAGATCTTGAAGGTCTGTACCCAGGGTAACCTAGAATCCAGGAGCATAGGCTGAGATGCCCAATGGCTAGCATACCAAGGAAGGGCCTGCTGTGCTAGGCTATGAAGTAAATGTGCATTCTGGCTAGCTGATGCTCTGTGTTATTACTTCCTATGAGACAGAACAAAAAAATAGCATCATAAGGACTTACAGCAAGAAGGAAGCCCACTTTACAGATTGAGGACCATAGAATGATATGGGCAGTGTCAGAACAAAGGAAGGTCCAAACACAGAGCTTCTGAAATCAAATTCAGTGCTTATTCTACATCATATGTTGAAGCGGTGCCAACCTTTACCACTACCAACTGCAACAGTGGTCCAGAGACCTCCTAGATCAGTCCATAAAATGGAATGGAATGAAGGGAAAAGGAGCTGATACCATCAGGACATTGAATGTTACAGTCTGGTTAGTGCTTAGAAATTTCATAGACAAATGATTTCATTGGTAAATGAATAGCTAGTTCAAATTTAAAGGAAAACACACTCAATACACCTATCACCTCTCATGTGGTGTCCCATTCTGTACTCACCAAAACTTTCTAATTATTTTCAAGAACAGGCTTATACAAAAATATTGTAACAAATAATCTACTTGGAAAAGGGAAAGTGGGAAGGCATTTTAAGAATTGACATATGTTACTGTAGACACGAAAAAATGAAGTGATTAAAAGGAAGATTATAAAAAATTAAAAGTAACCTCAATCTTCTTTTAGGAAAAAAGTATATACACCGTTACCTAAATGCATTAAAACTGTCACAGATAGAATCAGAAAATCTTACATATATGTATGTGTATAGGTATCACCGTTTTTACCTGTGTACTGAAGTTAACACACACCATTAGTGCTGTACTAAAATCTCGAGCCACTTGCAAACTGATTAAAGTGGCCTTCTTATTAGCTACTACCAGCCGAGACCCCACTGAAAAATAGATGAGGCTATGAAGTCCATCACTTTTCAGTATTTTTATCTGGGCAAATCTGGCACTGCTGTTTATTGCTGCTCCCATGCTTGCTTCATAGAGCTCCACAAAAAAATTCATTTCAGACTGAGATTTCTGCCAAGGAATAAGAAAAAAGTATCTTTTGTTATTATTTCATTTTTCTTTATCCCATAAATCTGGTTTTAACATATTATAGCAAATATGGTTTTTAGCCTTACATATTATCATCATTGATTAAGATACCATGTTATTGCTAGCTATGCAACCATTATCCAGAAGTGTCATTTTAAAAATCTATACCAATAAATAAGAACATAACAACTCTCTAGGTCCTGAAATAAAGATGGAACCAATCATAAAGATAACTGGTTTTTCTTTGATGTATTTACATTTCTACACGCTTCCTACCCATTGATAAAAAACACATTTATTTTTCTCTTGAAATGTTCCTCCTCTGAAGGAAAGTCATGTAAGTATCATAATTTTACCAACCATCTTCTAAACACAGGATAATATCTAGAGTCCTGATAAGAATTTGTCCATCTATTATTATATTTCCCCTCTAAATCATCTTGTGAAGGTTATTTTCCAAAGGATGATTGGATTCAAACTCATAATATGATGCTGACTCATTTTCTAGCTCATGAATGAAAATTATCATCTAATACACAATCAGCATCATTATTGAGCCCACTAATTTAACTCATAGTAACCAAGTTAGTGCAGGTTTCAAAGGCAACTTCTATTGTCTAATTATCCATTATATAGCACAGTTCAGCATCATATAACATAAGCATTAGGGGATATCAGAAATCCCCAAATTAAGTTACTTTGGGGAGAGGGAAGTGAAATCTAAGGTTTTTATGAGGCAGAAAGAGACTATATAGACCCTTGCAGGAGAAACCTTTTACTGGAATGTCAAGGAGTGTCTTGATAACAACCCCAAGTCAAGTCAACAAGCTTTATTAAGCAAGCACTATGTGCCAGGCATTATTCAATTATCTTGATAAAGAGGCCGGGGAGAGGGAAACCTCCTTGTGTGCTCTTTGAATGCTCCATGTGTTTCTGCTCCTGTTCATGGGCTCCTGTGAAACTATTCTCTTTTGAAACACAACAAAAATCCTCCAGCCTCACCAAGAAAGCATGCTTCCTCTCAGCCACTGGGAAGGTAAATGTTAATCAGCAGTTGGGGTAGAACTATCTAAATAAATATTATATAGCACTTATCCTTTTTTATTTTGTACTTGCTGTTCAGTTGCCTACTAATGTTTTGCTTGTGACCTTCCCAGCTGTCAAAGATCTCAATTCCTCTGGTAGATAAAAGAGAAGCACTGGGAAAGGAGAGTATTATTAACTCAAGTCCATGGGTCTTCCAGGCACATAGCCACTCCCCCACTTTGTTTAACTAAGGATTTCTGTCTCCATTATAGTCTTGTGATTTTGTTCTCCAGGAAAATGGTGCTCATTGCAGACAGTAATTATACAGTTACTTTACATCATTCACAAACCCTCACTTCAAAGAAGATGTTATAATCTAGGTGAAGAACTCTCAGAAGAGAACAATGTACCACTGAGTGGCAACATTTAATTAGGAACAGAAACAGGAAAAATCGTCCAGTCTTATGAACGGTTATGGGCATAAAATAAACATGAAGTGTGGAAAGGGAAACACAACTACCCAAGTCATATGTGAACCTCTCTCAACTCCTAACGCGACTGAAAACACTTAATGAAAGGCAGACATATGATGTAATTTCCAGGATTTCCCTTTTCCCAGTTAGGCCATAGACACCACAGGCTGATTATTTCCCTCCACACAGTTTAAACTTGTGTCTGGGTAAAATTAATGACAATTATTATATAAGACACTGAATGATTTTTTCTTTCATTTTTTAAAGATTAAAATCTAAATTTCTCCTTAATAGATTTTGAGATATGGGGATAAGAGGAAATTTCAGACTCATAATAAACAGATGAAAGAAAGGACAATTCAAAGATGTCCTGTAGTCAGTCAGGAATTTGGGAAAAAGGAATCAAGAGAAACTTTGCCTGAGGTAACTGAAGGGATCATCTTCCCTCTGACAACTAGCCTAAGGCTGGAAGGTATGTCAAAAAATATCCAGAAGCAGATAAAGGAAAAGTCTAACTTAAGTACATTTATGAAAGAATATATGACAAATTTTAAATCTGAAATCTTCAGAAAAGCAAAGTGATTTAGGCTCTATTGCTGAGCTTGGAAGATGGACCTCTTCTCCCTCCCCACAATAAGACTCAGAGGCTATTATCTCCAGGAGGTAGGTGGGCACACAGTGGATTGAGCACTAGACCTGGAGTCAGGAAAATGTGGGTCCAAATCTAGCCTCAGACACTTAAAAGCTCTGTGCCTCTGGGCAAGGTACTTCAGTTTCCTCAATGCAAAGTGGGAATAATAACAGCACCTGCCTTACAGGGCTGTTGTGAGGATCAACTAAATGAGATGATATTTTAAAAGTGCTTAGCACAGTCACAGGCACGTAACTGGCATTACATAAATGCTTATTCCCTTCCTTCCCCAAATATAAACTCCTTTGTTTGACATTTAACACAATCTGGCTCCAACCAACATTTCAAGGCTTATCATCATTAGTCCACGTTATATACACTTTTTAAAGTGTATATACCTTTAGGGTCAGTGAAATTAGCTGGCTTGATGCTTTCCACTCACACTTCATCTTCCATCTCTGCATCTTTGCACAAGCTGCCCTCCTGGCTGGAGCTGATCCCTCCTCATGTCCCAACCTCCCAACATTTCAGCTTCCTAGTTTCCTTTACAGCCCCATTCAAACACCACTTCTACTCAAAGACTTTGGGGATTTTCTCAGCTGCTAGTGTCTTGCTCCTCAAACTATACTTTGCATACATTTTGTAGACATTTATTTGTCTCCCTCTATATAAGGTAAGATACTTGAGGGAAAGGATTCTTTGAATTTTGTCTTTACATGACCAGTCTTATAACATAGAAGATACTTTATAAATGCTTGTTGATTGAGCATATTTGATTCAAACAAAAAGACTTTATTCTCACTCTTTGTAAAGGAGCATCATATGTAGAGTATATTTGATTTTGGTCTTACCTTATCAGGCTGGAGTTCAATGGAAATTAGGCACTTCACCTGGCCTGCCATACAAGTTGTGGTCCCTGATACAGACAATAGTATGTCATGTAAGTCTACTCCTGCTCTCTCAAGTACAACAGCTGTTTTGTTAAATGTGACTCGCCAAAAGATCTTGACATCTTCAAAAACCCTGTGGACAAAGTCAAACCATTTAAATTATATTAAAGTACAAAAAAATGTGATGCCTAATTATATTCCATTTTTGTTCTCAGAATATCCCACTACATTGCTCATAAGACTAATATAATACCTGAAAACAAATTATAATTACAGATTATGCCAGAATATATTCACAATTACAGTTTATATAGAATACATCTGCTTTATAATTTACAAAATTGTTTAGTATCCTTTATCTAATGATCCTCCTTACCCTGTGAAAAAGTGAGATAGTTATACCCATTTTACAGACAAAAAAACTAAGACTTGGGGACATTAGGTGATTTGCACAAGGTCTTATAGTTAGTTGATAAAAGAACTAGGGTTAGAGTACAAGTTTTTTGTTTGTTCGTCTGAACTCATTCCAGTGTTCTTTTCTGCTACACTATGATTTTTTTTTAGGACAGAAGTTAACTTCAACATTATCTAGCTCAGCTTCATCATTTTATACATGAGAAACCTAAAACCCAGAGAAAAAGTGATCTGCCCAAGGTCACAATGCTAGTTAAATACTGAGCAAGAAGTAAAATTCAGATACATAAAAATGCTTTCAAAAGAAAATTAAAACAGCTAATTAAATTATATATTATTAAATTATACACTATATTATATATGTTCTAGAAAACCTATTAAGTTATAAATAAGTTCTATAGATGTGTGTGTGGATGGATAGATAGATATAGACAGACAGACAGATAGATAGATAGACAGGCAGACAGAGAGATAGATAGATATGACTATTCTGGGCACAGTATTTGAGAAAACACTAAACAAGGGGCAGTTTATTTAGCAGAAGACAACCATAATGATGTAAAGACTGTAAAACACCAGGTTAGTCTGAACAAAATGGGGATATTCAGTTAGTCAACTAAAATTTATCAAGCATCTGTGATGTTCCAAACATTGTACTAAGCACTGGGAATACAAGGGGGAAAAGGCTTTTTAAAGTCAGTTCCCGTTCTGAAGGAGCGCATAGTCCAATGTTCAGGCTAGAGATGAGCAGATGAAGAACTGAAATGTTTACCATATATTAGTATAACAATGTGGAGGACAGATGGGCTCCTTGGCCCAGAGAGCAGAAAAAGTAATAGGTAGAAGTTACTGAAGAATTGATTTCACCTTGATATGAAGACACATTCAAACTCATATAAAGACAAATCTAATTATTCTGTTGTTGTTGTTTAGTTATTTACAGTCAGGTCTAACCTTTTATGAGCCCTTTTGGGGTTTTCTTGGAAAAGGTACTGAAGTGGTTTCCCATCTTTTTCTCCAGTTCATTTTACACATGAGGAAATGGAAGCAAACAGGGTTAAATGACTTGCCCAGGGTCACACAAGTGATCCGAGGTCAAATTTTAACTCATGTCTTCCTGACCCTAGAACCAACACTCCATTCTCTGAGCCACCTAGCTGCTCTATCTAATTTTTTTGTTTTTGTTTTTGCTTTTTGGAGGGGGGAAAGTGGGGCATTTGGGCTTAAGTGACTTGTCCAAGGTCACACAGCTAGTAAGTGTTAAGTGTCTGAGGCCAGATTTGAATTCAGGTCCTCCTGACTCCAAGGCCATTGCTCTATTCACTGCACCACCTAGCTGCCCCCTGCCTATCTAATTACTAAAGCTGTCCAAAAGATGAATGGGTTATCTCAGAAGGGAATGAATTTGCCATCACTAGAAAACATTAAGCATGGTTGAGTGTTGGTGATGCGGTAGTGGTGTCAAATTCTATTGATATAGTCTTAAAACATATATTATCTGTGTTTTATTGTGTTTTTATTCATTGTGTTAAATATTTCCCAATTACACTTTAATCTGGTTCGGGCTAAAGGCAGGAATGTTGTCGGCTGCATGTGATGTTCAGGCTGCATGTTCAACACCTCTGCTCTATTAGAAGCTCCTGATCAGGTATGAATTGGACTACTTGACATGTGAGATTCCTTCCAATAGATTCTAGAATTCTGTTCCATTCACAGAATCAGGTAAAAATGGATCCCATGAGAACAGTTAAAATCCAAACCATAAAGCTGCTCAGAAAACAAGGATCCATTTCAAAACTGAATGTCCATTTTCTTTATCTCATTCTCCCTTGGAACACAGCAAGAACTTATGAATCTAGTTTCCTATGAAATATACACTAAGACAGCTGCAGGGTAGAGATGGTAATAATAAAAGTGATCTCAAGTTTCAAAGATGCTGATGACAAGAAACAGAATGCTACGCACACCAAAAGAAAAGTGAAAACTTTATTTCATACAGAGAAGAAACAAACTAGATCTTTGGTTTGCCTGGTTCTATCTAGGTACTGTACCAATTAGTCCTACTTAAAATGTCTACAATAATGCAAAGATGTTATATTACATAAAAGAAAAAGAGTACCTGAATGTTGGGGATAATATGAAATTACATGACAATCTCTCATCTAACATTTCATTCTGTCTCTTCTATTTTAATCAAAATGTACTGACCCTGAATGGGGAAGCAACATACTCTATCCTCCCAATATACATCTTTACCTGTTTGGTTGCCTTATGACAGCAAGGTGGACCCTTCTTTTGTCAGAGTCTTCATTCAGGTCCAGGCCACTTTGTGAATCCTCAGAGAATCCTACAATACCATTCTGAAGATCACTTCCTGAAAAATAAATTATACATGGTAATGATACATGTGTATTTAGGAAAAACTTTCAATCCACCAATCATCTGCTCAATACGGATAATGAAATCAGTGATGCAAGTTACAATCTAGATGGAACCTAGAGCTCTCACAATTCATTGCCCAAAGCAGCCTATTCAGGGGCTTCTATTGGAATTTAAATCTAGGATATCTAGAGGGATCACATGGAGATGGAGTCAATTTTGCTTTCTTCCTGCAATTTCAAATTGGATTGATGTGGAAGAGGGGTATAACAAATGGGACAAATATTAATTTGTGGGCCAATTATAACTCATTTACACTCCATTTAGGTCTCTAAATGTCACTAAGCAAGTAGGCACAGAATACATCGAAAATGTTACACGACAGGATTTGAACTAAATAAACTGGATAAATAACCAATAAAAATGTAATTCCTGTAAGGATAAGTGTGGCATAATAAATGTATTCAGCAGAAAAGTAAACTGTAGAAATATAAATTATAACATATGACCTTGGGTTCTGAAAGGCTCTGTCAGTAGAACACAATCATGTTAACAGATTTTACCAAGCAGGGAAATCTTTCACAAAATTAGATTATTTATGCCAAGAAACAAGAACATATAGAGTAGATAATAATAGTTGTCACCCCCACTACTTCTATTATCATCTCCAGGCACATAATTTCAGATTTTTGTCTCTAGCCCTAAGCTCTGTACTGGACACCAGTCTCATATTCTGTGTCCTGCCATTGCCTCACACTCAACATGTGCAGAACAGAACTCATCATTCCCTAAATCCTATTCCTATTTCCTGCTTTCCTATTTCTTCTAAGAGTATGTATATTACCCCAGTCACAGAGATTGTAAGTTCAGGGTCTTCTTTGACTCTTATTAACCATCCCATCCCACCCAAAGTTTACAAGTCAAGTCCCATTGTTTCTATCTCCACAACATCTCTTCCTTCCCACCCTTCTCCTTCCTCTACTTCTCTTCTATATTAGGCCCTCATTACATCTCTCCTGGACTTCTATAATAAATACCCTTCTTCCAAAGGATCTCCCTAACTCCATTTTATTCTTCTGCAATCTAGCCTTTGAACCACTGCCAAACTGATCTTCCCAAAAGCACATGTCATGGGGTGGCACAATGTCCTAGAATCAGGAGGACCTGAGTTCAAATCTGGCCTCAGACACTTAACACAAAAAACTAGCCATGTATCCCTGGGCAAGTGACAACCCCAATTGGCCTCCAAAAAAAAAGGCCAAAAGCAAATGTCTGACCATGTTCCACACATGCTCAAAAACTGTCAATGGTTCTTCACCACCTGCAGCATAAAATACAAACTGTTTAGCTTAGTATTCAAAGCCCTCCATGGACAAAGTCCACTCTGTCTTTACCTAACTTTATAATACTTCCCTTCCTTCCTTCTTTAGCTAGGCAGACTGGGCTGCTCACAATTATTTGATCCTATTTTTCCTTTTTTGGTATCTATATACAACCATTACTGTGTGCATTATACTTCTCATGCCTGAACTGCTGCCCTCTGCTGCAGTTTTCCCTTTTTAAGAACTAGTTCAGTTACCAGCTCTTCCATGAATAAATACATTCCTACCTTTCCCTGGTATAAATGATCTCCCTTCTCTCCTAAACTGTTTGGACCTCTCTTGGATTCCTCATTATCTCTCATTCCCCATTTTACAAGCTGTTGCCAAGGCCTACTGATTTCATTTTTGCAACATCTCTTGAATACACCCCTTCTTTCCTCTGACTCTGCCACCTCTCTGATATAGGCCCTCATCACCTCACACCTGGACTGCTGCAATAGCCTGTTGGGAAGTCTGCTTGCCTCGAGTCTCTCCCCACTACAATCCATCCTCTTTCAGTTACTAAAGTGATTGTCATAAAGATCAACTCATAAAGTCCAACCATGTCATTCCCCTGCTCACTAAATTCTCGTGGCTTCCAACTCTATTTCCTCCAGGAGCAAATATAAAATGCTCTTTTTGACATTCAAAAACCTTCATATATCCTAGCCCCTCTCCTACACTTCCAGTCTTCATACACCTTATTCCCCAAAACATATTCTTTGATCCAGTGACACCGGTCTCCTGGCTTTTTCACAAACTCTGTCTCTTGGCTCCAGGCATTCTCTCGCTATCCCCCATGCCTGGAATGCTCCTTTCCTCTACTCAGACTACTGACCTCCCTGGCTTCCTTTAAGGCCTTAACTAGATCCCACTTTCTATAGGAAGCCTTACATAGCCCCCCTCTTAATTCCAGTGCCTCCCTTCTTTTAATTATTTCCCATTTTTCCTGTATATAGCTCACTCTGTATATATTTGTTTGCATGTTGTCTCCCCCATTAGAGTATAAATTCCTGGAGGTCAGAGACTACCTTTTGACTCTTTTTGTATTACTAGTGCTTAGCAAAGTGTTTGGCACATAACAGGCAGTTTACTGATCAATAGATTGGTTGGGCTTATTATACCAGAATGTGTTCAGGAACTTAACTATTTGGGGATCTTATTGTTAAGCACTCTCACTTAGGAAATAAGCAGTGGCTACAAACCGGGGCTTGATTTGTTTTTTTGTTGTTGATAAAAGTGTGCATGCTTCCCTTTTTCTCTCAGAGAAGCTGGTTGTTAAATAATTACCACTGCATCTCTATATGTTATATTAAACATTTTAGGGTGATAGAGAATTGGGGACTTTTGATTTCATTAGTATAGGAAAGTCCCAGACAAATAAACATCCTGATCAATGCAACTTGATACCTTATTATACAGTTGTAGAGAGCTGCCTGGGACACCAAGAGGTTAAATGACTTGGTTAGGATCACACAGTTAGTATGTGTAAGATGCCAAACTTAAACCTCAGTCTTTCTGGCACCAAAGTGAGCTCTCTATGCACTATCCTACTATGCTCTAATACACTGCAGGATGTGATCGATACATATGTGTGTATGTGTACACACATACATATAACAGAAAGAGAGACTTTTTAATAGGGTCTTTATCATATTGTATAATTTTGGATTTTTACCTATGATTTCCACAGCATTGGAATCTCTCCATTAAAAAAACATCACTACTCTAAATATAGGTTAGTAACTTCTCTGTAACTAATAGTCTTAGAAAACTAAAAGAACTTAGAGACTACCATCTCGAGGTGTATTATGGTTGTCAGAATATTTTTCTTATCCTCCACTCTCCCCTGTAAGCTCCTTGAGGGCAAGAAAGTAATCTTACTGGATTTTTGCATCCCTAGCATCTACCACCCTGCACCGAACATAAAAAAATAATGTTATCATAAATAATATAAATTTGAGGAAGCAATTTCAGACATGATTTTATATTCATTATGAATTCCACAAGGATTTATTTTTTAAAAGACCTCCCAACAGTAACTAATAACTGTTAGCTTTACAATGGGTTGCTTAGAAACTGCCACATTTAATTCTTTTTGGAGGGTGTCAAGTAGGAGAAGGAAGGAGGAATCATTAAAATAAGATAGGTTACCTGAGACTGTTTGAGTCCATCTAGAAGGAAGGGAGGTAAAAAAGTATTACAAGATTTTGTCCAGATATATTATTTATATGCCATAGATTATGTGAATGACTCTGGGATTAGTGTGCACATTAAATATTCCCCTGAAGCTATAGTTAAGAATGCCAGCATTCATGTTATTAGTGAAAAAAATTGCTTTAATGAAGATATCTAGGTGCCTCAAGCAGGCTTCCCTCAGAGAGAACTTAAAGCAGACTTTCTTGTACCAAATTTTATACTAGGGTAGTATCACCATGACCTATCAAACAACAATGACAAAAATACCTTTAATAATGATGGTTGCAAAAGCTGCAAATCCAATGTCATCCTTTTCTTTTATAATTTGGGCTCCACTCTGAGGGTTAGTGAGAAAAACATAAAAAAATTCTTGTCCTTCTGGCTCATCATCATCCAAGATTTGAACATATACTTTATTTTCTCTTTCTCCATCCAGAAATGTAAGAATGAAAGAATGCTCTATAAAATCTTCTCCTTCATTGGCCCATGAAAGATTAGAAATTCCATAGGCACCCTGAAAAGGAAATTCACCAGTTTCTCTTTGAGCACTTATTCCCCCATAGGTTTTAACAGTTATGCTGACATTACCAGTGAACCCACTCGTCCTTCGGACAAGAACTTCTACGGTTGCTAGTGTGTCATCCTTCATATCTTCTTCAACATAAATGACAGGTGGCCCAAGACTAAATATTCCTTTCATGGAAGCACTGGCTACAGTGACCATATCAGGCTTCTCAAGCACAACTGCTCCATTCGTGAGAATGACAATGCCAGGTGCTTCAGGAACAAAGGTAACAATTTCAGTTGTCTGGGAAATGGCAGTAGTCTTGCTGGTTTCAGGGGGAGTGATAACTGTGTGAGATGCAACAAAAGCATCAGTAGCCTTAGGGAGAACAGTAGTTGTTAGAGGGACAACGGCATCAATCATACTTAGGCCATCATTGTCCAATATAGTGATAACTGCAACACTGAAATCCGGATTTAAGCGAGGTTTCCAGTTAGTATCAAACTGTTGCAAACCTTTAATTTCAACAGAAGTCAAATTGACATAAAAAACTTTGGCCATCTCAGGAAGCTGATTGTCGATGATAGTGATTTCAAAATCAATATCGGTCTGTAATTTTTTAAATATCAATTCTCCATTCTGAACAGGCTTAAAATTTTCCAGAGCTTTTGCACTTCCTGCTGTAGTCTGATAGGTCACTTTAGTAAAGTCACCATGGAAACCAAACAATCTCTGTACATTCAATCTGACCATTTGTGCATCTTCTGATATTATGACATCTCTTGACATGAGGGAAAACTGAAAGATTCCCATTGGTTCGATTTCAGCCACAGTAAATCCTGGTCTGAAAAGGAATAACACCCCCCCCCCGTCAAAAGCTGCATTAGTTGTTAAGAAGTAGTAGCTCTTCAGACAAGATTAATCTTTCATGTATATTTCTTAAAATTGACATGATCTCTTCAGAGAAATAAAAACCCTACATATTGGTTGATGAGGCTAATGCCCTTACCATTCTATCTAGAATGATGGATGTGCATCAATTTGCCAGAACATAAGTGACTTTGGTTGGGATAGAGGACAATAAGGCCTTAACTTAAAGGATAATTGATATGATACCCATCAGGAAGGCTGCATTCACGTGTGCATTTTGAGAATCCAGATATAAACAGGCAAAATGTCCTATAAAATAAAAGTTAGCAATATCTCTTCCCTGTCCCTTTGGATTCTATGTCCAGAAGAAACTCGTATGTTTCAGGCAAATGAGGAACCACAGCATGCAGAGATAATATGAAACCATGTTCTCACCACTTCTCCCCTTGTCTATAAATGTCAGTATGCCAAGCACACCAACTATGTGGAAGTGGGTAAGTGCCAAGCCTGGATACTTACTAGCACACTGGGACCCAGGGCAAGTCACTTAACCTTGTTTGCCACAGTTCTTCATCTGTAAAATGAGCTAGAGAAGGAAATGGCAAACCACTCCAGTATCTCTGCCAAGAAAACATCAAAAGGGGTCACAAAGAGACTAAATAACAAAAACACCCAAGTAGATTTACTTAAGCCCATTGTCACCCTCCTGGGACAAGAAAAAAGAAAGCAATCAGGTTCAATCTTACTATTTTTTGAAATTTATATGTACTTTCCATAGTTTGATTGTTTTTCATCAAAACACAATGCACTTTGAAAATGAAATACTAAATAACCTAAATGTGCTAAAATATAGGCAGTGCAACTCACAATAGATAGTAATGAAACAATCTTGGCAACTGTGGCTTCCTAATAAGATCCCAGAAAGAATGAGCCCCTTACTGTGTATTTTTAGTTTGTACTGTGTATAAATTATGCATAAATCAAGATCTATAGGTAAATATTGTGAAGAGGCTCACAGTCACAGGATTGTAGAGAGGCTTTAGAGCCAAAAAGGACCTTAGATTATCCCTGCCCAAATTCATAAACATTAAAAATTATTAGGATTGTTGGCAGTGAATACCAATTTGGTTATGTTTTCCTTCCTTTCTAATTTGTGGAAGTCATGCTATCAAAGTCTGAGTATGTACATAATTCCCTTTAAATGAGTTTCAATGTTCCTTTGATTGTGTTTATTATCAAGTAGACCTAACTTAGTGTTTTGGTTTCTCTTAGGCCTCTTTCACAGCATGTTTACATTACTCTCTGGTTGTTCCTCTCTGTCCTTTCAGACTCTTTGTGACTTCGTTTGAGGTTTTCTCTAAAAGGGTACTGGGGTGGTTTGCCATTTTCTTCTCCAGTTTTTATAGATGAGGAAACTGGGTCAAATAGGGTTAACTGATGTGCTCAGGGTTACACAGCTAGTAAGCGTCTGAGGCTACATTTGAATTTAGGTCTTCCTGCCTCTGGATCCAGCACCCTATCCAATGCACCACCTAGCTTCCCTACATTCCTCTAGGTCATGGCTTATTTGTGAATGAACCAGTTTCCTCATTTTAGCCAGACTATACTTCAAAAGGAATGTGAATTCATGCCACTGTAGGTTCAACCCATTATTAGCCTCTAATAGACCATCTTTGTGAAAAATGATAGCCCCAAAACAAAAATCACCTGTTCTAGCCTCCCAAAACTTAAGTTAGGTTGGTCACTAGGTAACAAACACTAGATGCTTTTCAGTTTGGTAGAGACTGTAGACAATTAATTATTTGATAGGCACTTTAGTCTATTTGCTTATTACAGATAAAGAGAAGGCAGGGTCACATACATGCTAAAATGAAGTATCAGAGAAGGACTTTCATGGAGGTAGAATTCATATGTAATGACGTTATTTTAAAAAAATAAAATTATAAGCCAGCCAGATGAACAGGTTTTAAAATTTGGTTTGGCACTCAAAGAGCTACCATGGACCCAAAGGTATCAATATTTCCAAATCAATTCACCACTATGGCTCACTTCTGATGTCAATAAATTGTTTCAGGTAGAGAGAAATAGTCCAATCTCCAACTTTTTTTTCTTATCAGGAGTTGGTAATCATTTAAAAGTGGCAGGCTAAGTTGGCAACTTCTAGACTCTGGCATGCTGGGGATGGGGAGGAAGATGTGACCTCAAGCCAGTTCTCTTGCTTGAGAAGGAGCAGGGCAGTGCTGTCTCCGATCACCTGTCAACCCTCTTGAGGGGTTGGAAGCAGCACACTGACTCTTTGGACCAGAGAACTATGAACTTCGCAAGTAACAGAAAGGATGGTGTGGAAGAGACAAATAAGCCGCATGCTACAGAAACTCAGATTACATGCCATCTTTAGGACACACTACTTCTGCCCTATGTTAAAACCTAAAGGAGTGTTTCTGAATGGAGGAAAGGTAGCCCCTAACTTTTTCCATTTTGCAAAAATAGATTCAGATTAAATATCTGTCATCAGATTTCTTTTTGATTCCTGATATCTATAATGAGCTGTTAAGGTTGCTTCTATGTGTCTTAATTTTATTTACCTCAGTCGAGCTCCTCCGGGTGTGCTGCTCTGCACTATTGAGAGATGAATAATAAATGCCTCCGGTCGACCAGGTCTAGGAAGAGTAGTTAGTGAAACTTCTTTACTTTTCTCACCATGAGAAAAGGAAAGAATACCTGGAAAGGAATATGGAAAGGAAGAGAGGTGGAGAGTCAATTCTTAATTACTGATTTAATTCTTATTAACACTGTGAGGAGACATATCAAAAACATGTAAAACCAAGAAAAAAGACAGGTCAGCCATGCAACAAGAATTAAAGGCAACAGATGAACAGCTAGAGTGATACTCTGATGGGCTCAAAACACAACAACAACCCAAAACAAACCAGTAAGAATTTCCTCCAATCCATTTGGCAGAGACATTATAGAAGATTTATAGATGACAAAAACAAACCAAAGACGTGGGCAAAAATGCACACAGGACACACTTTTGAATTTAATCTTTATAATTAACATTCTTTATAACTTTTAAGTCTAGACAATCAACAAAACAATAAATCAAGCTCTGATTTGTAGCATTTGCCAATTTCCAAAGTATAAATGCCCACACTGAAAATTTAACAATCAGCTTTAAGGGTTCTTAGTTGGAGCCGGCTCCAGCCTACCACTGCCGGTAAGCAGGGAATTTTAACTTTTTTTGTTTATTATGGACCCCTTTGGCAGTCTAGTATTCTTCCTAGAATAATGTTTTTAAATACACAAAATAAAATACACAGGGTTGCCAAGGAAGCCAATTATGTTGAAATGCAGTTGTCCAAATATTTAAAAAACAAGTTCATAGACCTCAGTTTAAAAACCCCTGCTGCAGAGCTTCAAGTCACATGGAGAAACAGTGTGTGTGAACGAGGATGGGGAGTGACATAGACACATGCAAATAGATCATCACAGTTTACCAACTAAGAAAATTAAGAATAACATCTTTTTAAAAATCAAATCTATCTGCATATAAATGCACAAGGAGGAACTATAGCAATTTATAGTGAATTCAAACCCAAATATACTTGTGCCTCACTTTTTCAAGTGAAAGGAGAGCATGGTTTATTATTAATTCCCTTGTATTTCCCTAAAGCCTTGTTATCAATAGAAGAGGAAGATGAAGCTGAATCACTCGTGGCAGAAAGACAACTCTCAGAAAGAAGCCCCTCTGTGGGCAGGTAAAGGGAGAGCAGCGCTTTCAGTGAGAAAATAGTTCCTGGCTATGTTCCTCTGGTCCCTGACCAGGAAACTGAGGAGAGCTCAATGTTGTATTAAGAGAGCAGGTATGCAAGGGGGTATAAACAATGTATGGGGTAAGGCTTCCAGGACTACTGGTAAAGAATGCTTGAAGAAAAGTAACGGATTTCTGTCAAACCTTTTCGGAAAGCTGCATTTTTTTCCTAGCAGGTACACTTATAAATAAATTGGTAAGGACTTTGACAATTGCAATTTCATGTTTAAGCACAGGAATATGTATATAAAGAAAATCTATATGTCCCAGTACAGGAGCTCTTAACAGCCTCCTAATTGGTATTGATTGGAGAGGAGGAGATGTTGGGAGTCTGGGATAGGAGGCTTATAGAATAATCAAAGCAAGAGGTTATAGAATCCTGAACTAGGTTGGCAATGGTATGAATAGGGAAAATGTTGTATACTTGAGATATAAATACTTGGAGACAAAATCAACAGGACTTGGGAACTGACTAAATATTGGGGGCAGAGGGTGGGATAAAAGACAGGGAAGAATTAAGTACAATTATAAGATCATGAGCCTGAGTGACTAGCTGGATAGAGATGCCCTAAAAAGATATAGGAAAGCCTGGAAAAGGCAAATTTAGGTATAATAGGAAACAGGGACTTTTAAGATTTTATACAGAAAGACAGGGTGAACAAAAAGTTCTCTCCTAGCTTCCAACTAGAATAATGGCAGCTTTCTCCGACCAAGGCAGCACCTTGATTGACAACACCTTATCAACCCAGGTAGTTACCATGACTTGAACATGGCTGGTCAGATGAAGATCTTTATCTGTAATTTCCTAGAGGCTTAACAAGTTGCATATGATCCAAATGAGGGAGGCATCCAGTGCTCTATTCACTGAAGCACCTAGCTGCACCCTGCCCCCCCCCACGACTATTTAGCACTGACCTAGAAATGCTACCTAGAGTAATGAAACAAGAAAGAGAAATAGAGAAAATAATTACAGGTAAAGAAAACAAGATTATCACTTTTTTGCAGATAATATAACGGGGTATATATAGCTCAACAGAGCCAACTAAAAATTAACTGAAACAATAAAATCAGCAAAATATCAGTATGTAAAATGAATCAATATAAATCATCAGCATTCTTTTATATTACAAACAAAATCCAGCAGGAAGAGCTAGAAAGAAAACTTTTATCCCAAATAATTACAGAGGTAATAAAATATTTAGGATTCTGTCTACTAATACACATCCAATAATAAAACAACAATATAAGAAATAATAACTACTTGGGGCGACTAGGTGGCACAGTGAGTAGAGTGTTTGCCTTGGAGCCAGGAGGACCTGAGTTTGGATCCGGCCTCAGACACTTAACACGCACACATAAAAAAAAACTAGCCGTGTGACCTTGGGCAAGTTACTTAACCCCAATTGCCCTCCAAAAAGCAAAAACATAATAATAATAATAACCACTCCTAAATAACTGGAGGGAGATTAATGGATAATGGATAGGTCAAGCAAATATCAAAAGTATAACACTATTACCTAGATAAACTTAAGTATTTAGTGTGATATCAATGAAACTACCAAAGGATTATTTTATAGAGTTAGAAAAAATTAATAAGAAAACTCATCTGGAAGAACAAAAGGTCAAGAATATTAAAGAGTAATAATGAGAAAAAAAATGAGAAGGAAGGAGGCCCACCAGTACCAGATAGTCACCTATTCTATAAAAATGTAATCATTAAAACAATTTGGTAGTAGTTAAAAATAAAAAGGTTGATCAGTGGAACAGATTAGGTATACAACATATCAAAGTGAACACAATAGCAAATTGTCTGATAAACACAAAAGACCTGAGTTACTGAGCTAAGGATTAATTTTTCTGACAAAAACTGCCTGGAAAATTGGAAAGCGGGTTGGCAGAAATTAGGAGCTGAATTACCAATGTAAACTCCAAATTGACACATGACTTCGACGTAAAAAGCGACATCATAAGCAAATAAGATTGGCAAGGAATTAATTACCTTTCAGTTCTACTGATAGGGGAAGTGAGAGTAACAAAACAAGGGAGAGAGGGGAATAACAATAAAAGTGGACAGTTTTAATTACATAAAATTGAAAAGTTTTACCCCAAACTAATCAAGTTAAAATTAAAATGGAAACAAGGATTGGGAAAAGAGTTTTGCAGCAAATTTCTCTGATGAAGGTCTCATATCAAATATTTATAAAGAAGTGATTCAAATTCATAAGACTAAAAAACATTTCTTGATTATTAAATGGTCAAGGGATTTGAACAAGTGGTTTTTTGAAGAAAGAAATTCAATCTATCAACACCATGTTTTCAAAAATGCTCTAAATTGCTATGAATCAGAGAAATGCACATTTTAAAAATTCTGATATTCTAACCCATACACAAAATTGGCAAAGATGACAAAACAAGAAGATGACAAATATGGAAAACAGGCACATTAGTGCACTATTCATGAAACTGTGAGTTGGTCCCACCTTTCTGGAAAGCAATTTGGAATTTTCCCTAAATTCTGCAAAACCTTTGACTCAACTAGGTCACAACTTGGTCTATTATCACAAAGAGATCAAAGAAAAAGGAAAATAGCACTATATATAGATATATAGATATGAGCTCTTTTTATAGTAGCTTACCGTGTTTCCCCGATAATAAGACCTATCCCAAAAATAAGCCCTCTCCTTACTGTGTAAGATTCCTCTAAAATAAGCCCTTCCCCGAAAATAAGCCCTATTGAGATTGCTACTGTAGTGAAGGTGATCCCCTGCACTACACGCTACATTACGGTACCCTCTGTATGCACCGTCCCCCCCCCGTGAAACGCACGCCGCGCTCCGAGCTGCATCCAATCAGAGCTGCAGCAGTGAGCGCGTCATCCTATTCTTTATTGAATTCATTATTGAATAAAGGTACATTTTTTTCTTCACATTTACCTGTTTATTAAAATTGCTGTCAATGTTCATTAAAATAAGCCCTCCCCTGAAAATAAGCCCTCTGGTGTTTTTCTGTCCAAAAAATTTAATAAGACAGTGTCTTATTATCGGGGAAACACGGTAGTATGTCAACTGGGGAATGGCTGAACAATTTGTGATATATAATCATGATGGAATACTACTGTGCTATAAGAAATGAAGACCTCATTGATTTTAGAAAAACATGGATAGCCTTGGATGAAACAACAAAGAGCTACATGAGCAGAACCAAGAACATGTTGTATACAGTAACAACAATATTGTTTTAAGAACAACTGAGTGAATAAGTCATTTTGACTATTATAAATACTAGAGCTACCAAGGATATATAAAGGAAGACACTCTCTATATCCAGAGAAAGAAACTGATAAACAGAAGTATATATAGAATGATTTTACACACATACACACACACACACACACACATATATTTGTGTTTAATGGTAGCCATCTCTAGGGTAGGGAGAGGGAAGAGGGAAAAAAGAAATTTACATGATAACTTTATTATGTATTTAAAAGGAATAGGTCGTGTGCTGCCCTGGGCTGATATGTATCCACAAGCTAGGTTCCAGAGGCTGAGAGGCTTGGGAAGATATCCAAGGGTCATGGCTGATGAAGAGGAAGAGGGTCTCTGTGTTATCTGCTTGAATGAAATCGGTAAGCTAATCAGAGCTGAATGTGGAAACACTATTTGTATGTCTTGCTTCAGAATGAAAACTCAAACTGACATGGCAATGCACCCTGAAGGAGAAGGCACATGTGAGATACACAGCGAAGACCAAAACTGTTCTATGATAGGAACAAGACCCTACTCTGCTTGACCTGCTCTAAGTCAGAGGATCATGAAAACAACATACACTGGCCCATCGCAGTGGCTGCTCTGAGCTACAGGAAGAAGATCCTGATCCACATGGAAATCTTGCACAGAAAGTTTAACATAGTTCAGGAACTTCTATAAAAGGAGAAGGAGCAACCGCTGGTATGGGCTGTGGCATGGACTGACCATAAAAATACAAACCAAAAAATATTTCACAAGAAATTTCACAAATATGGGAATATGTGATGAGGAAGGAGAAAGCAAAATATGTGGACATCATTATGTGGAAGGAGAACAAGAAGTTAATTGAGCTCTATCAGAGGCTGAAGGGGGTTGAGGCTACACAGTAAAATCAAATCATGGAGGGAAAGGAGTGGGAGGCCATGATGTCCAGCCAAAGCAGATCCCTAACAGACACAATCACTGAGTTGAAGGAAAAGATGCAGAAGCCAGATGTAGAAATGCTACAGGATGTGGCAGAAACTTTGGATAGGAGTTATGTTTGGTCAAATTTGCAACCCTTCATACTGAAAATGGATGTTTCTTATGTTTACGTGGTCACCGATTTTTTTAAAACACTTTGAAAGATATAAGCTGTTAAAGAGATGCAATTTCTACAACTTGTCTGAAAGGAAAAAGAAAGCAATGAGAATTGTCCCTGACTTCTCAGGGAAACCATATCTTGTTTGTATATTTGGTAGTGTTCAAGCTGAAGACATCAGAGGAAGAACATTCTTTATGCAGACTTATCCCTGGAATAAAGTTGTTGCAAAAGAAGACTTAGAACCTGTCACCACTTTCAGGAATGTCATTTAGAGGTATACATGAGCTAGCAAACCTCTTTATTTCAAATAGAAAGGCACTATGAGCAAATGCCTGTGCACAGAGGTTGAGATGATTCTGGATGGTGTTGAATCTATTGTACTTAATAAACTTAACATCTTGTCAAATAAAAAAAATAAAAGTAATAATGAGTTGTCTATAACAGATTTATAGTTTCATATGCAACAATCTTTTTATGACATCATGTTATGAAAATACTTGTTTTATTCCATAAATTAAAAATTAAATAAATAAAAATTTTAAAAGCTCTGAAAACTAAGAGAGTGCTCATTCATTAGGTAGGGACTAAACAAAGTATGATAAATGAATGTAATAGAATACTATTATGAAAGGATGAAGGGGATGAGTTCAGAGAAACCTAGGAAAACTTTTATGAACTGATACAGAGTAAAGTAAGCAGAATTAGGAGAACAATTTATAAAATGACAACAATATTATAAAGAAAAACAACTGCAAAGACGGTGTTAATCAGTACAATGATAAATTATGAGTCCATGGTACTGAAGATGAAATACACAATTGACTTCTGGTTAAAGAGATATGGACTTACAATATAGAATGAGACCTACATTTTGGCCAAAGTAGGAACTTGTTTTGCTGGACAATGTACATTTGTTATGAATGTTTTGTTTTTATTTCTTTCTAAAAACTTGTTCAATGAGTGGGAAGTGGAAGGGAGAGATTATAAATGCACATTATGCATATTATGCATTTATAGTTTCTCCCTCCCAGCTATATTATAAACAAATAGGAGGAGAGAACAGACCAGTTGAGATCAGAGAACACGATTTGCAATGGACACAATCATGAGGGTCATGTGACTTCCTACAGCAGTGTTCACCAGTTTGGCAAAGCATATGGTAAAGGTAATTCAGTCTTGATGACTGAAAGGATATGAATGGTGGAATCATAAAGGGGCTAGGGATTCTAGGGTGATGGGAAGTTAACTATAAGATGAACTAAAAAGGGAAAGGAGGGAGGCCAGAGCAGTGGAAGGACAAGGAGAGACAGAATAACTGGAGGTCATTGTGAAGATGAAGAACAGTTTTAGAATGACCACAATAATTTAAAGGGAAATAACAATGGAAGATAGAAGTCAAATCAATGCTATGACTAGTCTTGCCCTCCAGAGGAATAATAATGAAGAACACCTTCCTCTTCAATCCCCTACAGTTTTGCTATCACTAGGGAATTACAAGTGAAAATTTCATACAGAAATGAAGATAATAAAGTGCTTTAGTGAGGGGGGAATCTCCATTATGGCTTGGAATCCCAGAAAATAATAGTTGGAGAAAAATAGGAAAGTAAGAGTGACAACTGTTCTCCCAAATTATGTTAAAGCTTTAAAAAAAATTTAATTGTAGTATATGCTAAAACATCTGCCATATTATAATCATTTAAAAGTATTATAGTTATTTAAAACTATTCACACAGATATTTTTAATGGGCCTAAAAACCACTTCTATGTACTGTATAGAATTCACTACTCAATTATAATTCTATTTAATAAACTAACTTTAAGGGCTCACTAGGAATTACAGTATATCTTGTAATAGTGGAGAAGCACTATTTCTTGACTTAAAGGAAAAAAAGTGTATTTTCTCTATAAAGAAAAAATTATTTGATTAGTTTTGAAGTGACTATCTCTTGAATTGGTCCCCTCCTGTCAACCTGCATCCCAGTTCCAAACCACTCTAAATCACTGCTCCTACTTTTCTTCACTAATCTCCAAATCATTTGCCCCAAGGTCCCCCATTCAATTTGCCAGCACATTCCCAGAGCTGCTATCGGGTCTATTTCAACCCTACTTCTGAAGTGACTTCCCACTCTACTACCAGCTGACTTGTGAACTGCTGTTTTCTGAGGCCTTGCTGCTTCTTTTCATTATGCAAATAGCTAAGACACTAAGAATCCACCATTTCAAAATGAAGTACCTTGAGAAATAGGTTTTCTGTTTCAACACCTACAGTGTAGATGTCAAAACAGATATATTTCTGGACAGCCCTCCTAGAGAAGTCCAGTTAACCTTTCCCAACTCTGGTAAAAGGGAGCTCATCATTAGCCTTAAGCAGTGTGATATACTTCTAAGCTTCAAAAGAATGCAACCTGGTAGTAGCCCCTCAAAATTCAGTCAAACACCTACAGTTCTACATAATAGAGTATTTAAAAATTACACTTACCAAATTTTGGTATGATGTCACCTATGTCAACAGACTTAGGAATTTCTAAATTGGAGGGATAGCCTGAGTTCCAGGTAATAGTGATAGAACCGTAGGTACCTCTCCTGGATATGATAGCTAAGCCTGTGCCACTATTCATGTTGGTAAGTTGAAAGGCAGTAGAATCAAACCCAACCTAGGATAGAAAGGAAAAAAAAGATGAAGAATATATCATAGCTCTGTAAACTGGAACAGTTATATATTTCCTAAAGGAAGAAAGGGTTGCATGTAGGTAGTTTATTTTAAGAACATTCATCTTGGTGGAAAAGTCTAACAAATGACATCTTACATCTTGAAATTCTCTCCCTCCCACCCTCCATATGTAAATATATACATATATATTTGTATACATATATGGATAGTTTCATGATTTGAATTAAGGATTTCATATTTTTTTAAATAAAAAAATTTAATCATTCATATATTTATTATCTCCTCCAACTAAAGTGGGTGTATATATAATACAAAATAGAGGGCTGAACAAGTAGTGACATTCTAACCAGACAGACTCAAGAGTTAACTAGAACAAAGATAATACATGAAACCAAAGAATACCAGTATAATATAAATACACCGATTTTTCCATTTCAACATAGAAGTCACAAGTAATCTCATTTCTTAAGCAAGGACAGAAAAACAAACACACATACACACATACACACACATGTAAACACAACCTTCTGAATTAAACTTGAACTTCACTTAAATTTAAGAGTAAATTTTGTACATAACTGGAATGTATACATTTTAAAGTAATTTTGTAAATAAATAAATTTACCAAAGTTTCCTTATATGCAAAGTAAGAGGATTGGACAATATTTTTTTCAACTTTAAAATTCTTGCATTTATTTAGGCAACATTTATTAAGCATCTATTACATGTCAATCATGTAGACACTGGGCAGACACTGGGAATACAAAGAAAAAAATCCTTGTCCTCAAATGAACTGATTCCTGGGGGGCAGGAGGCAGGATAGGAACAAAACCTTTAAAGAAAAATACTGTAGGGGCGGCCAGGTGGCTCAACGAGTAAGAGCACCGGCTCCAGTGTTGAGAAGACCTGGAGATCGAATCCCGGGCTCAGACACAGCACCCACCCAGATACACCTGGCCGTGTAACCTTGAGCAAGTTACTTAACCCCAATTGCTTAGGGGCGGCCAGGTGGCTCAATGAGTAAGAGCACCGGCTCCAGTGTCAGGATGACCTGGAGATCAAATCCAGGGCTCAGATACTCAGCACCACACCCAGAAATAACTGGCCGTGTAACCTTGGTCAAGTTACTTAACCCCAATTGCTTTAAAAAAAAAAAAAAGAAAGAAAGAAAAATACTGTAATGGCCAGTAAGGAGGGCACTAGCCCTAGCAGCTGCAGGATTCAGGATCGGTTCTGTCTAGGAGACAGAACTTGAGTGGAACTTTAAAGGAAACTAGAGATGTTACAAAGCAGAGGTGAAAAGGTAGTGAATTCCAGGTACGAGGATAAGTCTGTGAAAAGGCAAGGACACATAAAATGGTATGTCATGTATTGGGAAATAAAAAAAAAAAAGCCCGTTTGGCTGGAACAAAGCATGTAAGTCTAGAAAGCGAAAGGCTTCAAAAGCCAAACAATTAATTTGTTTTTTATCCTCAAGTTTCCTGGTCAGGGAAATCACATAATCAGACTAGTGCCTGAGGAATATCAATTTTTCAAGGGTGTGGAAGAAAGAAGAGAGAATGAATGCAACAAGAACAATTAAGAAGTGAATATAATTCTCCAGAGGAGAAGTAATGAGAGCCTGAACTAGGGTGGTGTCCCTGAGAATGTAGAGGAGACAGAGGTCAGAGCGACTGAAGCAGTAAAGTTGACAAGACTTTCATAATGGGATATGAAAGGTGACCCGAGGTCACCTCTGAGGCTGTGAACCTGGTGACTCCATGATCCTCTTCAGTATCTTCTTTTCAAGGAGACGAGAATTCTTCAAAGATATACCTGGGGCACACAAATCTTTATCCTGTAAGAGTAAACTCTACAACCTGATCCAAGCAAGCACTTGCCAATGATACCATCTGGAGATAATACACCAAACAAGGTAACTACACTGGCTGTGCTTCAGTTTCTTTAAAATCACAGATTATTAATGACCTAGACCACATATCCTGTTTTTGAACTGGATGGATGCTTTCATAGGCATGAAGCACTTCTCATTAGGAAACTCCTTCAACTAATACAGATCATTGCATGCCCTAAAATTTATAATAATAAAGGGCTGTCCTGGGCACTGAAAAGGCAGCTAGCTGGCACAGTAGACAAAATGAGAACCTGGGGTCAAAAAGACCTGGGTTCAAATCCTTACTCAGACATTTATTATCTGTGTGGCCCTGGGCAAATCACTTGACTTCTGCCTCCAGTTACTTTTCTGTAAAATGGTGATAATAATAGCACCTATCTCCCAGGGTTGTTATAAGGATAAAATGAGATAATATTCATAAAATGTTTTACAAACCTTAAAATGCTATCAAGATGTAATTTTTATTATTATTGTTATTAGTTGTTGTTTCTGAAAAGCTAAGTGACTTATTTAGGGTCACACAATGAATAGGCATCAGAGGCAAGACTTGAACTGAGAGCTTCCTAATTTTGAGGCCAGCTTTTCATCCACTCTACCATGCTGACTATTAGACTATTTATATCAACATTATCCCACTCTAATTCAGAATAATAGGTGGTAAAAGAAAAAGAAAGGTTCTTATAATGTAATCAGTTGGTCAGTAAGTATTAAGTACTTACCACTGTGGTAAGCACTAGGGATTCAAAGAAAGGTGCAGCACAGTTCCTGCTCCCAGTCAGAGACACATCACATATGGGGAAAGGTCCATGGTGGACTCTCCACCATAAGCAGACTGGCACTCCACCACAGTCAAAAGCTTTGCTCCACTTCACTCAGTCAGGACTCCACACTGTGTTCCCTTCTCCATGTCTCCAGAGACAACGGGTTTAATGAAAAGAACCTGGCATGCTTCTGCACAGACACACACAGATACTCTCCAAGCAAGGACATATAAATGTGCTTGGTGACTCATTCCCTGATCTGCACCTGCCAGGAGGTGTTCCATCACACACAGACACTTGACAGTGCCACAGGGTAATGAAACCTCGGGCCATCCCAGAGAAAAGGACTATGCTTGGTGAAATATTCCTACATTGGGCCAACTAAAATAAAGGCATTGGGAGCCGTCACAGTACAACAATGTCATTCAATATGAAGAAAATTATTTTACTCTTTGATCATTCTAGTTTCTCTCTTGGGTCAAGAGGGGAGAAAATTTATTTTCCACACTATTTGAATATTCTTTTCAATCTGGTTGGTCCAACACTGGAAAGCACTGTAGCTCCTGTCCATTATAGAATGGCTGGACAATATCAAGTGGTTTTGATTTTGAGATAAAGAAAAGAGTAAGGGGGGGTGGAGTCAAGATGACAGAGTAATGCAGGGACTTGCTTGAGCTCTCCAAAAAACCCCTAAAAATACCTGCAAAAAATGACTCTGAACAAATTTTAGAGCAGCAGAACCCACAAAATGAAAGAGTGAAAAAAATTTCTAGCCCAAGACAACCTGTAAGGTTGACAGGAAAGGTCTGTTGTACCAATCTGAAAGAAGATCACAGTCCACCATGGGCCATACCAGAACATACCAGGCCCAGGAAAACCCAGAGTAGGCCTCAGGGGACTGAATCACTAACAGTTATGGGAGTTTTTAGAATTCTCAATTAACAAATGCCAAAGACAACTTAGAAAGTTAATATGAAAGGTCAGACCTCGGTGAGAGGGGAGCATTATGGTCTGACCCTACCCCTGGGGCAGCAGGTGCAGAGAAGTCAGCAGTGGCAGCTGCTTCTGGAACTCTCAGCTCACAGAGGGTGGGGAAGTCAAGGGGCTGATCAGAAGGGGACTGCAGGGATCTCTTTGCTAATCTTTTACTTAACCTGTGCCAGGATCTGGGTCATGGTCTCGGGTGGCAGTCCTAGGGTGAGGAGGAGCACTGCATGGAGGTGTGGTGTGTGTGGTGACAAAGAAGGAATCCTCCTCACATTACCAAGGCAGAAAAGAGTGCCTGTGGTTACTCACAGACCAGACACAGGCCAGAGAACAGTAAACACCACTCCTTTGATCATACCACCTTGGAAGAACTGAAAATTTACAAGTCCCTAGAAGTATCTCTCAAAATAGCTACATAAAACCCCTGAACCTTGGGACAGTACACCCACCACACTGGAAGCAGAGTCCTACCTTAACAAAGGTTAAAAAGTCAAGTAATTGGCTGGGAAAATGAGCATATAGCTGGAAAAATCAGACTACAGAATCTTACTTTGATGACAAGGAAGAACAAAACATACAACCAGAAAAATATGAAGTCAAAGCTCCTACATTCAAAGCCTCCAGGAAAAATATGAATTGGTCACAGGTCATGGAAGAGCTCAAAAAGGATTTTGAAAATCAGAGAGAGGGGCGGCCAGGAAGCACAGCAAGAGCACCGGCTCCAGTGTTGAGAAGACCTGGAGATCGAATCCCGGGCTCAGACAGTTAGCACCCACCCAGAAACACCTGGCCGTGTAACCTTGAGCAAGTTACTTAACCCCAATCGCTTAGGGGAGGCCAGGTGGCTCAGCGAGTAAGAGCACCGGCTCCAGTGTCGGGATGACCTGGATCAAATCCGGGCTCAGGTACTCAGCACCACACCCAGAAATAATAACTGGCCGTGTAACCTTGAGCAAGTTACTTAACCCCAATTGCTTAAAAAAAAAAAAAAAGAAAGAAAATCAGAGAGAAGTAGAGGGAAAATTTAGAAAAGAAATGAGAGTGATGCAAGAGAATCACGAAAAACAAGTCAGCAGCTTGCTAAAGGAGACCCCAAAAATGCTGAAGAAAATAACACCTTAAAAAATAGACTAACCCAAATGTCAAAAGAAGTCCAAAAAGTCAGTGAGGAGAAGAATGCCTTAAAAAATTGAACCGGCCAAATGGAAAAGGAGGTCCAAAAGCTCACTGAAGAAGATAATTCCTTCAAAATTAGAATGGAACAAATGGAAGATAATGACTTTATGAGAAATCAAGAAACTATAAAACAAAATCAAAAGAATAAAGAAATAGAAGACAATGTGAAATATCTCATTGAAAAAACCTCTGACCTGGAAAACAGATCCAGAAGAAATCATTTAAAAAACAATTGGACTACCTGAAGTCCATGATCAAAAAAGGAGCCCAGACATTATCTTTTATTATCTTTCATAATTATCAAGGAAAAGTGTCCTCATATTCTAGAACCGGAAGGTAAAATAGAAATTGAAAAAATCCACTGATCACCTCCTGAAAGAGATCCCAAAAGTAAAACTCCTAAGCATATTATAGCCAAATTCCAGAGTTCCCAGGTCAAGGAGAAAATATTTCAAGTAGCCAGAAAGAAACAATTCAAGTATTGTGGAAAAACATTTAGGATAACACACGATTTAGCAGCTTCTACATGAAGGGATTGGAGGGCTTGGAATATGACATTCCAGAGGTCAAAGGAGCTAGGATTAAAACCAAGAAGCACCTAGCCAGAAAAACAGAGTATAATACCTCAGGGGAAAAAATGGAAATTTCATGAAATAGAGGACTTTTCAAGCATTGTTGATGAAAAAACCTGAGGAGAAGAGAAAATTTGTCTTTCAAATACAAGACTCAAAAGAAGCATGAAAAGTTAATGGGAAAGAGAAATCATAGGGATTTATTAAAACTGAACTGTTTACATTCCTACATGGAAAGATGATATTTGTAAGTCACAAAGACCTTTCTCAGTGTTAGGGCTGTTGGAGGGAATATATATAGAGAGACAGACAGACAGACAGACAGAAGGCTTAAGGTGAGTTGAATATGAAGGAATGATGTTTAAAAAAATAAAATCAAGGGGTGAAAGAGGAATGTGCTGAGAGAAGGAGAAAGGGAGAGGTAGAATGAGGTCAATTATCTCACATAAAAGAGGCAAGAAAAAGCTTTTACAGTGGAGGGAAAGAGGCAGGAGATGAGATAGAATGAGCGAACTTTACTCTCATAAGATTTGGCTTAAGGAGAGACTAATATACACACTCAATCGGGTATGGAAATTTGTCTTGCCCTACAGGAAAGTAAGGTGGAAGGTGATGGGGAGGGGTGATGATAGGAAGAAGGGCAAAAAGGAGGAGGGGGTAATCAGAAGCAAATACTTTTGGGGAGGGACAGGAGCAAAGAAGTCAATAGAATAAATGGGGGTGGGATAGGATGCATTGAAATATACTTAGTGTTTCACAACATGACTATTGTAGAGGTGTTTTACATAACTGCACATGTGTGGCCTGTGTTGAGCAACTTGTCTTCTTGGTGGGGGTGGGTGGGGAGGGAAGAGGGGAGAGAGTGTAGAATTAGTGGTTTGAAGAATGAATGTTGAAGGTTGTTTTTACATGCAACTGGGAAAAAAGATATGGAGGAAATGGGGTATAAAAATCTATCTTGCTCTATAAGAAAATAGAACGGAAAGGGATAAGAGAAGGGGGCGATAATAGAAGCAAAGGCAGATTGGAGGAAGGGGTGATCAGAATTCATGCTGTCTTGAGGTAGGAGGGGCAAAGAGATGGGGAGAAAATTTGGAATACAAAATCTTGTGGAAGTAAATGTTGAAAACTGAAAATAAATTAATAGAATGTGTGCACCACATTATCACACATCCTCTTCCAATTACTTAAATAAATCTACTTTCCTAGCTTCAAAAAAAAGTTTTAAAAAGGGGGTATATGATAAGTGTCCTCAATTTTTTCAGTAAAGAGGCAAGATTCTGAGTTGAGAGAGTGGAAGAAGGTAATGTCCTGAGAGATTTAAGGAGAAAAGAAAAGGATGTTTAGAACAATGAAACAAAATTATTACTTGGACAGTTATTATCAATATTGTATTTAGAGTTTTTGCTGTGTAAACTATCTCTTCTACTCAAATAACCAATGTACAGCCTCTAACTTACCTAGAAAAGGTCTGTCATTTATATTAAATGCTAAAGGAAAAAATCCATTCTAATGCAATTTATTCATAGATGTCTATATTACATTTTAAATGTATATTGATAAAAAATTAATATGTAGAAGAAGAAATTTATTTGGTACAGAAGATAAAGTGCTGGGCCTGGAGTCAGGAAAACCTGAGTTCAAATCTGGCCTCAGACACTAGCTGTGTGACCCTGGGCAAGTCATCTGACCACTGTTTGCCTCCATTTTTTCACCTATAAAATGGGAATAAAAAAATAAAGCACCTACCTTCCAGGATTGTTGTGAAGGGCAAATAAGGTAATAATTGTATAGTTTTTAGTATAGTGCCTGGCACATAGTAAGCACTATAAAAATATTAATTATCAGCAGTGGCAGCATCATCATTACTATTACTAAAATATCCATGTAAGTTCTGCAAGTCTTTTCTAATGAAAAGCAAGAGCATTTCAATACACACACACACATACACACACACACACACACAATCTCTGAACATGTTTTCCTAGGGAGAGCTCTGTATTTATGCATAAACATATATATAAATGTATACATATGCACATGCATATTTGCACATATACACACTTCTATAAAAATTATACATACATACACCTCTCCCTAGGAACACAAGTTCAAATTCTTCAAAGAAAAAAAGTTCCATATCGCCCCCTTGTGTTTTCTTTAGCACTACAAGCAAGTCCTATTACCTCAGAATTGGCAGCTTCTTCAGGGATAGCAATAAGAGTTGACTTTGCCTCTTCTAGTATTTTTGGCATTCCATAGAACTGTCCACCAACATGGATTACGTTTAACAGTTCCAGAGTGAAATTCAAGCCCAGGAATAGAAACATCTTTAAAAGAACAATTTTTATTTGAAAAAGTTTTTTTTTAAATTCCCACAGTAACTGGCATAATATTAGTTTTACTACCAGATTTTATTCTAAAAAACACTTCTATAGAACATATATTTCCTTTCTATTTTTCTGGGTTTTGTCTGTCTAAGTTATGGAACACTAGAAAATCTAACAACTTGAAGTTCAAGGTCACCTAAAAGTCAACAGAAAGGTGCCTGGTGTACATGATTAGATGGTAACATATTACAAATGAGGAAGAGAAGCTATTAAAATGTTGTCATCAAAGAGATGTATGATCAGAAAATTTGACAGACCAGAGAGGAGAATAAGGGATAACTAATGATCAATCTTGCCACCTCCCTTGGTATCCTTTGGACAAGTGATTTCAAACTCAAATAGAAACACTAAAACCCACAAATTAACATTTATACAATACTGTATTTCATTTTGTTTTGTTAAGCATTTTCCAATTACATTTTAGTCAGATATAAGCAGCGGTTAGCTAGGGGTATCATACCTTTTCTCTAGACATTAAGAATACTCAAATAAAAAAATTAAAAATGTTCTGAAAAGGGGTCCAAAGGCTTCACCAGACCGCCAAAGGGGTCTAAAACATACAAAAAAGTTAAGAATTCCTATTTTATGCCCTTGTAATGGCTTCTTAATGATTTGACAGCCACATCCAACTTCCTTTCCTTCCCCTCAAAAATCACTAGATAATCACAACCAATTTCCTTTCCCTTCTCAGACAAAGTTTTATATTTTCTTACTGCCTTAGCAAGTACTTTCTCCTTTGGTCCTTCTTGTCAGTTCTCTTTTCTCATTTTTTGACCTTTTCTCCTTCAGTTCAATTTTTCATTTTCCAAATTTCTTCTCACAAAATTCAATCTCTGCCTTTTTCACTAATCCAAAGTTCTCCAAATAATCTTCATGATTTCCTTTCCCCTTATGTTCATTTATCATACTCTGTCACTTCTCTAGCTCCATGTCCTACAACTTTCTTCCAGAGACCAACCCCCTCTTTTTACTGATGAGAAAACAGAAACCCAGAAAGGTGAACTGACCTCCCCAAAGTGACATAGGCAATGTCTGAGAGATCTGGGCTTCAACAATGGGTCTTCTGACTTCCAATCCAGTGTGCTTTCCACTATACCATAATGTACCAGGTCACTAAGGTCTCTTCTCTGCCTCTGTTACTTTATGACTCTGGACCAAATTCTACCCATATAGCTTTAGAAATGTCTAACGGGGCTGAAAACAAAAGAAGCCAGGGTTTTGTAGTAGGGTTTGATGATGTAGGAACATGGGATTCCATGATTTCCCAGTAATTCTGGGGCCAAAAAGCCAGGCACAGAATTCCCTTCTCAAAACAGAGTTTGAGAACCAAGAAAGGCTATTTTAAACCCCACTACTCAAGCCCTATGAATCTACTTTAACAATGCATCTACTATTGTTTATAATACCTCTATAGAAGAAAAACAACACTCAAAAATACCCCCTCTCAAGAAGGCTCAGCACACATTCAAACCCATAATAAGGAAAGACAATTACCAGAGAGATAAGCAGGCAATATGGCTTATTGCATCCAAAATCATACACACAATTAAAAAGAGAGTGGCTTCTCTGGTTAAGATTAAGTCTAAATTCTATTTGCGCACCATTTTTTGTGCTATAAAAGATCAATGCTGTATCTAACTAGACAACTATGTAAAAAAATTTTATATGTTTTGTAGTAATTATTGGTATTGTTTTTATTGATGCCATTCATCTTTTTAAAAACATAACACCAAAAATATGATAGGTATTAATGGAAAAGATAATTTCTATGGCCCTTCCCAGGGGCTCAAGGTAAATGAAAGACAAATAAAGGAAGAAAGACTGAAAAACACTCATGGATATGTGGGGTGCCAATCAAAATGAAACTCTGAGCAGTTGAGTATTTCAGTCCCTAAAGTTCACTGTTACTTGTTGTCATTCTGGTCTTTCTACATAATTTTTGCATAAGCTTTTCAGTCACAAGTTATGTAGAAGTGATAAAGTTTTTTTTTAAACAGGTGAACAAAATATGGTTACAAATATATTGTCAAGACTCATATGCAAACTTAATTACAAATGGCTTACTGACCTCTGCCTTTAAAAGATTTTGTTCTGAATTACCTCACTAAAAGCATGTCAAATTAAACAACAATTAAAAGAAATCTATAGACCTTGCCTGTACAAAAGAGGATAATTCCATTTTAAAACTGTTGAAAAATACAGTGTAGGAATTTACCAATACAACTAATGAATTTTATGTGGTGTTCTACGTGATTAAATCTGTCCCTTTGGAAACTGTAGTAAGTCGATCATTAGCTGAGTGAGGTGACAGAGCTCTAGCAATCAAAGGAATCAGAGTATGCTACAAACCTGATTAATTATTGGCACTGTGTCCACTTTGTAATTTGTACCATCTCTGATAATCAGATGCCCCTCTGTTCTTTCAGTCACAATAGCCTGGTCTTGAGAGTTGGGCAATATTCGGTAGCCCACAGCAACATCTCCAAACATTCCAGCAAGCCGAGTTACATTAATTCGGATATATCTCCTGAGGCTCTGCTCAACCAATACAGATTGCCAATGGGCATACAAAGCAAATACTCCATGAGGGTCGTCGTTTGCAGGAACAGTGAAGCTTGTAAAACTTTTCTCCTTATCCAGTTCTGCTCCTCCATCCACAGAAACCAGCTGTATTATATAATCCTCATCTATTTCAGGAACATCATCTGGCAGCAAATGAATATCAAAGTTGGCTTCAGTCTCCCCATCAGCAATCATGAAAAATCCCCTTGTGGCAAGGAAATCACCAATGATATCAAATTCACTACTTAGTTCCCAATAAACCTAAAACAAGGACAATAAAAACGTTTAACCAAAATAACACAGTTGAAAATCTTACCATTAGACGTTCCCCTACAGCGTATAGAGAATGTTACATATAAGTAGAATGTACTTAGAAAAATCAAAACATCTGATCACAAAAGAGGAAGACTTAATTCCTTTTCTCCCCTTAATAATTCTGTGATTTCACATTACTTATTTATCTGGACACACTGTAGGATATTTTAAATGGAAATTAGATTCTGGCACTACAAGTATTCTTCCTGGTTGTGTATTTTTTGCTGCTAGACTTGCTGACTGTGTGGCCAATGACACAATTACACCACTCTGAGCCTCTGTTTCCTAACCTGTGAAATGGGATAACATAGTATTTTACTTCTTTCACAAAGTTGTATATAATGCACTTTCTTACAAGGTGGTTGCATTTTATAAGTATACCATTTTTATATAATAATTATTTATTAATTCCTTAAAATGAATCAGGCATTGTGCTATTGCCGGGGATGAGAAAAATAGGCAAAAAAATAAACAAACCCCAAAGTCCTTGCCCTTAAGGAGCTCACATTCTAATGGGGAAGACAACCTGAAAAAATTGTGCATAAAAGATATATGCAGCACAAAAGGAATGTAATCTCTGAGGGAAGGCACTAGCAGTGAGGATGAGGGAGCAAGAAGGGCCTCCTTCAAAAGGCAGGATTTGAGCCAGGTACAAGTTGGCATAGCAGAGGGTTACTAAGTCTTTCTGTCCAACTAGCTGTCTAATTTATAGACCTAGAATTCTATACTCTTTCACCTGACTGTTAAATAAAAACTCAAATTTGATGATGTAAAAATGTGGAAACATAACAATTTTAAAATGTCAACATAGAAACTTCATTGATAGTTCAAAATGACATAGGTACCTAGGAGGTACTTAATTACAGAGTAGAGAATCAAGATATTTTGGAAAATTTTGTCTGGTATTCTCTAAATTGTTATGGTAAACAATCACTGGAAATTTTTATAGTTGGGAATACTATGATCTGAATTTTGTCTTTGAATATTTAAAATTCAACTTGAGTATGCCAGTTAATTTCAACTCTACAAAAAGTAGGAAAGTTGTTTGTTCCAATGTATGGTACATGTCTGCACCATAAGCCACATAAGTTTTTTTGAGACTGAAACTCAACATCCTAAATTGAATTGAAACACCCTAGAAAATCCAATGAAGCATAAAACTTGCTGGTCTCTGTTTTGCTAAACAAAAAAGTTGACTTTTCTGCTAGATCAAAGCTCCTTAAAATGTGGTCCAGAGACACTGGAGACCCTTTAAGGGGGTCCATGAAGTCAAAACTATTTTCATTATAATACTAAAATGTTTTGATTTGTAATACAGTAAATATCAATGGATGTAATCCACATAAATGACTGCTTTTCTGGGATTCCTTATTTTCAAACATGTCAAGGGATCCTGAGACCAAAAATGTTGGAGAATTGCTATTCTAGATACAATATCCATATGTGCTTAATAGGCATGTACAAATGTTTTACCATGTCACACACTATTCTAACCACTTCAAAAGCAGATATTTAGTGGAAAATCCATCGTGGAAAATGGAGAAACTCAGGCATACACAAGCCAACTTCCAGTGGCATTCCAAAGTCGTTGTTGCTGAATAAAGTCATGGCTTTTCTTAACTAGTATAAAATATCCCAATCATCTCAGAAAGAAAAAGTAATTCAGTCATCCCTGGGGCCTAAAAATCTGTCCTAAATGACTAATTAGGTCAATAGGGTCTTACAGAAATCTCTCAGTGCCTCAGGCAACTCACTAAGACAATCAATTTCAGAACCAAATTGATGTGCATTTGTATAGGAAGTTTCCTCCCTGGGATACTTTCTGGAAGAAAGGATTCACAGGTCTGGACTGTTCTCCCCAGTTTTTTTCCCCTCTTAAAAATGCAGGTCAGAGTAGACCTAACCATAAATAGAAGACTAAAGTTTGAGACTGGAAGGTGAATAATAGAATGTGTTGATGGACACATGCTGACCGTTTTAAATCTTCCTCTGAAGATCAGCTGTTAGAACTTTCTAACCTGAGTACAGAGTGGAATATTTAGACTTCAAAAATTCCTTTCCTTGACTTGTCATTAGGGAAACATTGGACTTAAAACCAGAGATCACAGGCTCATGGAACTAGAGTTGGAAGGAACCACAAAGCCACAAAGGCATTAAAAAAAGAACTGAGTCAGAGGGTGTGGGTTCGAATCCTGACCCTGATGGTTGCTATCTATGTAATCTTTGACCAATAAATCACTTATTCTCCCTGTGTCACAATTTGCTCTGTAAAAAGAGTTGAACTAGAGAACTGCTGAGGTCGCTTCAAGGTCTAATTCCATCACAGACATCCACTTGAATATTTCCCTTGTTAGTACTAAGCAATTTTGACTCCAGCTAGGAAAGATACTTCTTTTGCATGAAGTTCAACATGTGACTGGGGAAAAGACAGAAACGTATGTGTTTAAGAGAGAATACTATTTTTTTTAAATATATTTTAGGTTTTTTTTTTTAATTTACAGAAACACCACCATTAAGCAACCAGCACCATAACAAACCCCCAGAATGCCTCTACCCAAAACACCTAAACTTGTGTATTCAAATAGTCTCCAAGTGATGAAAAAGAATTTCAAGAAGTCATACTAACCAAGTAACTTCAAAACACTTCAAATGTGTTTTTTTTTTAAAGGGTCAGAAATAGGGGAGGCTAGGTGGCACAGTGAATAGAGCACCCTGGAGTCAGGAGGACCTGAGTTCAAATATGGCCTCAGACACTTAACACACACACACACACAAAAAAAAAACTAGTGTGTGACCTTGGGCAAGTCACTTAACCCCAACTGCCCTTCCTCCCCCTCCAAAAACAAACAAACCAAAAAAAAAAAAAAGGGTCAGAAATGTGGGGAACAGAATTTTGGAATATACTAAAGTTCAGATCACTACTTTCATCCCAAGGTTATATCTGCCACTTCAGTTTCACTGAAAAATGGAATGTTGTAAAGTTAATAACTATACCTCATTCTTTTTCTAGGATGCTAATGGAAGTGTTACTGTACTTAGCAAAACTCAACATTAGAGTAATGATACCGTAATATTCCCTGTAACCCCTTGGACTCGCTTGACAAAAAATGTAATACTAAGTGGTCCTTCCAATGTTGATGGTTCTATATAATTCTTCTTGGATAAAGATTCAGGAGCAAACTGAACAATTCCATTTGGATCACCAAACTTTTGTATCTAGAAAATATCAAACAGAGTAGATTTGTACAGTTTACATAATAATTATAGTAATAAAACAATATCAACAGGTAAAGGAACTCACCATTCATTCATTCAAAATTACCTCAGGAAAGAAATGGTGGGAAACGGGGGTGAGAAATGTGAGTGGCTGATTAATATACTGCTCAAAGGGCCTCCAGACATCTATTGTATTGTCTGTCCTCTACAGGGGTGAAAATTCAAGATTCCATGATTTATAATCAAAATGCCTAATTTGACTTTTCTATATCCCATATTTCCCCCAGACAGACCATCTATTCAAAAGTCAACCACAACTCTACTGCTTCTCATGACATAAGAGAGGCAATGTCCTCCAATGCCAAAGAGCAGGAGCAGGTCCCAAACTTGAAGTTCATGGAACACTTATACACAATTTTTCATCTACAGAAACCTGTACTCCACAGCCTCTGATGAATACTACAGAGAACAAACTCAGTATGTGTCTGATGTATCATCACCTTCATGATGTTAATGGTTCAAACTAGAAATACCAATCAACTGTCCTTCCAAAAATGCCACTTATGATTGGTTTATGTAGGTGAAGAGGATTTGGTCTTGGATCATCCCTCCAGCCCAGAAAGCTAAGAATGTAATAACAAGGCGTTAAACTAAGTATGAAGAAAGGAATCTGCCTGATCTAGTGATCCTTTTATGAATGTCACAAATTTCTTAACAGAATTAGAAAGAGAATCTATCTATGGGCTGGGGGAGAATGAACCATGACCTAGGAGACCTTTAAATAGTTAAGCCTATCAGACTTAGTCATTTGGTATTGGGTATACATTTGAATCAATCCAGGCTAGAAGCAGCCTTGTCTATGCCACCCCTGAGCCTATACCAGAAAATAGCAGTAGGAGAGAGGACTTTTTTTTTTCACCCTCCCCTTTACTTATCCCCCAATCCCAAGGCAGAACTATTAGCCAAGGAGAAGATGTGATTTCTAGCAAGAAGCAGATACAAACTCTCTAGGATGCCATTTTCGGAGAGTCAATTGAGAATTTCAAGGAGCATGACTCCTGGCAATGGGGAGAAGAGCTGACTCTGGATGCCAAGGACAACTTGCCCTAGCTAAAAGCAATCATCCCAGTAGAGGGAAGGAGCAGCATGAGGGTTTCATGAGGACAGAAAGCGCATCAAGCCTTGCAGTACTAGAGGAGTGAGTTGCTTCACCCTCAGAGCACCCTCCAAACCTGTGGGAGTAGCAGTGATCTATCCTTTAAGGACCCTGCCCATGAACACAAGTGCAACTGGAAGGAGCAGACAATGTAGGTGCTCATGGGCATTAATTGTGGAAACATATTAACCAAACTTTCAGGATAATTTAATAATAGTTCCCCTCAAATACCACATGTATACAATTTAATTCAATAAGTATTAAATTCAATTTAAAATTTATTCAATTTAATTCAATTTCTTGAGTATCTCCACCATAAAAGGTATGTGCTAGGCACAGAGGGAACACACAAAGATAAATAAGATATAGTACCTTAAATACCAAATTTTATGGAAGGTTTTAAAAGCAGTATTCAGTGGCAAATATATCCTGACCAGGTAAGAACAAACATGAATGACCAGATTCTACCCCAAAGAAAGATTAACAATGTATAAATTTTTAAAAACTTATCACTAACTTATCTTTTCATATTTCACTAACTTTTCTGATAAACCCACTACAGCATGGTGTAGTGGAGAGTCCACTCTAATCAGAGAGGACCTAGCTCTGTTACTTTACTACCTGGGAAAATCGGGTCTAACTCATGTCACCTCTCATTTTCATGATCTCTAAAACAAGGAAGTTGAACCAGATAACAATCTGTGGTCCCAGGAAACCAGAATTTTATGGAAGAAACCACAAAAGACAAACTTACTACTAGGGAGACACTTCTAGCCCTTCGGTCTAATTCAGCTTCTCCTTTCACAATGTGAAGCTCTACAATGAAGGTTTCTTGGACTTCAATGTCTCCATGGGGCAAGATCGTCAGAGTTATGGTTCTCAATCCACCTTCTCCATCACCAAAAGAGAAGGATCCACTCACAGGTGCACCAATGTCACTGTTCTGTGGCGGTAAAACTTCTTGTGAATTAGGTCCTATTATATCCCAATCAATCTGTAGGATTACAAAATTACAAATTAATAAAAAAGCAATGGAAACTTCTGTAGTGGCAATGGTTCAAAGCATGTTACTATTAATAATTTACACATAAGCATAAGAAACCAAAGAAAGGATACCATACAACCAGGAATAGAGTCATGTAGGGAGGTTGAGAAGTAAAGAATGGACAAATGAACAGTATATGGGTACCTCACAAAGAGTTACCCAAAGAACAAGATTAAGGCTTACAGTGAATTGTATAATTACTCTAAAATAAGTTTAAGGAAAAATATGGATAAGAGTCACACAAGAGAAGGTGTGAAGAGGTTGTCATCTATACCCAGTGGAGAAGAGAGTCTCACTGATGAAATCTCAGGTCTGAGTATCAAAGTATCAAAGTAATCTGTCAGATTTGTTCACCAAGCTGTCAGTTTTAAAGACAGGCTACAGAAGTATATTAACCCCATCACCCACCCCCTTTCTCTCTTTGGGTTAAATATTACAAGTTAATATTAGGACAGTACTTTAGTATGAAGTCCTCAGAGCCCCCTGAATAGGAAACACTGTCAATACTCTGTCAATGTCCTTTAATATCCTTTTCAAATCCTAACTCATTTCAAAAATTGAGGTAGAGAAAAACTGTTCTCCCTGAAGATGTCATTAAGGGTGGTGACCCCAGATGGTGTGGAGGAGACACCCTTGATTTTTCCATTTAATACCAATAATCTATTCACCCAATTACCCTATTAATGCAATGGTCTGATCAAAAGAAGGAAGATATCTTTGTTTAATTCAAAGTAACTGAAGTATCTTCTGAATTCACCTTTGATCAAGGAAAAAGAAAACCCTTAGAGGGTTTTATGGTCAGAAGGGTTTAGGAAGGTATTTCTCCTAGATATGTAAAAAGTTGAGATCATTGTTTTTTGTGAATCAAACTGTTAATTGAAATTTGATACTGTTTTATCTTACTGTGAAATTTTGTATTTTGTTTGGGACAGCTATAAATTGTGATTGGAAATGCCTTGCATGTGAGAGAGATTTCTCAAAAGGCAGTGCGCATTTCTATCCCTTCAGATTTTCTCTCTAAGTAGAAATCCTTAGAATTAGAATAATTTAAATAGTAAATCTGTCTCAGAAAGGTTTATGCACAAAATACAGAAGACTGATATTTTGCCCCAAAAGGCTATTTTAAAAGAGGAACAGATATTATCTTAAAAATAGTGTTGGGGCACCGGCCCTGGAGTCAGGAGGATCTGAGTTCAAATGTGACGTCAGACACTTGACACTTAATTTGCTATGTGACCTTGGGCAAGTCACTTAACCCCAATTCCCTTGTCTTCCCCCATCCAAAAAAAATTGTCTCCTAAGAAATTTCTGCTTCTTTAATTTTAAAATATTTTAAAATATTCATATTTATATTTGTCTAAAATAACAATGAAAATTGTTCACATAAATAATGTAATTACAAAATGTTCATTTTCTACTATTAAAACATTTTTCAGAGTATAAAGAAAATGTTAATAAAGGTTTTCATAATTAAATGCAAATTTGCATAAAACATAACGTCAAATATTTTTCTTATATTGATATTATCAAAATTGTGGGTTAATGTTTATACAAAGTATTGTAGCATAATGGATAAAGATTGGCCAAGGAGGCAGGAAGACCTTTATTCAAAACCTGCCTCTAACAAATGTAGGTTGTGTGAGATGGGGCAAGATAACCTCGATCTTGCTATGACCCACAAGTGTTACACTTCCATGGTCATGAATTCTGAAATTTCTTTATCTAATCATAATCAGTTATCATTCTACCTCTCCCTGTGCCTTGAAACTCCTAATCCTGTTCTTCATCATCCCCATGACCTCTAATGTCTCCACTCTTTAACACTTTCCCTGGTCACTGCCCATTCATTAGCTACATTCTCCTCCCTTGACAATCTTGTCCCCTTGGTGAACCAGTTCAGTTCCATATTGTCCTTGTCTCCTATATCTCTTGCCCCCTTATCCTATTAAAAATCTTCTTCTGTCAAGCTTCAGCCTTCAATTATTCCCACCATCCAAAGTCTTCATCCCTACTCACATGCAGCTAAATTGAGCTGGACAAAGTAATGAAATTGGACTGACTGGGTCAACTGCAAATTATAATTTCAAGTGGGCCCTCAATGCAGAATTTTTACAGCTTTCTACACTATCCCATTCACCATAGTGGCTTTTCAAAAAATTTTCATCCTTCCTCAAATCTCTCATGGCCTACCCCAATCCTCTCAGCTGATGACCTCACATTTCACTGAAAAAAAAATTGAATTTATTCACCAAGAGCTCCCTTATCTCCTTTCCTCAATTTATATCATTCATATGCTTTTCACCACTACGTCCTCCTTTACCTCTTATGAACAAAGGTGACCCTACCCCTTGCCAAAGCAAATACCTGACATGCACAAATGACCCTATTCCATTCTGTTTTCTCTAGTAGGTTGTCCTCTTTATCATTCCTAATAACTCATCAATTTTCACTCCATCCCTGCTTGTTTCCCTAGTGGCTATAACACACCCTTGTCTCCTCCATCTTCACAAAACCCTCACTTGATCTGTCCATGCTTTATCCTACATCGATTCTTCTTTCTATGGCTATACTATTTGAGAAGGGCGTCTACATTAAGTGTGTCTACTTTCTTGCCTCCCCCTTTTTTCTGAACTTTGGAGTCTGGCTTCATTCAACTCAAACAGCTCTCTCCAAAGTTACTAATGATCTCTTAATTGCAAATCTAATGGTCTTCTCTCAGTTCTCATCCTTTTTTATCTCTTTGTAGCCTCTGACACTGTTAATCATTCTTTTCTCATTGATAATTTTAATAACAATAGGTAGCACTTATAGCACTTCAAGTTATGCAAAGTACTTTATAAATGATATTTATTCTCACAACTACCCTGGAAGTAGGTGCTATTATTATATCCATTTTATAGATAGGGGAATAGAGGCTAAGTGAGGTTAAATGGCTTGCCCAAGGTCACAGAGGTCAGATTTGGGCCCCAGTCATTTGGATTCCAAGTCCAATGCTGTCATCACCCTACCACCTTTCCACTGCTTCTTTCTAGGTTTTTGTGACACTGTTCTCTCCTGCTTCTCATCCTGCCTGTATGATCTCTCTTTCTCTGTCTCTTTTGCTAGATCTTCATCTAGTTCATGCCCAATAACTGTAAATGTCTCCCAAGGTTCTATCATGGGCCCTCTTCTCCTGCTATACTATTTTGACTAGTGATCTCATCATTTTCCCTGGATTCAATTATCAATTCTATGAAGACGATTCTCAGATCTATTTATTAAGCCTAACCTCTCTCCTGAATTCAAGTCTTAGATCTCCAACTGCCTATAGGACATTTTAAACTAGATTTCTCATTGGCATCTTAAACTCAACATGTCCAAAACAGAACTAATTCTCTTTCCCCACCCCCAAATCCTCCTATCTTCCCAACTTCCCTACTTTCAGGAGCACCACCATCCTCCCAGTGACCACGGCTCAACATGTTATCTTTGGCTCCTTCCTCTCTCTCACCCCCTCATGTGTAATCAGTGGTTAAGTCTTTTGCTTTTTATCTTCATCACATCTCACCTATACATTCCTTCTCTCCTCTGACACAGAAACCACCTGGTGCAGACCCTCACTGCCCCATGCCTACTACATTATTGTAACAATCTAGTCTTCCTGCCTCAAGTTTCTCCCCACTCCAATCCATCCTCTATTCAGCTCGAATTTATCTTCCTAAAGCTGCAGGTCTGATCATGTCATCCTCATTCACTAAATTCCAATGCTTCCTAAACTCTAGGATCAAGTATAAAATCCTGGTCTTGTTCTTACTAATCTGGTCCTACAGCAGCAACTACACTGGCATACCCAGGATGGCTGCTAGCACAGGTTCTTAGATCTTCTTTATTAAGAAAGACAAATGTTCAAGGGGTCAACCATCTTTTTTAATTACATTCATTAGCTGAGGGGGAAAGTCAGCACCCTGAATGTCAAATTAAATTCAAACAGATAAAATAAATACAAGCAGAGAAATAAAGACCAAAGGACATGGCTTCTAACTGTCTGAGAAATTAGCATACATCAACAGACAGATCTAACAGTCTGACCAAGGCAATACATACATAGTAACCAGAGAGAGAAGCACCACCATTTGGGTTTTTCAAAGCAGGGGAGGGGGAGAAGGTGGCTCCTTAACAGCTACCCAGAGTCTCATCTGGTTAAATCACAAGAACACTCTTTCATTGAGTGAGCCCCAAAGCAAAATGCTAACCTCAGAGTGTATATATACTTCAGGGTCAGAGGGCATCACAATCCTTGTGACTCAGTGCCTAATTAGAAATTAACAAAAGATGTGAAAGCCTTCCTATAAACAAGCCTCCCTTAAGCAAGCTTCCTTTAATGGGCTCCACATGAGCCATATTAATGGGTAGGGAAGATCTTATATCCCATTAACATTACAGGTACCTTCCTACCTTTCTAGTCTTCTTACACCTTCTTCCTCTCTGCATAATTATGCTCCAATGACACTGGCTTCCTGTGGTTCCTCAAACAAGGCATGCCATCTCCAGACTTTGAGCATTTTCACTGGATGTCCCCCATGCATGTCCTCCCTTCTCAACCCTATCTCCTGACTTCTCTCCCACCTTCCACAAGAAGCCTTTCTGCCCCCACCATGCCACTACTTTTCATTTGTTCATTATCTCCAATATATTTCACATATAGCTTGTTTGTAAATAGTTGTATATTGTCTCTCCCATTAGACAGAGCTCCTTGAAATCAAGGACTGGTTTTTCTTTCTTTGTATCCCCAATTTTCAGCACAGTACCTGTTACATATAGTAGGTGATATTAAATTCTTTTCACTGACTTGACACAAACTCTTGATTTCCTAGCCAACTCTCTAAGATTAAGTTTCTCAATGCAGTTTTGCCAATCTGTATTGAAACCCCTCACCAAGAATTCTGTATTCCAAGGAAATCACATCTCTCCAAATACAATAAACACATTGTTCATTAGGCCATTAAAGGGAAAGAAACGGAATGTTCAGAAGACAGTAATGACATCAAAACACACAACAAAATACTTCATATAGCACAATTTTTAAAGATCTACCAAGAAAGACAGTAATACTGCACATACATTTCTTACCTTTGAACCATCTTATTCTATAAGACAACTAAATTATCCTTCCTTCTGAAGATCCTTAAGGAAACATAATGTAAAATGAACTCAGCTTACTAAGTGCTGTTTATGGGAAATAATCCTTGACTCCATCATAATCTCTACAGAGCTGTCAAAACTCCCTAAAATGTAACCCTCTAAATCACAACAAGCAAGAATCACCAGATGAGCCCTTTTTCTCTTTGGTGCCTCCACCTCCAGGTTTTAGAAGGGAAAACTCTACCTTAATCTCTCCTAAGAGTCCTCCAGTCCTCTGTAGCACCAAGGACAAAATCAGGGTTGAACTGGGGTTAGCAATAGTAATTTTGCTTTGGTTGAGAAATCTCACAAGTCCATAGGGTGCGTCACTCTGAGCAATAGTGATTCGGCTCACTAGGGGGCGCCCAAGCACTGCTCCGCCAGTTGTTCCCGTCAGCAGGATTTCAAACTGCTCCTCAAATTCACTGTGTGGCAAGAAGGAGCAATTCTCTGAGTCTAAACATATTAAAATGCTGCTAAAATCCAAATAACCAGTCATTTTCCAAATTGGTCATACATATTCAATACACAGCACACACACCAAGTAGTAAAAAGAGGGTGCTCATCTAAAAGCTTGAGTTATCAACATCAACATTAATGCCTAGGAATCAGTATTAGCGTTTTCCTCCTCTGTTTTTAATTGCTTGGTGCACTAAGATAGTAAATTGGAACGAGCTGTTTCCATATTCTGATCAGACTTCTAAAAGTCTGAAAGGAAAAAAAAGTACATACACAGTGATTTCCTCTAATTCTAAGAAAGTGATACATACAATTCCTATTGCATATTTTTCAACTCAATTTAAGTGACATTTTCCATTTACCAGCATGTAACAAATTGTTTCTCAGTCAATGAATGTGTTTTCCACAATTTTGCTTTAAAACAAGGGGCCTATCTGACATACATTCCTCTCTGATGAAGAAGTAGTTTGGGGGGATGTGATAGCTATCATCAAAAAGGATTAGGCAGAATGAGGAACAATGGGTAGAAGTTACAAAGACAAAATTTAGGCTTGAGATCGGGCAAAGTGTCTAAATAATTAGAGCTCTCCAAAAGTGAAATGGACTGCTTCCAGAGGTAGTGGGTTGTTCTTTACTTTAAGTCTTGAAGCAAAGGCTTCCACAAGAAGCCTTTCTGGATCCTCCTTCGTGCAAGTGCCTTCCCTTCACTGACCATTTCCCATGTACCCTGCATAGATCTTGTTTCATACACAGTTGTACACTTGTCTCCTCCATTAGTCTGTGAGCTCCTTGATAGCAGGGACTCTTTCTATCACCAGGGCTTAGCACAGTGGCTGGCACACAGTAGTCACTTAATAAAGGATTGCTGGCAACTTGCTATTTTGTGGAGGAGATTCCTGTCAGATATAAGGTGGACAGGATGGACTCTAAGACTTTTTCCAACTCTAAAATTCAGTGAGTTTCTGTGCTAGACATACCACAGGATTCTCATATACTCATGATTAAGCATGTTATTGTCTAATGAAATAATCAATTATATTACCTTTCATCATCATCTATGATAGAGACATTTATAAAACTTAGGTTCTCTCCATGGCAAAAGATGACCGAGTTACCATGAACGTGGTAATCCACACCAGGAAGGGCAGACATGCCTTGAGAGACAAAATCAGCTGTCACATTGCCGTAGGTTCCATGCCACCTCACTACCGGAATCATGATCATCCCAATGTCTTCTTCCACTGTAACAAGAATTCAGAGTTAGGAGCAAACACACTTTATCAGAAGTCACCCAAAGGGAAATCATGAATGTCATCTTCTTGCAATTAAGGTGAAGATGAAGATTTAACTGAAATATTTAGTGATTCTAATAACATGCCACAGAATCTACATTAAACTTCAACTATCCAGTACTTTAAGCCATTGTTAATGTAAAGAGAGACACCAATGAATAAGAGATCACATATGATTTATATTTTTAGTTGAAAAAATATGACTTGTCTGAAATAGTGTTTAGCAGCAATTGCCTAAGAGTTCATAAGATAGTGATGTTTTCCCATAAAATGATCAAAAAGTCGTAGATTTAGAGTTAGAAAAGTCTTTGGAGGGTGGCTAGGTGGCCCAGTGAGTAAAGCGCCGGCCCCGGAGTCAGGATGACCTGAGTTCAGTTCCGGCCTAAGACACTTAACACCCACACAAAAAAACTAGCTGTGTAACCTTGGTCAAGTTACTTAACCCCAGCTGCCCTCCAAAAAGGAAAAAAAAAAGTCCTCGGAGGCCATCTAATTGAGGCCTTCACCTAAGATGAATTCTGATTCTATTCACTAATATTACAATGACTCTCACTAAAGTGGTTACCAATACAGAAATGAAATATTCCTTTGAATGTTCCCAAAAATCAATATGAATTGAAGCCAATGAAGACTGTTATTTAATGACACTAAGAAAATAAATGAGAGGCAGTCTGTCACTGGATAGAGATACCTCTCTGGGCTTTCAAGTCAGGAAGACCTGGGTTTATGTCCCATTCCTAACACACTCCAATTGTGTGACCCTGAACAAGTCGCTTAACTGCTCAATGTCCCAAGTAACTCTCTACAATTAGAAGTTGTAAAGAAGGCAGAGGAAATGGGGAGAGGGGAGAATCCAACATGAATAAGGCTTCGCTTTCTTTGAATTTGCTTCCATAATTAACGGATCTATAACCTTAATTTACAAACACCTTCATCTGGCACAGATCACAACCTATTCATACCTTCTTTCTCATACTGTATGTTCTTACCCATGTTCTTCTAGAAATCCCCCATAGAGGGAAGATCCACCCCCTGTACTGGAGGCCTTTCATCTGTTATCCCTCAGCCTTGCTATCTGACTGGCCTCGTCTTTCACTGGCCCATGTGCCACTGATACATTTTATGCTTCTCCCACCTGACAGCTCAGCACTGGCAAGATGCTGTGCCTGCTTGGACACACCATACACTTTCTCTTGCCTCCTCAGTCACCTCTGAGTTGGATTCTCCTGAGATCATAGTCTTCCATTATTTGCAACCATACAGCATCATCATAGAGGTCGTGTATGGCTTAGTGGAGAGATGCAAAGCTTCTCAAGAAGATGTGGGTCCCAATCCTTTCTCTGGCCACATCTTGCCCATGTGATGCTGGGTAGCCACATAGCCTCTCAAGGCTCTTGGCAATTCCCTAAGATTATAGGTTCCAGAGACAGTGATAAACCGCATTGGAAAAGTAGTTCCCTCACCTGAGAATTCCCCTATTCCAAAGAAAACCCAGGACCACAACCAATTCCTATAGCATCACGTAATGCCAATGTGATACCCAAAGTAACTGCTATGAATATGCATGCATATTCCCAGGGTAGATTCACAAAATGTAATAAACTCTCTTTCTCAAAGGCAAAACCAAAATATTTATTCAGAACATCATTAGGATACCAGGAGGTAAGATTTAACAAGGTACTTATCACTAATACAGGGAGTGTCTGAAATCTTAAACCTTCTTTCTGTCAGGCCTCCTTACACACAAGTTCCTCCCCTAGGTAAAGTCCTCCCTCCACCCACTCACGCTGCTTCTCCCTCTCTGTCTCTGTCTCTGTCTCTCTCTGTCTCTGTCTCTTTCTCTCTCTCTGCTTTGCTCTGTGCTCTGTTGGGCAAACTCCTTCCACACTGAGCTCCATGTGACCCAGGCTCCATGTTTTAGGCCTATTGATGGGCAGGGAAGATCTTCCTATTTCATTAACATTACACATCATTAGAAGAATATTCATATTTTATAAAGGATGTTTGTCATAGAGTGCACCTGGCTATCACTGAAAGAGCTATGCTATTGCTAAATGTGATCCCAATTCACAATGAGATGGCAGTATAGTGGAAAAGGGTACTGGACATGGAATGAAAAAGACTCAAATTCAAATCCTGCCTGGTTTTGTGACCCTGGGGCAAGGCACATGGTTTCATTCTCCTCATCTGTAAAATGGACATAATAATAGTACCTAGCCCATAGCATTGTTGTGAGGTTCAAATGAGATGACATGTAAAGTACTTTAACAAATCTTAAAATAGTACATAAATATTAGCTACTATTATCATTTCTATGATCATTCACTCTTCGCCTTATATCAAATGCTAGGCTCAACTCACTGCTCATCCATAGTGTCTGTCATACGCACATCAACAGGGTAATTCGATGAGTTTCTAAGCCCAGACAATATGCTCTCTTCCTCCTATTTGTTTTTTCCTGCATGGACTGTCAAACTAATCTCCTCTGAGTGGCTTTAGGTTTCACTGACAAGGTCCTGTGATAGTCTGGGAACCCACATGATAATCACAATCTCATCAAGAACAAAATCAAACTTGAGCACTTGGTAAACCTCTTATTTATAGGGAATCTTTCTTTCATTTAAACTTTGTGCAAAAGATCCTCATAGCACTGACAAACAAACACGGTGATCTGCTTTTCATTTCACTTGGTATTTATTTACTCAGAGGACCACTGAGCAAAGTTATCACTGTGGCTGTATCTGTCAGATATTTATAATACACAATGGAGAACAACCTTTAAGCCTATTTTTTTCTACCAAGAAAAAAACAATTTTGTGATTTAAAAAATAAAATAATGAAATCTTATATTCTCCATTTCAGTGAGATGTAAAGTGATTACAAAGATGTGTTCAGTTATATCTCTGAAAGATATCCTGATGTCTTAATTTCCAGAGTATTCTGAATACATGCATACAGTGATAATAAATATGCACACTGTTTTAGGCATCCAGGTAGTGCTATAGTGCACAGAGTGCTACACCTGGAGTCAGGAAGACCTGAGTTCAAATCTGGTCTCAGATACTTACTAGCTGTGTGCCTCAGTTTTGTCATTTGTAAAATGGGGATAATGACAGAACCTACCACCCACGGCTGTTGTAAGGATCATATAAGATAATAATTGTAAAGCATACAGCACAGTGTCTGGCATTTTGCAATAAATATTGGCTTCTATCTTCATCGTTAATAATAATAATTAAAATAAATATATTAATAACAATTTAATAAATATAATAACTAATCATGATAATATAATTAATGATAACTATGAATAACTCATTGTTATATGTTTTTTAAAGATCAACTCTTTTATGCCTCACAATAACCCTGTGAGGTCAGGGTCACCATTGTACAGATGAAGAAACTGAAGCTGAGACAGCTTAAGTAACGTGGACACGCTCACACCTATTTCTTCCTGACTGAAATCATATAGAGACGAGAAGAGAGGTAGATGAGTCAACAGCTGCAGATGTTGTCTTAATTGCCCCTTAATTAAGGCTGAGGTGGCTGGAAGGGGGTAATATAATCTTTTCCATCATTTTAAAAATCTTCCTCTTCGAAATAAACTTAAAAATAATTCCTGAAATGCCTTTAAAATAGTTTTGTTTCCAGAGCATATCTCTTCTGTATGTGTTTGAGCAAGTCTGGCCACCTTACCCAATTTCATCTTCTTAAGGGTCATTTCTATTTCTTCATATTTAGCACACTACATACTGGGATACTAGAATCCAAGGGAAAGTTTCTGTTGTCATCAGCTATGAGAATTCATAGAACATAGAAACGCAAGCAAGTCATCTCTGTTTTGTCTCCCTTTCACCTTCTATAAATGTTGTCTGAAGGATCTAGGTTTTATGACAAGTCTTCTTCATGCTTCTTTTCCCTTCTATACCATTTCATTATTTTATGAGGTGCTACTATTCATTATCTCCAGTCCTTTCTTATTAAACCTTTACAAATGAACTTTTATTTTAAACTGGTGTTTCCCTTTGCCTACTACATCTTTCTACTTGACAAAGAGTTCAAGCGTTTGTCAATTAAAAGTTTCTGGACTCTTGTCTTCATTTTGTGGTGGCTATTTGGGGTCAGTTAAATTTCTCTAAGAAATGTTGATAAAGAAGAGTTGATATTATTTCAATCCATTCTGTATCTTGCAGATTCAGCATTTTAAATAAGTTAGGTTGGATATGTTTTAATTACTTTAATTATTTTAGTTCCATGCAGAGTTCAAATATTTATCCTTTCTTCCATTTTGGTTTTGATTTTGACCTTTGTACTAGCTAGTCAATAGTCTGCCTGTGTACTCAGAGCTAATTCTGAAATGACTCACATACTATTAACCACTTGTTTCTTATATATTGACCGAGTAAGGGGCTTTTTGTTTGGCTGATTTGTTTCTGTGATGCTATTCTCTTTATCCAGTGCTTCCCAACTGTTCTTGGGGAAAAAAAGTACTTCTCACATGTAGATTTGTGATGAACATTTGGTCTTTTTCATTTATGGTTAATCACAAATTACACACACCAGTATATCTTTTATCAGTCAGGAAGACCCGAGCTCAAATCTAGCCTCAGACACTGACTGGCTATGTGATCCTGAGCAAGTCATTTAACCATTTGCCTCAGTTTCCTTATTTGTAAAGTTAGCTGGAGAAGGAAATGGCAAGCCACTCCAGAATCGTTACCCAAAAAAAAAAAAACCCCACAAGGAGTCATAAAGAGTTGGACACAACTGAAAATGACTAAACAACAATTATCTTTTGCCATCTTTTCCTGTACTCATCTTTACTCTGAAGTCAACAAAGGTCAAAACATAAGTTAACTTGTTTTGGAAGGTCTTATAAAGTTCTTCAGGGAATTTTTCTTTTTGCTTACCACTCTCTGCAACTAATAATAAACTGAAGCTTGGCTACATAACGGCTTGTTAACTTGGGGTTATCATAAGTATTACATCATGATAATGTGGCTCATGTTTTTTTATTGTTGTTATTGCTTGGCCACACAATGAAACCAATTCCATCAACTCATTTACTCATCTCTCTGAAGACTACATATGAGTCATGCTTTCGTTTAGCTATCATTTCTCTTTGTCTTATAGTTTCATTAAGTGCTGATGTCAATATGGGTGTGGTTTCGGTGACCTCCTGTAGTATAAAAACTCATTAGTCACTGGACAAGAATAACTCATTTAGAGGGCATTCATTTAAAGTAAACAGTTAAATTCATGTTTATAGGCAAAATTATAGTTCTTACAAAGCTGAATGCGACATCTTCATACAAAGGCATACCACTTCCCTGATTTCTCTCTTTTTTTTAAATAGTGCCACCATTTGCCCAATGATGCAGACTTGAAGTAATATTTTAATCTTTCCATTCCCTCATTCTTCCACAGCCAATCAGTTTCAAAATCTTACTGATTTGTCTCTCAAACCTCCCCTCATCTCACCCATTTCCATTCCCATAACTACCTTCCTAGTTCAGGCCTTTAACACTTCTCACTTGTAAAACTATAAAAACCTGGTTTTCCTCTCTACAGACTCTCTTCTCTTCAATACATTCTTTAAACTTATGTACTCTTTCTAATTACTGTGATCAAGTCACCCATTCCCTATAATCACTGACTACAAGCATAAAACCCTCATGCAATTGTTGGCCTCCACAGCCTGATTTGAACCTATAATTGCAGCATTCTCTCACATTCTCCCTTTATGAAATTCAACTCCACTCAATTCAACAAATGTTGATTTAATAACTGCTATATCTAAGGCACTATGTAGTCAGGCATCCTGTCAAAATGAAGTATTCTTCCCTATTCTTACTCCTCCCTCTCCAGTCTTCTTGACTTTTTGTTCATTCTAGCTTCCATCCATGAAACTGACTCTTCCCCTTCTTTTATACAGAAATCCTTCCATTTATTTAAGGCCCAATTTAAAGGCCACCTCCCCACATGAGGCTTTCACAGAGCTCCCTAGTAGAAAGTGATTTCTCAGAATACTTTGAACCTCTCCTTTGCTCTAATCCTATTTTACTCTGAATCAGTCATTGATATGTAGTGCTGGGGTTGGAGTCATGAAGATCTATGGTGAAATCCTACCTCAGATTACTAGACTTACTAGCAAGGTGTAAAAATGGGGATAATAAAAGCACCTACCTAGCAGGACTGTTGTGAGGAACAAATGAGCTAATATTTGTAAAGGATTTTGCAAACCTTAAAAGAACTATATCAATCCTAGTCATTATCATGCCTTTCAAATTTTTACTTCTGTAAAGGCAGTCATTCCCCTATGTCATTTTGCATCTCCAGCATGCTATTATGTGCCTAACAAATAATAAATCAAACAACAAGCACTTATTAAGTGCCAGGCATTGGGCTAGGAACTGGAGATATAAATACAAATAATGGAACAATTTCTACTTACAAAAGGCTTACATTCTAATGGGATAGAGAAGTGTATATGCATATGTACATATGGCATAAAAATAAAGTGAATAAATACAGATACATACAAAGTAGTTAAACACAAGGGTGTTTGGGAGGGAGGTCCTAGAAGCTGGGTAATCGTGAAAGACTTCATGTAGAATAATAATGTCAAACACAAATATAAATGGAGGTCATTAATCCAAATATAAGGATACCCATAGGTCACACATTGACCTAGCTTTGAAATGTAATATTAAGGGGCAGTCAGGTGGCTAAGCGAGTAAGAGCACTGGCCCCCAGTGTCAGGATGACCTAGGGGATCGAATCTGGGCTCAGATACTTGGCACCACACCCAGAAATAACTGGCCGTGTAACCTTGACCAAGTTACTTAACCCCAATTGCTTAAAAAAAAAAGAAATGTAATATTAAATATTAAAATCTATATTTTATTGCATTTTTATTCCTTTTGTTAAATATTTCCCAATTACATTTTAATCTGACTTGGCAGCACTTGGTAGCGTTGCCAATTTAGAAGATGGTACTTGAGTTCCACCTAGGGAAGAGAGGGACCTATAGAGAGATAGGAAGGAGAGAGACCATTTCAAGCATGTAGGATGGATAGGAGAGGAAATGGAGGTAATGAAGGTAGCTAGCTTCTTTAAAGAGTTTGGCTGAGAAAAGAAGAAAAGATGAAAAAGGATTAAAGCATGAGGAGATGAGATGGTTTAATGAACATTTCATAAAGATGTGAAAGATAGGTGGGGTGAGGAGATGGAGAAAGAGAGGGGAGAGCACCTTGGCAAGTAGAAGGATCAATTCTTTGAGCCTGGGGGAAAGGTGGAAAGAGTGAGACATGATATCAAAGAATGAAGTGAACTGAAGGTTAAGTGTGGTTTATGCTTCATTCAAATACATATGTATATGTGTGTCTTACATATTCAATCCTCAATTCGATTCAGGATGTAACTCATATAGCTGAAACTGATATAGATATTCCCTTAAAACATGCAAAAACAATACATCCAAATAACATATCCATGCTTGCTCACCCTATGTGCCACTGGTCCATATCCTCCCATAAATTTATCAACATGTTAGGGTTCTTCCTCACTTGTCAAACCAAAGATCTCATAAATTTTTTTTTTTTTTTTGCTTTCTGGAGAGCAAAGAAACTTGCCCAAGGTCACATGGCTAGGTTTCTGTGTGTGTGTGTGTGTGTGTGTGTGTGTGTGTGTGTGTTAAGTGTCTGAGGTCATATCCGAACTCAGGTCCTCCTGACTCTGGGGCCAGCACTCTACTCACTGCGCCACCTAGTGGCCCCCATATTATTTTTTCATTCATATATTTCTTTGATGATATCCTTTGCACCACTTTTATTTATAATTCTTTGTAGTCTCACAATCCGGCTCCAATTTCTTTCCAGACTTTGTTATACCTACCATGTGCTCCAACACTGTCTTTTGGATGACTCAGTTTTCTTCAGAGTCTTTGGTAATCCATGACCAGTAGCCTCACAACATTACCAGAAGGATACTGGTGTATATGCATATATATGTATATGTACCTACATGTTGACACAATACGTACATATGTATATATTATTATTGTTGTTCAGTCATGTCTGACTCTATATGACCCCATTTTGGATGTTCTTGGCAAAGATCCTGAAGTGATTTGCCATTTCCTTCTCCAGTGTGCCCCCACTTTGCAAATAAGAAACTGAGGCAAATAGAGGTTAAGTGAACTGCCCAGAGTCACAAGCTAGTAAGTGCCTAAGGCTGGATTTGAATTCATATCTTCCTGGCTCCAAGCCCGGAGCTCTGCACTGCCTAGCTGCCCCTGTATATATGTATACATATATATAAATATGTAAGATATTCAGACAGATCGATATGGTGAGAGAGAGAAACAGACAGACAAACCTTTGCTTCAAGAAGAATCTTGGAAGTGATTAAAAAGAATTGGGCAATCCAGCATACATTCATTCATATACCAAAGCTACTGGAAATGTTCTATATAGAATTTCAGACTGACCATTTCACACTAATATACTACTATAACTCAGAAAATTGTGACATAAACAAAAAGCCAATAGTAAATGAGCCTACCTGTAAAAGTAGAATACCTTGGATCAAATTCAATGATTCCTTCTGCATTGTCATTTTTCATTATTATTATTCGAATTGTAGAGATATTTCCAATTTCTGGAGGTTGATCTACCTGAAGTCCATTTTCTCTAACACTAAAATCATACCCTCTTGGAAGGTAATAGAAAGAAAAATAAATAAATAAAAGCATTATTAGATGGACTAATAAAAATTAGTTAAAATGAGCTTTTAACACTTGCTAGTTTCTATATCCCAGGATCCTGTATCTGATCAAGTGTATCCCTGATCAGTTGAGTCTTTCCCCAAATAAAACACATTTGATGAAATTATAGGATTTAAGGAGTAGAAAAGTAAGACAATGAGTTATTAGGATTTTGTCCTTTGAGACTCTGAGTCTCACTCACTACTGATAAGGGTATAAAACCTTGACTGTCTCACAACCTGAATGACCTATTCTCAGATTATTAAGAGTGATCCATTCCCACCTTGCAAAGGGCTCAGCTCTTTCAGACTTTGATAGGACAGCATAAACAAAAAGAATTATTTCTATTAGGGAGACAGTTACAGAGAGACTCAGGAAGGGTCTCTCAAAGGAGAGGACACTTGAGCTGAGCCTTTATAGGAGTGAGGGAATCTAGAAGGCAGCAGTGAAGAGGGAGATCATTTCAGGTATGAATGACAACCTGTGCAAAGGCATGGAGAGGGGAAATGGAATGTTAGGTACAGATAATTTTACTACAGTACAAATGTTATGAGGAGGCATAAAGTGATGAATTGGAACCAAATTGTAATGGGATTTAAAAGACAAATAGAAAATTTGTATTGTAAAGGGACAGATGGCCCTTAGGACATTTACAATTGTGTTTCAAAACATTATAAATTGCTATTATCCCCAGCAAGTTCTAGGACTTTTTAAGAAACAGTCTGTGAGCGTTTAGGATTGGAAGTAGTCATTACTCAGTGCTAGCATAGTTTCATAAAAATTAGGCAATGCTCCAATAATTTTATTTTCTTTATTGACAGTTACTATGTTAGTATGCTATGTATAAAATATTCTAAGATTTGAGTAAAATATTTAACAAAAATTTTCATGCTATTGTATGGGAGAATGATATAGAGACAGGTGGGCTAAATGACAGTACAGTCAAGGAGATTGAGAATAGTTTGAATAACCAGATCCAAAGACTTAATAAGCTGGTATCAACTTTCAGAAAAATCTATAAAGGTGTAGCCCAAAGATCTGTTGTAGGTCCTGAAATGTCTATGTTTTTGTTTTTTAGTCTAAGACTTGAATAAAATCATCAGGAATGCTTCTCACATTTGAAGATGACACAAAGCTGAGAGGAAAAGCTGTTGTGTTAAAAACCAAAAGAGATCTCAGCAGGCTAGAACTATAGTTTACTTCTATAATTGTGCTTAGAATCCTAAAGTATAACATGGAGGAGGCATGGACAGAAGATGACAGTTCCAATTTTTTAAAAAAGATGCTGAAGTTTTAATGCATTGCATATTGAATGAGTCAACAGTGCAGACAGACAAAACTAAACTAATGTGATATTAGGGTACAGTAAGATAGGCATAATGTTCATAAACAAACAGAATTATAGTCCTGATAGCTATGATTTTACCACATCTGAAATGTTGTATTCCATTCTTGGTACCACATTTTAGGCAAGTCAATGACAAGCTGAGACATCACAAGAAAAGGGCAACTGGGGACTAGAAGCTATGTCATATAAGAGTCTCTTGAAGGATCTAGAACATTTTAGTCTAGGAGAGAGAAGACTTAAGGGAGACATACTGCCTTCAAATATCTAAAAGGCTGTCATGTGGAAGAGGATTTATACCTGTTCTGTGTAGCTGGAAAGTAGAAGAAATGAGCCAAATTGGTAGAAATGGATAAAAGTAGCGAAGAGTAGATTAAGACTCAATATAAGGAAAAGCTTTTTGACAATTACAGGTATACAAAAGTAGAACTGCCACAATAATTAATGGGCTTCCCTTCACTGAAAATTTTCAAGTGAATGCCAGATGACTCATTTTTCTAGGATATTTTAAAGAATAGTTCTGTCCAGGTATGTGTTATAACTAAGTAGCCTCTAAATAACCTTTCCCACTTTGAGATTCTGTGATATAGTTACACATATGCATGTATATATATATATATATATATGTGTATATATATGTATATGTATACACATACAGTCATCCACCTGAGATGATCACTAGCCAAAATATATTATGTTAATGAGCCTAGAAATAAAACCATATTTACAGGAGATACTAGTGAATATATACCGTATTAATAAGTCTAGAAATCAAAAGAAACTGGTAAAGTGCCAAAAGGACTATTATGTTCTAAATTCAAAGTTAATAAAGATGTGACTATATTAAAAAGCAATGTTAAGCACCATACATTGGTTTACAGTTGAAATTTAAAACAGGTGGCAAGTATAAAACTATAAAAAGAAATTTAGAAAAATAGATGAAAAATACTTTATTCTTTGAGAAAATTAAGGAATAACGACTTCTTAGCAGTAATTCTGCAAAGCTATTTCATACACTGATATTCCAATCAAACACAATCTTTAAGATAACTAGAAATTATATTTACTTATCTCATCATTGAAGATAAAAATGTTAAAAAATGTAATGGCTCTTCCCTTACTTCCACAATGCTAGATATTTACTTGGTATTTATAGCCTATTTTATTCCAAAAGGTAATAAGGCGAATTATGAGAGTGAATTAATGTAATACAAAATAGTATAAGTAGGAATAAAAAACAAAATGATAATATAAAAAAGACAATAATATGTATCTAGGATGAGTTTCCCAATGTCTTGGGTAGAATTTGTCATACATATCAGTTAATTCCAGTCACATTCAAATAAGACAGCAGACAGGACACCAGAATATAAAAATATCCTATCTGTTTGGTTATGCCTTCCTGCCCACCTCCACCTCCTGGCTTCCCTGGCTTCCTTCAAGGCTCAGCTTCAATATCATCTTCTCAAGAAGACTTTCCTGCATACTAGTACCTTTCTTGTGAGATTACCTTCACAGATCTTGTATGCACACAGTTCTCTGCATGTTGTTTACTCTACTAGAGAATGTATTCCTTGAGAGCTGACACTGTGTTTTTCCCTTTCTTCTTAACTCTAGAGCTTATTTGCACATTGCTTGGCATGTAATAATCACTTAATAAATACTCACTGACTGACAATAAAATGAACTGAGCACTTCAAATATCCATAAAATAAATTTTTTAACTTTGCAAAAACAATATTTAGTTGTGATCACAACTTTTATTCCACCTTTTCTCCGACATTCCATAAAAATTAAGAAAAGAAGCTATACCCCAGTTAGGCACAATTGTCTATAGTTTTATGACTTTTTTTTTACTTTACCTTCCTTGTAGTTCCACTTTTGTAATTTCAAGAGAAAATTCCTCAGGACCTTCAGGAAGGTCATCGTCAACAATTTCAATATGGACACTTTTAGCCTTCTCCTTTGGTTCAAAGAGAAGTTCTCCTACGGCAGGAATAAAATCTAAGCCTGCTTCTGCTGTTCCACTTATAGTCTCATACCAGAGTTTCACTTGGCCCAAATGTCCACCTGAACGAATAACTGTGATGTTAACCTAAGAAAGAAGCATTTATTTTATTTCAATTGTGAACCTAATCAATTTTCACTTTTCCTGCTTTGAGTTAAATATTTCATTGGTCATTGAGATGATGTTAAAATTGTTTGTTAGTAAAAAATGAATTATGTTAGAAAGAAAACTTAAAGGTTCATGAATGTGGAAGGATATTTACCACTATGAATAAATTGGCCATTGAACATTAACAATTATTCTCAACATTTCTTTCACAATGTGAATAACCAATTTGATACAAGCATTAAGATTTGAAGCACCCCGTACTTTACCTTCTGTCCTTCTTCTGACACTTGGAGGAGCTTAGATGACAAAATGAACCAGCCATAAGGAAAATCACTAGCAACCATTGTAATATTGGCTGTTCTACTAGACTCCTTTAAAATTCCTCCCTCACTGATTCCAGTGAGCTGAAACTCATATAAACACTTTTCCTCAGGAATGTTATCATCTAAAGCCTATAGGAAAAAAAAAACACCCACAAATTAATCCACAGAATCTTCAGAAAGGTATCTGCCAGGTCAAACACTATAAGATTATATCAAACAGATATGACATGGCAGAATGAGTCAGGCTGCCAAGTATTAATACCTGTATGACCACAATTGCTACAGACTGTCCATCTTGCATGGTTAACCTTCCTGATATTTCTGCAAATTCCTCTGCCACAGGGGGAAATATACCCCAGTATATTGTGACTTCTCCAAAAGTTCCTGGGCCACGAACCAGGCTGTAGGTAAGAACACAAAAATATACACTCATTAAAATTTTAAAAACTTTAATGTAGGAGGAGCTTTCTGAAACTTTTAGTACTTCATGGTTTTCAAAAACAGTTTCATGGAGCTATGTTTTAGGAATATGATGAGCAAATTGAAAGGAATAAGTAAGGTAATAATAATTAGTCTAATCTGAGTGGATCAGAAGGTTCATAGTGGGAAGAGCTATGAGATAAGGCTGGAAAGATATTGTGATGCTAGATCATAAGAGATATAGAATGCCAAGAGATATACAGTGTCAAGACATAGAAATTTACTCAATAGTCCAAAGTTATCAAACACACACCCAAATCAGATTAAAATATAATTAGGAAATATCTAACAAAATAAAAATACAACAGAACAAAATGATGTCAATGTGGTTTTCTAAGTCAATATTTGAACCACAAGGATCCTTATATGTGGTTTAATGGCTCCCATCTCTTTTTGAGTTTGACACTGCAGCAACGGACAATAGGGAACCACTGATGGATTTTGAGCAAAAAAAGTGTTATGACCAGATCAATACATAAGGACATTGAAGACACAGGTCTAGATCTTATAATAGGAGTCAGGGATGGAGATAAAGATTTTTGGAGCTAACTGCATAATGAATGAAACCATTATGTTTAAAATATTTTCAAAGGAAAATGAGAAACAATGTAGCCCAAATAACTTATTTTACAGATGGAGAAACTAAGCTGTTGTTGGCTGGTTGGTGGGCTAGAGAGTGATTTCATTGACTGGGAACTCCCACTGAGGAAATTCCATCTACCCATGTATATTCAAAATCAGAGAGCAGCCTATAGCACTAAGAAGTAAAGTGACTTGCCTAGGGTTATTTAGTCCATGTGTCAGAGGCTGAACTTGAACCCAGGTTGTCCTAATGGAAATCAACTTTTTATCCACTATGCCATGTTACTTTTTCAGAAAGTCACAATGCACATGGTTAATTTCAGAGTCTGGATTGAACACAGTGATTCCTATGCAATGCCCTTGCTACTACACATCACAATGTCCAAATCTAGCTAAGTTTTCACTGTCAGTTCAGCAACATTATATTGCATTACTGACAATTCTTTACAACATCAAGATAACACAGATAAGTCATTAGATCAAGTCACTTAAAAGACAGTGATGACAACATGGAAATAGCTTCTTCAGGCATTTAACTAACCAAAAAACAATTAGGTAGACATGATTTGGGTAGAGAAAAATCATGAAAGCACTTACCTAATCAGAACAGTGCCATTATATTTTGCGGAGGGCTCCCCAACAAAAACATTCTTAGATGATGAGGCTATCCCAACCTCTCCAGATGCACCTTTTTCCCCCTGTATGACAATTGCTGCTCTACCTAGGGGAAAACAAGTTTTCAGTACAACTTTTTCTAGGAAGGATATCTACACAATGTCTCATAAGTACTCCAAATTATATTCCATGAAATACAGTATTAGATTATTGGACTCTTGAACTGAAAATTAAGTGCTCAAATTGTGTGCTGTTATTTATATGCAAAAATGAAGCTACAAACTCATAATTCATGGAGTATTGTGGTCTGAATTATTCTTCTAAAAGTGATGATGGATTTGATTCATCTCTGCCTCTCCTGACTAGTTCTATATATTTAGAAGATGGCAGCTGGAAGTAATATAGTGTGGAGCCAAGGAATAAAATAAAAGCATCTACAATCTACAGATTTCAACCTATGACTTTAATCTCATGAATATAATCTTTAAGATAATTGGGATAAATGATCATACACTATGCAACACTATCGTTCTCAGACAAGCCTACAGAGTGAAAGAGACTGCTTCCCGCAAATAGATGAACAAAGCAATGATGCTTTCTATAGTTTTCAGTGCAACACTCTCTTCACTGAATACTCTCAAGGTCATAAGGCCTTGTATGGGAGAGAAGAGAAGGGTAGTAAATCACAGAATAAAAGAGCACACCCAGGTACATATCTTGCCTGGAATCATCCTTCCACGTGTCTAACAAGGATCATCACTGCCTGAATACCAAAATTTCTATGACTACTTTTAAAGCATGATTGAATAGTTTCAGAACCATTTCCTGGACAAGCTGTTGAATACTTCTGCCTAGAATTCATGTGAAGTTTAGCAAGAATTAGGATTGAGTAGGAGAGAAATGGTTTAAGTTTTATTTTGTTTACCCTTTAGAGAGCCATAGATTATAAGTCCATAAACAGAAAAGGGGGAAGCCAGAAGTGCACATTTCTGAAAAGTAAAAATACCAAGGCAACAACATTCATATGACATCAATAACAAATTGGTCAAAGAATATTTTTCCAAGGAATGAAATATGCAAAACCAAGGGCTTTCTACATTTGTTAACCACTGAGTATGCAATTATAATTTTTAGGGAACTGATGTAAGTTGTAAGTGGGAAAAAGAAGAGAGTTTTGCTTACCATTTACTGGTGATATTTCTGCACCATTAAGGGAGAACAACTGAATGATGAAGCTCTTATCACCTTCCAAAAAAGTGTCTTGAAGGGCATGTAAAACAATAGTCTTCTGAGACTCATTCTACATCAAACCACAGAATAAGGAAATATTTTCAAGATTGATCCAAAGAAAATCAAAACATTTCTCATCAGTAAAACAATGATATTCATGCCTCAACCTTGATAGTTTTCTCTGTATCCTGAAATGCTTTTAAAGAGCAGTACTGAACCAAAAAAAAAGCTTTGCCAATTCCCTGTTGGGAGAAAAATGTAAAAATTAAAACTAAAAAGAGGATAACAGGCTCCTAGATTTGTCGAGGAACCTCCACCATTGCTTCTTCATTAGATTAGAAGCTCCTTGAGAACAGAAGCTTTTTGTTGTTTCCTTTTCCCCTGTATCACCAGCACTTGGGCACAGGGCCTGGCATGTATTTGGAACTTTAAAAAGGCTAGTTGACTGACTCTTTAAAAAAAAGTAGCTATTTAGGGGCGGCCAGGTAGCACAGCGAGTAAAAGCACTGGCTCAAGTGTCGGGATAACCTGGGGATCGAATCCAAGGCTCAGACACTTAGCACCCACCCAGAAACACCTGGCCGTGTAACCTTGAGCAAGCTACTTAACCCCAATTGCTTAGGGGTGGCCAGGTGGCTCAGCGAGTAAGAGCACCAGCTCCAGTGTCGGGATGACCTGGGGATCAAATCTGGGCTCAGATACTTAGCACCACACCCACAAATAACTGGCCATGTAACCTTGAGCAAGTTATTTAACCCCAATTGCTTTAAAAAAAATAGCTATTTGGTCAGTATATGGTGCTAATAAAATCCACAGGCTTAACCCTTGCACAGAGCAGTTCTCCTGGGCGAAGGGGAGGGAAGGTTCCAGGATAGAGATCAAACATTCATTTCTTGAAAAAGGCATGCTTCTATTCTCTACACATAAGGGGCCCACTATAATACACTACTAACACCAGAAAAACAACTCAAAGCATACTGACAATAGGTTAATAAAATCATCTTCATATATGAGAAACAGTTTCAAAACCTTCACTTAAAAGGTACGATTAATAAGAGATTTTATTTTCAAGTAGAAATGTTCTTAGCATTTAGATCAGTTTTTTTTATTTAAAAGTGAAAAGTCATTTAACTTAAGAAAATAAATTAACTCAGCCATTCATATTTAGATACTTTATTCCTTTTAAATGGATACTGAGTAGATATCCATATTTAACATTCTCAAATTTAAATATATATGTATATATACATATATATACATACCATGAAGGAGAGAAATTTCTTATAAGCATGGATCAGGAATAAAAACTGATCTTCCCAATCATATTTAAATTACTCTGGGAAAGAACAGGACAAAAGAACCACAAAAGGGCTTATCTATTTGAAACAAGAACCCAGAGATATATAATCCTCTGTTGATATATATCTCATAATTATAAAAACTGATGAAAATTTTACTCTAAGTCATTTTATCATTGATGAGAAATATTGAATAAGAAATTTTAATGTGTTTGTCATCGAGTACAAGGACGATTGTCATTAATGTTTTTGGTCATGGTGCTGACTTCCTGAATGGAAGAATGTTGATTGTCAAAATGGTCAGTAAAGGTGAGAGGGATATTCTGAATCCTTCAAAGGGTATTGTTCTGTACAAAGTATACCAGGACAATACAGAGATATTCCAAAGATAACAATGTGACAATCATTCCCAAAAATATAACTTAGAAAGCTAGCTATTACATTATTTTGCTCTCCACTGCTGGAAAACTACTGAACAGAGTCCTTCTAAGGAAGTTTCTGTATAACATGCCAGTCATATGCTCCTCTAACATGACATTATGATCTCAAAAAGAATAACACTAACACAAACCCCATTCAATACAAATGATACAACTCGTACTACATAAGCTATATAAGACAGAGTGTATACCATGGGTGGAGGCTGGACTAGATAGCCTTTGAGTACCTTCCAACTCCACAACTTTATTGTTTTAGGATAGTATGATATATTGAGCACATAACCTCTACCCTACATTTAACAAAACTGTGCCAGGTTTTCAATAAATCTTGGCCCTGAAAGCTACAAGACAAAATTGAATGTTCTAAGATGTTCAAGGTACTTCTACCATACCTGGTTATTTGGCTGCAAAAATCACTTCTTAGGTCAAAACTCTTGCCTTCTCATGTTTCCAACTTCAAAACCAAACTATTTGTATTTTAATTCAAGGTTAATTAATTATGTTATTTTTCTAAATACTCCACTTGACTCATTTGGTCCCATCACTGCCTTTCCTTTCCTATTCTCATCAGGTTCAAATTTCTGAACCTTCCTAAGTTTCTTTTCACGAGTTTTTAAACTGCTTCTACCAAGTATAGCTGTTCCAAATGTATATCTTCTAGAATGGGGCTTCTTAAACTTCTTCCACTCACGACCCTTTTTCAGTTTTGGCAGCATTGGCATTCTGCGGTCTAAGGGCACGCACAGTGCAAACTGCGCATACTTTGTGTTCAGAACCAAGGCTGAATGAAGTGAAGTTTCAGGATGCAACATGGGCAAGTGATTCCAGAAACAACTAGGATTCATTACACATTTGATTTTTAATTTTTTTTTTCTTTTTGGAGAGGGGAAGGCAGGGCAATTGGGGTTAAGTGATTTACCCAAGGTCACACGGCTAGTGAGTGTTAAGTGTCTGAGGCCGGATTTGAACTCAGGTCCTCCTGACTATGGGGCTGGTGTTCTATTCACTGAGCCACCTAGCCACCCCAATTTTTAATTAATTTTTGGTCACTGCACATTCAGAAACCTTTTACTGTTGTCAATTTTTTGTGACTCCATAAGGGATCGAGAACTACAGTTTAAGAAGTGCTGTACTAGGAAATACTTTTGCAGCCTCAAGCAACTAATCATACAAACCACGAAGTGGATGAATGAATGTACCAACTAATACATGTACTCTTCCTACAGAGAATATGCCAATATCAATATATGCTTTTCAGTATACTTTTGAATTTGACAAATTTACTAATTTACTGAACACTATGTATTTGAAAATTGTTTATTCCCCTTTTCTCCCATCTTTCCTATTAATATATTTTCCTCAAATAAAAAATAAGTGTTAAACAGAATTCTAGTTATACTATGGCTAGCTGATGTAATGATCACACTAAATTATATTACTGCCTTAGAAAGTGAAACCAATCTAAATCTGGAAAGAACACACACAGACACAGACACACATACACACACACACACACACACAGAACTGTTCCTTACTATACCTCTTCAAAATGAAGTGTACCATTCAAAGGACTTAAATCATCTCCAGCTGCTTCCTCCAGAACCCACAAAAGTTGTACTGCTCCTTTTCCTCCTTGGGTCCGGGTCACTGTCAGTGTTAGGTATGAGGAAGGATCATCAGCTGACAGAGCTTCAGGAACTCTTATCTGGAAAGGAGTTATTACACAAAATTAGATGGTGGAGGAAAAAAAAGAAGAGAAGGGGAAAGGAACATAAGAATATTCATCTTCAAATTTAGAAGATAGTTATTTCATAAGATGGAAGTATTCTGGATCATAATTGCTCCTCACCCCAATGCCCAGGGATTTTAGAAGATCCTAATTTCCAAAGTTTTCATTGAGATTTCTGAAATTAATCTCCCAGTTTTAACTACCATTCTTCAAATTAATTTAATCCTTAATTAGGCAACAACACCACTTAGATGTTTATCAAGAAAAACTTTCTCAATTACAGTCTGAAATGTACAAATTCTCTCCCATCCTACTGACAGCAATAAATATTCCTGCCCACTATTTGGTGTAGCTACAAGGCAGGTTTGAAAGACACCCTCTCTGTTATTGCTATTTTACAGAAAACTCAGAACAACAAAAAAAGAATTTAGCAGTACATTGGACACAAAGAAAAGGAAGCTAGAGACAAATTCAAGAGACAGTATCTCTAAGCTGATTTTTTAGTAAAATAATCAAACTTTGGGGATTTTGAGGCTGTGACCAAAAGATATGTTACCCCATTCAGAAATAAATATCATAGATTGTAACAGCAGTTGTCAAATAAGTATATAACAATTACTATTCAAGATTATAAGCATGTAAATGTATGCAGCTTATTTTAAAATAATGAACTAGCATTTACATACTGCTTTAAGATCTGCAAAGCACTTTACATATTAAATTCATTTGATGCTCACAACTACTCCATGAGGTACAAGGTACTTGCTATTATTATTCCCATTTTATAGATGAGGAAACTGAAACCCAGAGAGGGTAAAAGATTTGCCCACAGACACATAGTCAGTAAGTGTCTAGGGCAGGATTCAAATTCAGGTCATCCTTATTCCAAGTTCTGAATTCTACTCTGCATTGGGAAATTTTATATTATAAAAGCTAAGACTAGAGATGTGATGAAGACAGAAGTATTACAACTAGTACAGGGTTCCCTGTGATTCAAGTTTTGAATGATGACTTTTGGTCCAATCTCAAAAGTCAATGGCAAATTCCAAAAATAGAGTCTTTTTCCAATCAACATAGAACATAGACAAGAATGATGCTCTATTCCTTTTTTAAGGCTTCAGGTCCTTTAAATTTTAATGAAAATAAATGAAAAGATAACTAAAAGGATGCCAAGCTGAGTAATTAAAAGGAAAAACAAAGTTTGTAGGAATAAGGCAACAAAGTGTTAATACATTTAATAAGAATTAAGTTTGGAAAAAGGCCATGGGGAAAGAACACTCCTATTTATATCAGACTTACAGTCCTTTCTTCAAATCCAAATACTCCCAATGGAGAGTCATTTGGTGGAATAACGATGGTCACTTCAGTATCAGCACCAAGCCTAGCACCTCCAGTCAAGCTGATTAAGGAAATTTTGAAAGTTTCCAAAGATTCAACTTCAGTATCATCAATTATGGCAATTTCCAGTACTGCCGTCACCTGGGAAAAGAACACACACACAGACATACATACATACACACACATACACACACACACACACACACACCAGTAAGAACAACCTTCTATGAATTTCAGCTGAACTCTGAGACTGAATCACACTGGCTTTCATTCTTTAGCTATGATGTACTTATAGCTTTTAAAAGGAAGTAGCAGATTTTCTCGGAGATAAATAAAAGCTCTTTTGGCAGAGTATTTGTATCAATATGAGAAACAAAATGGCTTGTTCGTGGAACCTTCCCAAGTCAGAAAATTGTTGCTATTCTCAACTCTACTGATTTATGTGGTGACCTCTATAATAAAGGGGAAAAATAATCTCTGAAATCCCTTCACCAGCTCTAGCACTCTATAAATTCTGATCTAAACCAACCTCTGAATACCTTGCTACCCACAGTGGAAAACAGTTTACCTAAAAGTCATTATGACACTATGACGGTACCTTGAACCACAACCAAGGGAAATACTTATTGAAATGACAAAAAGGCCATTTTTCAGTATCAAAGCAAGGCAAGAGCCAACTTTTGAATAAAAATCCAAACAAATAATTTGGCTTCATATGTTTGCTAACTGAGCTTTTTGGTTAAAGAACTCTAGAGAAAAATCCTGACCTATTTTTAATCAAATAGCCCCTGGAACAGATGTTATAAAACCTGGAGAACGACTTAGCTAAAGTCAAATTTTATCTCAAAGGCAATAATGAGGATTAAGCTGTGTATTCAGATTATCAGTTTGAAAAGCTATATCAAATGTTTCTCAATGCTAAATGTCATTTATAAAAATAGTATATGCTTAAATTTTAGGTGTTGGGCATTAACATTCAAGATTCAGTAAAATAAAGCAATGGAATATGTGGCCAGTATAATAATTATCGTCCTTCCTGAAATAGAAAACTAAATTTATGTTCTAAAACCATGAATTTTAAAAACAGTTGAAAATCTCTCCTATCTGTATCTGTGCTAAATATTGTGCAACATATAAACAAATAACACTTGATCCAACTTGGGATTTCAATACTTGTCATAAAAATGTCCTGAATGTCATAAAAATGTGTCCTCAATTAGAAACATTTCTTATATCCTTGAGGGAAGTTTTGACACTTAATTTAGCATACATGTTTAAAAAGGAGCTAAGTTTTCTTTCTTAAACCTATTTACATTATTTTATTCGATAATAGGCAAACTTCAGAAATTTAAATGTTCGACATTCCAAAACTCAAACTCTGTCAGAGGGTCATAAACCCAAGAAAGTTTAAACAGTGGGAAAAAAAACCTCACTAAACCATTTTTAACTCAAATTATTGAAAAGCTTTTCACAGTGGACAAAGAACATCTTCTGTGTATGGTGTTAGGTTTAAAAATGAACACAGAATGGAATAAATCATTGATTTTAAATATATTACCATATTTCTTTCTAGCAGAACCTAAAGCTTACATACTAAAGGTATTGATAGGCCTGATTAACATTGCAACTTCACCTGAGATTTGTCGTTTTAAGAGAACAGCATAGCATTAGCCTAACAAAGAGAATCTACATCCTTTTCTATAAAGTTTTATTTTTCAAAATACTAGTAACTGAAAAATTTATGCACTATAGACATCCACAAATAAGAAGGCATTTTGATTGCTTGGGCAAATGCCTATCAGTCTTCTCACTTTTGGAAGAAACGAATGTCTGCCTAATACAACAAATCAAAGCATATTATATAAATGTATTTGTACAACTCCCAGAGTAGAAGACTAGATTTGAGTAATCTTGGTATTGCAAATAATTGAAAATACTATCAACTGCCTACATGTTTTTATAGTTGCCAATTTTTTCATTAAATGTAAGAACTTAGTAAATATCTTCAGGTTTTACATACTCTAAAATATCCAGATTTTAAAGGCCATAATTCTTAGAAAATATCCTTAATTTTAAAAAATTATTTGTTCAAATTTAGATAGTCAAGGAACATAAGGGCAGGAACTGCTGCAATTTCATCTCTGTATTCTCAATGCCTAGTCCAGTGCCTGGAATACAGAGGTTGTTAATAAATGCTTCTTGACTGACTGGTTGATTATATCCTTGTGCTTGGTACAATATGACATAGGGAGATTTGTTAGAGGTTACTTAAAGTGACACATGTTGCTGTCATGGATAGAATTTAACAACAGTGGTCTCAGATACCCATTATATGCTTATATTTTCATACTTGTCCATCTTCAAATGTGAGGATCCCATATGATGGTGTAAAGTCTTCTAGGCTAGCACTGTCAGGTATTGCTTTCCAATAAACATTTATGAGTCCAAAGCTTCCAGCCAATCGAACAACTGTCAGTTTAAGCACATTCAATGGTGGTGGTACTTCATGGACAATAACAACTCCATTCATATCCTAGAAATGAAGAAGAAGTTGAAGAGCCAGCTGACGGTTAAATTTTTTTTTGTATTTTTCTTTTATCTTTTTTGCTCTTTGGAAGGCAGTTGGGGTTAAGTGACTTGCCCAAGGTCACACAGCTAGTTTTTGTGTTAAGTGTCTGAGGCCGGATTTGAACTCAGGTCCTCCTGATTCCAGGGCCAGTGCTCTATTCACTGTGCCACCTAGCCCCCCTTTACTGTTAATTTTTAAAGAACAAAATATTCAGTCCTCTCAAAGTGAACTTTTTTTGTATCTTGCCTGTCCTCTTTATTTATTATTTGAAATGTCTTAAATTATTCAATTATAATTTAATAGTCACATTAAGATTTTGTTATTAATCAACATAAAATATCTTCATGGCTCCAGACTTTTAAAATACTACCTATATAAAAGACTGAAAGAGATCGCCAAGTTTACTTGTCTTGAACTTAAGAATTTAAGCAACTGATAAGTCAAGTTTGATCATTTTCCATGAATTCTGAATTTTTAAGTTATAACACATTTTAAACATTAACTAATTCAATTTCTTCAACTTACAGGTATGAACATTAAATGACAGAGTTGAAGTGATGTGTCCAAGGTCATACATCTAGCTAAGTGGAACAATTGGGAATTGAACCTAGGTCTCCTGATTTCAGTGTGTTTTCCTCTATACCAAGTATTATAAATATTTTGCAAATAGGAAAATTTCAACAAACAATATTCACCAGGAGAATTCTCCTATCATCTTAAATATTTTAAAGTCTTTCTTACCCTGTCAATGCTGAACTGAAACACTCCTCTTGAATCATCATTTTCCGCAATCATTATCTCAGCTATTTCTACCCCAGGTCTCTTTATAATCGGCTCCCCTCCGGTGAAATCTGAGTTCACTAGGTGGACATCAGTAATATTGATGATAAACCCTTCCTCTAACTCTGGAACATCATCCTGAATAAAAGAAAAAGTTCTGGTTTTCATTTATTTGTTCTTAAAATATATTCATTTTGAAAACCTGAAAAGGATCATGAAAGGATGACTGGACAACTTTGTATACAGATGTGGTTCTTTAATGGTCTGGTAAGGTGATAGAATCATGGATGTCAAGATTTCTAAATCATTTTCATAGGCCAAAATCCCACCATCTAAAAAGACTAACTTTTTTCCCAAAATGTCTCCCTACTGGGCTTACCCATGTCTCAATATCTCATCTTATTGGATCATCAATTGAGTTGGTGCCATTTCAAAATAGCCATGACAGAGTATGTCCAAAAGTAGTTTGGAAATCTCACAACAAACATAATGTAACATAAACTAACATAATATAACATTTATACTATTCTTATACAAATTTCTCAAAAAAATTTTAAACAGCTTATGCAATTTGAACTGCATTCCAGCAATTAAAACTATGTTTATCCATCAACCCAGAAATTAAAGAAAAATACATACAAAAATATTTCTAGCAACTTTTTTTGGATCAAAGAACTAGAAAGAAAAAGAAGGGTTCCATTAATTGGTAAATGGCTGAGCAAATTTTGGTGTCTGAATGTAATGAAATATTATTATGCAATAAGAAATGACAAAAGGGATAATTAAGTAGAGCCTAAGAAAACCTGTATGAAATGAGTAGAACCAAAAGAATAATTTATATAACAACAATAATTGCAAAGAAAAGTAACTTCAAAAGACTTATGAATTCTGATGAATATAATATGACCAACCATGACTCTAGATGACTGATGATCAAGTATGTCACCTAATTCCTCACAGAGAGAGGACAGACTCATGGTGAAGAATGACAATATATTATCAAATTTGGTCAATGTGCAGAATTTTCTTTTTCTTTTTACTTTACTCTGCATATTTATGATTTTTTTCTTTTTCTAATAATAAGAAAAGTGTGGGAGAGAGGGAGAACTAATGATAATCATGTAAAAAATGAAAAAAATCATTATAACATTTTTAAATTCACAGAAGGAAGTTCCAAAAGAAAAAGAAAAGCAGGACAGCTTTGAAAGTAACATGTTGAATTTATTACCTACTTTTAAAAAAGTAATCTGTACATAAAAGATTAACAGCTTCATATATGTCTCTCTGTTCTAATTTGTATATAGAAATGTTCAACTTTTTGTGTTCGTTAAATTTGGAATTTAAAATGTTAAAAAATATATCTGTAAGACTCCACTTTACAGGGTCATTGCTAGGGTCAAATAAAAAAATACATTCTTTAAACAAATACCTTTTTGATTCTGACCACTTTGTTTTTTTCTTTACAGCATGAGTCTTATTCGTTTAAAGAAGTAACCATGCACAGGTGGACATCTGGGCTTTGAGTCAAGGAAGAACTGGGTTCAAGTCCTACCTCTGACTTTGTGAACCCTGACCGACTGGTGCTCTAGGGCTCCCTCTAAGACTATATATCTTAGAGAAGGCTCTAATCAGTACTGATACAGTCTCTTCATCCCAGATGACTCATCAATCCAGTCTCCATCCCTAGCTAAGGTGTTTACAGATTGATGACTGAGTACTGAGCAAATCCCTTCCAACCTAAAGGCCAAAATAACCAACCAATTCTAGTCATTAGATTTAAGTAATGAATCAGTTACTATGATAACTGGTTCAATTCAGTCATAGACCTATCTAAAAGTCACAGTACAACATGGGGTAAAAAAGATAACCTAAAGTAAATGCAGATATATGAAATGTTTGTAATAGTCACAAGGCAAACAGCAAAGATCCAATTACATAGTGCCAAAACCAGAAATTTTATATATACAATAAAAATAACTTTGCCTTTAGGCGTTAAAAAAAAAAGAAAATTGGATACCTTTCCATAGTAACAACAACAACAATAATAATAAGCTGGGTGGTACAGTGGATAGAAACAGTGGGCCTGTAGCTCAGACATGGCCTCAGATACTTCCTAGCTATGTGATACTGATCAAGTCCCTTGGCCTCTGTCTGCCTAAGTATCCTCAACTGTAAGATGGGGATGATAGCAGGCCCACTATTTCTATCCACTGTACCTGCCAGTTGTTCTGCTTACTAATCCATTTAACCTCACTAAGCCTCTTTTTCTTCTCTGCAGAATGGTGATATTAATAGCACCTACCTCTCAGGACTGTTGTGAGGCTGAAATGACATAGCATATGCAAGAAACTTTATAAACTTTAAAGTGCTACAGAAAAAAAAAAAAGCTATTGTTGGGGTTTTACACCAGAAGGGTGGCTTTCATCATTTAGAGTTCCCTATATACTGATGAAATCACAGACAAAATCCAAAATGATTATTATGTTGTTAAAGCACTTAGAAAAGTGTCCAGTACATAGTTGGTGTTGAATAAATGTTTTATCCTTCCCTTCTCATCTAACTATTGAGTGTCTAAGATGGGATTCAAATTCAGGTTTTCCTGAATCCAAATCCAGTGCTCTATCTACTATGCCATACTGCCCCAATGGCAAGAATAAAAACTGCTTCCATATAGCAGTTTAAAGCATTCAAATCATTTTCATGACAACAATTCTGTGAGGTCAGTAATGCAAGTATTATTCCCTCACCTTTATAGATGAGAAAATTGAGGATCAGAGATGGAGTCACTTGGGGTCGGTCACTCAGCTACTAAGTGTAAGAACCAAGACTCACCTTGAGGCCTCTTACCACCCCATTTCATTACATCATGCTATATTATGTGCATCCTGATATCTAAAGCTTGATACCCCAATAACTCACCGGCAGAATTGTAACATTAGCATAAGCAATCTCTTCATTTTCTTGCATGATCATAATTTTTTCTTGCAGTATATAATCCTCATTCTCAGTAGCTTGATTATCAGGATGAAGTGACAAATTGGGTTCAGCTACCAAGTGAACAGCAATGTTACCAAGTAATCCTTGGTCTCGAATAATTTTTAAATGAACAACTGTGGCATTCTCTGTCAAATAACAAGAAATAACATTCAAACTAAGTCAGTTTTTCTTTTTTACATCAACATTATGCCACGTGATTTTGGTATTTACAAACACTCAGACCCAAGCTTTCCAAAACAATTTTTTGGGTAACAGACAGCCAGAAGTGGGAGAAAGAATAATCACTTTCTCATCAAGATTCTTTCCTTCAATGTTCAGTGAAGATTTATTAAGGACATGCTATATGCAAAGTGTTATTAGGTAATGGAGGGAAGGAAGGAGAAGAGAATAAGCATTTATATAGTGCCTACTATTTGCCTGGCACTTCACTAAGCCCTTCACAAACACATTTCATTTGATCCTTACAACAACTCTGCAGGTGCTCTTTTTTATCCCCATATTATAATGAGATATGAAGACAAAACAGAAAACAAACCTTGACATCTAGGATCTTAACATCTACTATAATAATACAAATTTGCTCTTAATAACCAAGACCAACATAATCAGAAGATGAAGATAGTACCAAAGTCTAAGACAGTGGCTCTCAAAATTATCCCTTGCACAGTATTATTCTTTATGCAGAACTGAGGCATGCTAATGGAGAGTTGCAAGACTTGCACATACATGTGCATACTTGCACATACATTAAACTCCTTATATCACACCCAGTGGGAATTTAATAAACATCCTTTGGGAATCATTGGTCTAAAAAAACTAGGAAAGATTACCTGACTGATTACCTAATGTTAACAATTCCTAATAAGTATTACCTGATTTCTCTGAAAGTGTCACTCAGGAACTGTCAAAGATGGCATTAGTCTACGTGTTCTACCCTACTTCTGTGTCTCTTTTCACCAACCCAAGCCCTACCCTCCAAAGTTGTGTTCCTCTATAAGGCATTTTCCTATAGTTTTATCTAATCAGCTGATCCTTTGTATATATTTTTTACTTTACAAATGTTAATATAAATATCAAATTAAATTGAAGAATATCTTAGGAAAGTGCTTAGTCAAATCAATTCAGCATACATTTGCTATGTACTATGTGTAAGACACCATGGGAGGTACAGAAAATAAGTCAGGCTTCTCATCCCAAGAATAATTCAAGTACCAATTACAAGTGCTTACAAGATTCTACCAAAATTTAAAAAAAATCTAGGTAAATTAAATGGTTAAATTAAATGCAATGTCTCAATAAAAATTTTAAATTATTAAAAGCATGTAATATGTGAAAAGTATTGTAAGCCTTGGGGGAAATTTAGAGTTCAGATAAGTCACAATCCTATCTGGTATGTGACTTCTAGTTGAGTATAACCTATGAACATAATGACTGAAACTGGCCAGTGAATATCATATTACTCTATATCCTACCAAAACTACTGCTCATTGATTCTGTTCACTTAGATAAATAAGCATATAAATACAGGCCTGGGGGGGGGGGCACACATATAATTTTCCATTACACATTAAACTGTAAGTTCTCCTAGAAACTGAGGTTTTTATCTTATCAGAAAGACTTTGGAAACAATAAACAGCATGTCATTGTGTTAAATAAATTTTGTGTAGCAGTTATCCAAATGATTCAGTCTTTTTACCCACACTAACCTATTTATCCTCACTGTATATCAGCAAAACCACCATGAATGAGTCAGTTCCAAATACAAAGAAAAGATGGGTTGACCCAACCTTGACTGAAAGAGAAAGGTAAATAATTTTTGGAATTTTGGAATATTGATGCTATGAATCTGATCGGAACTATATTAGAGATGGATACTATAACCATTTCAAAAACTATGATGACTATGGCCTGAAGATTATCATTGGGGGAAAAAAAACTCTCAAAGTGGGGGAGGGGTGGGCAGAGAAAGGAGAGGACCAGATTAAGAATTCAAATCGTTTCTGTCAAAGACTAATTAAAAAAAAAAAACTATGTCAACTAGAACATTTACCATTTCTCTCTGCAGTCAACTTATATGAGCAGTACTACTAACATGACCAGTGGATTAAGTGGACATTGAAATACTTTGACTAATGAAAGTAATATTAAACTCATATAGAGTACCAAACAGAAAAAAAACACATAAAATGGGAACAGGAATTATATTACATAAAGTGTGCTGAATTAAATTACCACAAAAATGCTTCTTATTTAAAATACTGCCACGTTTATAAAATTTACCTTCAGGCTCTAATACTGTAACAAAGAGAGAATCAGCATGCCAGCCAACCACACCATATGGACAGTCATTTGGGAGAGTAGTTATTACAGCCTTGTTTCTTCTGGGATCAATGGTAGCTCCTCTTATAGGGTCTTGAATCCCTTCTGTGATGACATGGATTAATGTTATAACAATAATCTCAGATAATTCTGGGATGTCATCAGCAAGAACTGACAGGGTGATGGTCAACAGTGCCTGGCCTTCAGAAAATGAAATCTAAAAATTTAGAGAAAAGTATGTCATTGATATTGTTATCACCAATTGATCCTACTGAGATATTATTCATACCATTCAAAAGGAACACCAAGTATGCTTTATTGAAATCTCTCACTGGCTACATATCACAGTAACTATGCATGCAATGAGGCAAAATGTAATTTCAGAAACAATTTGGATTCTCTTTTACTGAAAGTTAGAGGAAAACCTGGTTAGGAACAGGAATCCATTTCTAACACAAGCTAGGAAACTATACCAAGTCGAAATGCCATATGCTGCTTTATGTCTTTTATTAAAGTAAATACTCTTCCTGGGAATACAGGTCCCAAATTACAGACTTATTTGTTAATGGTAATGCAGGACAGGGAAATCATAAATAAATAACACCCACAAATAATCTAAAAATGTCATTGCAGCCTAATAGCTTCAACCTTTTCCCCAAAAACCTTTTGTGAGAATTGTTACTCATTTCCCTTTATTTCCCCTGTGCATGCTCCCATTGGATGTGTTATTTAGCAATGAAATTAGCAAGAAGGATAAGGAAGAGAATCAGCTTGCTGGATAATCCAAAACTCAATATGCATTTAGTGACTGAGCCAAGAGAGAGTTTTAATAACAAAATGGAAAACAATGTATAGTCTATATCTAGAATACTTTTTCAGGAACTAACAATATTATGGAATTAAAATAAAAATAAGTAAAATCAAGTTCACATAGTTTTAAAAAAGCATTAACATATTATACTGTTCCCCGTGTTTTGCACACTGTGAATGCTGTATCACAACAGAACATTAATATGGCTTATCAACAGAGATTTGAATATATTATAGTCCTTGCTAATTACACTGGAGTCCTTGTTATAAGGATCACTGAAATGGAACTGCCCTAGAAGTCAGAAAGCTTTTCAAAGTAGCCCTCTTTATCAGGACCCAGAAAGTGAGCAGGAAGGTAGGACACATAGGTTGATATCTACAGGACAGACAGACACAGACACACACACAGAGTTATTCTCTCTGCAAATGTTTTAAATTTCTAGCCCTACTTTATTCAGACTTTGAGTATGAACTGTGGCACTCCCACCGCTGATTTTAATACCCCTACTCCTTGCTTGCCTTGGCTTCCTCTTTGTTTTCCCTTCACTCAGCTTCTCTTTGCCTTGGTTTCCTCAACCATAAAATGAGAATCATAATTGCACCTAGGGTTGTTGTGCGGATCCAATGAGATAATATTTATAAAGTGCTTAACATAGTGCTTTGCACAGATTGAGCTATATTAATTTTATCCATTAATAATAATAGTGACAGTTACTATTATTGTTATTCCTTACTCCTTACTAAAAAAAATTTAGCTTTTTTTAATCCATCCTCAGAATGGTGACTTGATTATTCTATCTTCTGATTATTTCCTTGCTTTATATAGGCAAGTCACTTAGCCTCTCTGGGTTTCAATTTCCTCATTTGTAAAATGATGGGGTTAAACTAAATAGCCCCTAAGGTCCTTTCTAATTCTGAATCGAGGATCTCCATTTGAATACTGGCAGTCCTGACCTCAAACTGTTCCCCTGCTAAGCCACAGTGATTCAGAATGAATGATAACCTGAGGTCTTTCATGGGATGCTTGTGATGGTGTCAGCATGGCAAAGTAGAAAGAGTCTCGAAATATGGATTTGAAACCCAGTTCTCCCAATATCTTGCTATGTAGTCTTGGGAAAGGTATTTGGTATCTCTGTCTCTTCACCTCCTAAATTTAGGGGGTTGGGATAGATGACCTCTGACATCACTTCCAGAACTAACATTTTATGATGGGATTTCAGATCAATCCACATAAGTCAACTCACCTATTTCCCTGCAGGTTGCTGACAAAAAAAGAACTCATTTCATCCACATACATTTATTAAGGGTCATCTATACACAAGACACCATGCTAGGTCCCTGTCAAGGACTTCATTATTCTACTAGGTGCTATATGTACAAGCAAATACATCTGTATTTGAAAGATAAATAAACGCAAGATAAATCAATGAAAGATAATTTGGGGAGGAAGAGAACACTAACACACGGAGGGCATCTGAGAAGACTCCAAGGAAAAGGCAGAATCTGAACTGAGTTGGAGGAAACTGAGAATTTTATGTGGTGGAAGCAAGGTATGTATGCATTCTAAGCATTGAGAATGACTCCTCTGAAGTTACAGAAACAGAAGATGGATCATCAAGAACAAGGACAGAGAGTTGTTCAGTTTTGGCTGGAACTTTGAGTACATGAAAGGAAGGGAGTAATACAAAATAAAGATCCCAAGGGAGGCTGGAACCAAATTGTGGAATATATTAAGTGACACTCAGAATTCTGAGTCTGCATTGTATTCATGAGACAACAAGGAACAAAAAAAAGATTCTGAATAGGTGATAGGGTTCTAGAGTTGAAATGTAAGCTCCTTGAGGGTATATTTTTTTCATTTCTGTTTATTTTTTAAACTCCTAATAAATGACATATTTTAAGTCATTTGTTTGTATATGTATTCCACATGCTAGGCACTTGGGATATATATCTAAAAAAGGAAATAATTCCTGCCCTCTGAGAGATTATTTTCAACATTAAAACCATGTCACCTACTCAAAAATCTTTTGTGGTTCCTTTTGTCTCATGAATAAAATGCAAACCCTTCTGAGTGTTACTTAATGGTGTCCACAATTTGGTTCCAATCTACCTTTGTCAACTTATTCACATCACTATCTCCCTTTGAGATGCATAAAACTCGATTCTAAAAATTCTCTTTCACTGATTGATTAGGTTGCCTCAACTTGCCATTGACCTTTATTATTAATCTCCAGTATGGTTCAGAGAGATTACAGGACCTGTACTATACTGAAATCTGAGCTACTTCCCTGGATCCTTCAATGAGTGGTCCCCCTTCAACTAAGAAAGTCTGACCTCATGTTGAATTCCACGTTTCAGTGATTTGGCATTATAGTCACAATCCAAAAGGCATACAGCAAAAGCCTAATAGAAGATGTTTAGCATCTCTCAATACCAATTGTCATCATATGGGAATTTCGTTGTAATTTCATAAATTACATACCACCCCTGATGTGGGAAATATATCACTAATACTTCCAGTAGCTACCCATTCTACTGTTATCCGACCATACGTTCCTTTTAAACGTTCAACGTTCAAGGTTATCAGGTTATCCTGTTCCATTTCTTCTACTTGTTTATATAACGAATTCTGGAAATGCAGAGGAACAACAAACACATTAGCCATTTAAATTGTATAGCCAGAATTATATCATTATTTAATATTATTAGATTTTCACAAAATTGCAAGTATTAGGTATAATATGTAAAATGATACTATCTTGAGTGGGACAAAGCACCAGTTTGGGAGAGTTAGGAGATAAGGATTCTAGTCCCTGTCACTAAATCACTAAATTTCTCTGGGTTTTAGTTTCCTCTTCTGTAAGAGGCAGCTAGGTGGTACAATGAATAGAATGGTAGGCCTAGAGTCATGAAGATCCAAGTTCAAATCAAGCCTCAGACCCTTACTAGTCATGTGACTAGGCAAGTCATTAAGCCTCTGTCTGCCACATTTTCCTCAACTATATTATAGGGATGTTAATAGCACCTACTTCCCAGGATTGTTGTCAGTCACTCAATAAACATTTATTAAGTACCTACTATATTCCAAGAACTGTGTTAAGGGCTCAGGATGCAAGGAGTAGCCTCCAATCTAATGGAGGAGACACCAAGCAAACATATATGTATACATAAACTATATGCAAGAAAAATAGAAAATAAAAAATGAAGAGTTGTCGAGAAAGACTTGCTGGAGAATATGGGATTTTAGTAAAAAATGGTTTTTTTGTGAGGATTAAACGACACAATAGTTCCTTGCACATAGAAGGCACTTGATGTTTATTTGTTTGCTTCCTTCCTATGAAAGGCTTCAACTGAATAATGAATAATAACCAAAATAACTCACATTCTAGTTCTATGAATCCCATTTATGGAAGTTCCCATTCTGTTTTGTTACTGTTACCTTTAGAATCTAATAAAAAAAAGTACTGCTGATTTTCCTTCCCTTCTCTGTCAATTTCAGATGTTTTATATTTCATTTATAAGACTTTAACTTCATTTTCCCTGCCAGCAGTCTTTCTCTCTTGCTAGCTTTCTCATTTTCCTCATGTTCACAATCATACTCTCTAGGCACTTTTTCTAATTCCATTCCCATTTTCAACTGTGTATGTTCTTAATGTGCCTTGCTTGATACCTGTAACATCTCTTCTTAAATGCTTGCACTTCTTTCCTTCAAAATCACTGAATTCCCCTAAGATACAATACAGAACACACAGCTTTTCGGGGCAGGCTCTCCTCCTCATCTTCTGGAAACATTAAGTTCCAATTCTATTTAAAATGCTAAATCCTTGAGAAAGGATCGTGTCTAGCTATATTTTATACAACATTTTAACATCATGTTACAGATGTTAGATAGTAATAAAATCATGCCCAAAGCAATCAAACATTCCCTGAGAAACTGTCACCATTTCTAAAATGTGCACATCATTTATTCACAAGGGACCATATAGCTCTTAGGAAGCCTTGCTTCCCTGGCTGTGTGCATTCAATTAATGAGGTTAGTCAATGAGGATTTGATGCAACCAGAAAACACATGTGAAACACTCATTAGTTACTTTCCTTAATCAAATGTGCTCTTGCCAGATTGTCCAGACTCCACGAGGCCTTCATTAAGTAATTCCAATTAAAAGATTTAGAATGAAGTCAGATCCATTATATAGAATTAGCCCAAGTCTCCTGAATACTTGGAAACAAGAAACTAACAAGAATTTACTAAAAAGAACCTAGCATACCTAAGTGACCAACAAGTAACAGACTTTCCTTCACATACAAAGATGATACATATTCATAGTCAACAAAAATACTGTAAGGTTTTGTTTTGTTGCTTTGTTTTGTTTTTCCTCAGCCAAGCCATAAGGTCCTGAGGGGAAGCAGGGGTTGTTTTTGTTTTATAACTGTATCCTCAGTAACTAACAGTGCTTTGCACAGAGCAAGACCACTAATAAATGTTTGTGGTAATGAAATTTATCTTTTCCTCTCTATCACGCAGCCTCCTCATTATGAATGGATACCACGCATTTGTAAGAAAACGGGTGAGGTTTTGGGGTGCCATCTGCAGCCGTGGAACATGATTTCTCTAACTTAACTAGCTTATTAGAAAGTTGACTAACTTATGGAGACAGAAACTGCTACTCTATGTGACTCATTAGCACTCTATACCAGAGGGTGGTAATGTGGAGTCCCTAATTTTTTTTTACTATTTTGATTATTTCAATATAATTGACTCTCTTTGTATTCCTACATTTTTTTATTTTACACAATTAAAAAATATTTGGAAAAAGGGTTAAAAGAAAAATGTTAAGAATACTTGTTCTAAGGAAAGTACAGTGAGAAAACAAATGATGGAAAAAAAAGTCATAGTAGAGAAGGGATCAGTCTCAGAAGAGAGAATAAACGATACCACTTGGGTGTTCAGTACACTAGAATCACAACAAAAGGCAACGCTTTTGATAAGATAATCAATATTTTAAATCAATACTAGTAATTTGTGAACAAAATGAATTAAGTAAAAAATGTACATTAATCAGACCTCTTACATGATATCAGTTATTTCATCACTCACTTTAGGCACACTCAAAGCAGTCTGAAATAAATGAAATCTAGATAGCCCATCATAAAGTATATCTATAGACCTCTTTAAAAATATAAATACCAACAGTAAGTTTGTTCTGTTTTATAGCAAAGCAAAATTGCTAATACAACAGAATATAATTGTCTTCTGTCTGTAGCACCAAGAGTTAGAGTTGATATCAAGACTTAGATGTTCCAGGATCTGAGTACACTAGCCAGAGAAGAATATTGACTCTCAAATACAAATTCCTGAAATGGCCTTGTTTCTCAAAGGCATTCTTGGCTATGATCAACTACTACTACTCCTAGCTCAAGGACCCCTGAATGGATTTTAGGTCTAGAAGTGTGAGGTGAGGGTACTCACCCAAAGTTCCTCGACAATGGCAAATAAAGAACCTTCATGAATTGGTCAATTATTTATCAAATTATTTGAATTTGCACCCCATATATCAATTTGGGTAGAACCAATTACCATATTTTATGTAATAATAACTTTGAATAGTGTGAATTCAAACACAAGGGAACCTAGCTGTGGAACATTACTTTTCTGCTTACATTCCATCCACAGAATTCACACAACTAAAAGGAGGTATATAAAATATTCCTGAATGTGCAAAAGTATTATAGAAATGCAGAAAATTATCCCAACTTCTAAGACCAAGATTTTTATACTAGTACCTGAGCAAATGCAATGATTCCATAGGCATCATCGTTAGATGGAATAACTATTTTCACATAATTATTAATACCAATCTCTGCCCCTCCTTTGGGATTTTTAAGCTGAACTCTGAAAGATTCTTCTTCCTCTGGTATTATGTCATCAAGAATATTGACTGTAATTATAGCTTCCTTGGTTCCAGGTGTGAATATCAATTCACCTGAACTGGCATGAGAAACATATATATGTATATACATACACATACATATTCATACATAAATATATACATACACACATATGATGAGTACAAAAAATAAGGAACAGGATAGACTGGTCATTAACATCGCAAAACACTAATAAATGTCAATAATTGGAATAACAAAAGTACTTCCTCAAAAATAAAAATGTTCAAATTGATAAGATATCTTTGGCTAAATATAGTACACAAACCTTAGGGATATACTTGGGGTATATCAATATAATATCTCTTGATTCCTATGCATTTAAATTTTAAGTCACCACAGAAATTTTGGTCCTAGACCAGTGAGCTCCAAAAGAGGAAAGAGTAAACTAATGCAAAGCAGGGCAGCACATGCTCCATAAGTCATAGCTCTAGAGAGCTATCTGGTAACACTAAGAGGTTACATGACTTGCCAGGATGTGTCAGAGTCAGGACTTAGATCTAGTTCCTTCTGACTCCAAGGCCAATTGCCTATCCTGTGCCATTCACCAAAGGGGTACTTAAAAAAATATATAGAATGCGAAATATAAAGTACACTAAGATACTCAGTATAAAACGTGAAACCTACCTGGGAATAAAATCAGATTGGTCTGAGATATAAGACAATTCATAGATCTGTGAGTGATGGACTCCAGCTAAAACAATGAGATTTTTGCTTGAATTCAGTGACCTCACAATAACAAAAGCTGCATCATTAGCAGAAGGTGCTCCCAAAACAAAAGAGAATTGATTCAACTCTGAACTCCAGCAGTAGATAGCAGATTCAACTTTGCCAACAAGAAATATATGCACTGTAAGGAATAAGGAAAAGAAAGAAAAAATAAAAATGATAAAAGGAATGAACAACCTTTAAAAATGCTATGAACCAACTGATAACACCATGGTTATATGCCCATTGTCCATTTGAAATGTTTCCTAAATCACAGATCTGTCCACATCACCCCTCTACTCAATAAACTCCACTGGCTCCCTATCATCTCCATTATTAAATATTAAAATCCCCTTTCTGGTATTCAAAGCCCTTCAAAACCTCTCCTCTTCCCTTTCCAGTCTTCTTACACTTTGCACCCCATCCCAGACCTTCTAAATCAATAGCCACAACAAAGAAATTTAAAAAGAGGCTAAAAATGGTCTCAGCCAAAAAACACCTGATCTCCTTGCTAAGCATAAAGACACAAAAAACAAGGATGTAGAGTGTAAACTCATCTGTAACAATTTAGAGAGCTGGATATTGGAAGAATGTGAATAATGTTACCTCATTATTATCGAGAAGCAGGGTACAAAAAAAGAGAGAAGGAGATTTGGGGAACATTATGAAGGTACAAGTGGCAAGATGGGGTAACAGCCAAGGGAATTATGAGACTAAAAGAATCCTGAAGTTTCCTAGCTGGGTCATCAGTGACATGCTAATAGTGTGGACTATACTTAAGAAGGTAGTTATAAAGCAGGAATATAAAAGGAATGGAAGATGAATGTAACTGTTCTGTAATTAATACTACTGTGCTATAAGAAATGATGAAATGGAAGGATTTAACAGAAACCTTGGAAGACTTGTATGAAATGGTGAAGAACGAGGAGGACAACTTATACAAATAAAAGCATTATAAGGACAAACAACTTGAAAAGACTTAAAAACATTCAGTGACCACACAGAGAACTGATAATGAAGTTCCAGAAAATTGAGACATGCATTTTTGGACATGGCCAATATGGGAATCTATTTTGCATGAACATGCATATTTTTACAAGGGGTTTTTTTTCTTTTTTTTTTTCATGTGTTAAGTTTATGCATGTGTTGCGGCTATTAACTTTTGGAACGAAATGTATTTGATCTGGAGGGTCAGTGACTTGGCCACCCCATGCCCAAAGTTACAAAAAGTCTGAACACTTATAAAGTACAGAATAAATTTGTCCTTTAAAAATTTAAAAACCAAAAAGTAACTTCATGATGAGAGGGTAAGTTTTAGTCATAAAACTTGCATGGTTTTTGGTGGTTATCCTTGTAAAAAATAGAGGTCCGCATTCTTCATTATATCAGTAGTCCAAGAAAAATTACAGTTTCTTGTTAAGTATGGAGTATCCTCTTTTTAATCTAAGAAAAATGGATGCCTTCTGCATTGAATCCACGTAGCAATCTAATGAAGTCATCTATGTCCATGGAATGGGCCCATTTGTCACTGAAATCTGTATCCATTAGGATTTTCTGTATTTTATCTGCAATGCTAAAAACTTCTAGTATTGCCATATTATGGACTGAACAATGAATCTGGTAATTTTTTTTCCAAAAGCTGTTGCACCGCACTTGACTTAAACGCTGCAGAGTCTTGTTTACAAATGTTATCCGCACTAGACCATCCCACTTCTGGAAATTGATAGGTGGTGGTGGATTCCTAGGTTCTATCCTTACCACACTTGACTCAACTTTTGGTGGCAGTCTGAAGTTATTCTTCCCAACTTTCATCAGATGATCCACTTGTGCTAGTAACTGGGTATTAATGGAAAGTCTGCAGTATAGCTTGTCTCCTGGTTTTGCAACCAAACGGAGAGCAAATTCTCTCTGGAACATAAGTATAGCACACTGAAAAACTGAGTATAATTCTACAGGGAGAAAAAATGGATCTTTAATGAAATAGAAGACTTCCAAGCACTCCTGGTGAAAAGAACAGAGCTGTGTAGAAACTTTGACGTTCAAACAAATATTATTTCATCAGATCCTCAGAGCAACTTTGTAAGGTAGGTGCTTTTATCTCCATTTTTCAAATGAGGAAATTAAGGCAGACAGCTTAAATGACTGTTCAGGATCTCATAGCTATTGTGTCTGAGGTTGATTTATTGCTACGTCTTCCTAACTCCAGCCTTGGCACTTTATCCACTGTATCACCTAGCTGTCTGATAAGGCAAATTTGCCACACAAGCATCGGAGGATGGCAAGTCGGTTTTCAACACATGACCAACAATTACTTGAAGTTTGCTTGCCTGGGGCATTCTCTGAACCCTTTTGTGAAGTTCAGCTACTAGCCTTGTCAAGTTCACAGGCAATAACCTTTTTCTAGTAGTTTCACAGTCATGTTTCTAGTGCCAGGACCAACTTCTAGGACCACATCTGTTGGTCTTAAGGCAGCCACCAGCACTATTCGGCTCCTGCCGCTCCCAGTGCCGGCTGCTGGTCTCCAACTTTCTCTTCCACATCTCAACTCGGGAGCCGAGCTCTGAGCCCGGAGACCCCACCGAAATACAGCTGCTCCCCAGCACGTGAAGGAGAGGGCCCGGGAAGAACCTGAAGCCCCTCCCCCTCTCAAGGGTTTTGTTTTTCTTTATTCAGGGGGTGGGGAAGAAATAGATCTTTATTAATGGAAAAAATAAATTTAAAATAAAAAAATAGAATTACAAGCAGATCTTTATTATATTAAATTTAGTTTGTGATAAGAAAACTTATAGACAATACACCATTTAGAACTGTAGAGAAAGAGAAAGTTCAGTCAGTATCTGCTGAACCCTCTGTCCTCTACTCTCTTTTCTGAAGATCTTATTTACTCCTAAATTACAACTTTCACCTCCACATAAATGGCCTCCAAATTTATATCTCCTCCCCTCAACACTAAAGATATGATCCACAGCTCTCGGTTCCTGCTGAAATTTCTATTACCTCAAGCTCGAATGTTTAAAATAAAACATCCTATTTATTTAAAAAAAAATCTCCTCCTCCTGACCTTTTTTTTTTTTATCAACAGTATCATCATTTTCCAGGTTACCCAGTCCTGAAACCTAGGAGTTAATACTTATGGGACACTAAATGACCCTGGCGATCTGGGTATGTCCAGGAAAACCCTGTTACCTTTGGGGTTCAAGGCCCTCTCCTCAATAGTACTCCAATAGAACAGACCTTTTGAATTTTATCTTCTTTTTAAAAAAAAGCCTAGAACTGTGATTTGATAAATGGCAAACTCCCAATGAGGAAATGCAGAGTTGTGAGCCTGAGGGCATTGGCAGAGGCACTAAAAGGGTGAACCATGTGTAGCTCTGGACAACAGCTTGTCCAGCGACATAATCAGCATGTATCAGATGTAGGACTTGAACCCAAACCTCCCTGGCTCCAAGACCACCAGTTTTCTGTCCACTACACCACCATGCCTCTCATTCCCTGTAGTCACCTTTCACAAATTCTCAGTTCCTGCTCAACTCATCTATTTAAGTTTTCTCAGCCCTTTGTCTCTGCTATTCATTTGGCAAATTATTATTAAACTTCTGTATTTTATTCATTTTACAAGCATTTATTTTCTGTCCCAGCCCTTTCCCTTCCCTCTTCCCATTAAACAAATGAAGAATAAAATAAAATAAAACTCTAATAATAAACTCTAGCAAAATAAGTGACCACACTGATCATACCTCAAAATGTTTCTCTCATTCTACAGTTTAAGTCACCTCTCTGGAAGGAAGTGAATAGTAAGTTTTATTTTAGGGCAACTGGAATCATGGTTCATCATTTCATGGATCAGATTTCCAAAGTCTTTCAAAATTGTTTTTTATTAAATAGCTCTTGTCATTATATAAATTATTTTCATTAATTTGAAGAAGTTTTTCCAGTTTCCTCTAAAAATAATCATTCAAATGGCACGATAATATTCATTACATTCACATACCATTATTCATTTAACCATTCTCCAATAGGTGGGTCCTCCCCTAATTTCCAGTTTGGTATTATTACGAAAAGAGTAGCTATAAATAATTTTGTACATTGGCCCTTTTCTTCTTCCTTTGATTTCTTTTGGGTATTGACCTATAAGTATCACTGGATTGAAGGGCATGGACAGTTTGATTTAACTTTGGGGCATAGTTCCAAATTGCTTTCCAGAATGGTTGGACCACTTCTCATCTCCACCAACTATACATCACCATGTCTATTCCTCCATCCCCCCATGACATGAGAGACAGCTTTAACTTTGAAGTTAGAGGAGCCAGAATTAAATTTCTGGTCCTGCTTTTTCTGTCAGCGTGATCTTGAGGCCCTCTAGAACTTAATTTTCCTTAATTATACAGTGAAAAAGTTGAATTAGATGACCCTGAAGATTCCTTCCAGCTCCACATACATGTTACCCCTCTGACTTTTCCCTTTAACAACTTTTTCCATTTGTTTAATTCTTTTTATTGCATTTCAAGATGGCACATGTAAAACTAGAGAAAATCTTAAGAAGACCAAAACCTAAAGTCTTCTATTAAGTTTAAGAATTCTCCAATTGTAGGAAGGGTTGGAATAGTTCTTAATCAAAAACCCCAATTAAAGTTCCTGTCAATTATTTTGTAGCATATTAAATCTAATTTGGATATTTTTATTCCCACAATCTTGTACGTATAGAAATGAATTAAAATTCAATTTAATTAAAAGTAAGTTTATTATTATTGTTATTATTATTATATGAAAGTACTGGTTACAGTTAGAATAATTCCACAAACATTAATCCATACCTATCCCTGAGGTAGGTGTAAAGAAGTGGATCCTGCTTACAGCACCAAAATCTAGGGATTGGAAATATCTTAAAGAAGATTGCCCTGTCTCCCAGACGAAAATGTCTGTCGAACTCTTGTCTCCTAGAAGAAAAGAATAAAAGTAAAGTCTGAAGGCAAAAATTAGAGAACAAGCAATAAAATTAACCAGGAAAACACATAATAAAGGAATGTTAAATTTAGTAAATAGAATATAATTAAAATGGAAATAGGTCATCCTTTTTTTTACACTACAACAAAATGTATATATGGTTAACAAATAAACTAACACATGGTAAACAAGAACACAAAGGTAAAACAATGTTTGACTATGTTAGAGGAATAGTTGATTTTTCCCTTTGAAAGTATAGTTATTAAGTGGAAGAATCACCTTTCAAATTCAGAGAAAATTTCAAAAACAACTTTACTACCTGAAGTCTCTAGACAACATCACTGACACTCATTAACCACAGGTCAGCTTACAAAATTAAGCTATATCAGATGTTGCTTAAGGTTACATGTCTAAGATTTTATCATGATAAGTTTTGTATCATGAGTAGAAACCTACCATGGTCAAATTTATTTTCAATTCTACCCTGGGAACACTTTTTAGTGGCTCAAAAACCTAAGCATGGACTAAAAACTTTAAAAATGCGTTTCCAATTCTTTTGTTACTTCACCCTATAACAGAGCTTAAGTTGTGTGGTTCTGTGTCTATTCCCATCTCTATCCATAATACTACATATCATTCATCTATCTCAAAGAAATATTTTTATGGATTGGCTAAAAAATTGTCAAGCAATTTTCTCATATAAAGTACCATATGAATACTAAATGACTTCAATAATATCTACATGTGCATCTGCTAAGGCTTTATTTTATTACCTAGTGATATTCCTTTGGCAAAAATTAAGTAGATGTCATCTTCTGAAGACAAAGCCTCCACATGCACTGTCCCAATGATGGACACTTCTTGAAAGTGACTAAACTCATTGCCTGACCATCTGAACAAAATGGAATTTAGTCCAGGGTCAGATGGGGAGACAGCTAGGAACATGGATCCTCCTCTGGGAAACAAGGTCATGCTCAGCACTCCATTAACAGGAAGTTTTTGATGCGGCACGAAACTTCCACTAACCCATCTGAAGACCTGTAGGAGACGTTAAAAAGCAAAATTATCTTTTACTGGGACCTTAGAGTTTTCGACAACCTAATATATCAAATAGTGCTTCTCTGATCAGGGACCCCTTTTAATTCACCTAAAGCTCAAGAACAATTTCATAAGCCAAACATGCTTTTATTTTCAAAAATGAAAGGAAACAAACCTCTTAGGCAGGGAGAAAAATGAGTCTCAGATGGGTACTGACACAAAATTGCTTTCTTTTCCTGTTTGTTTAGTAGGCTGTATGGAACTGAATCAATTCCTAAAATCGTTAGACCTAAAGAATCTTAGTGTTCACAGCAACCCTATTTTTATGTGAATTTTCTAAAAAATAAATTAAGGCACTGAAAAAAGTCTCACAATGACCAGTAGTAACTGGTAATATAATAATGTAGCCCATTATAGGGAAGAAAATAATATGCAGGAAAATACCCAGTCTTCTCTGAGAAGGCTCAAATTTGATCTAAATAATGACAGTGCATGTAGTCTTTGGGGGAAGTAAAGCTGCCAGTGCTTGTCTTAAGCATGAAGAGCGACCCAGGCTATTTAATTTCCCAGGCATTCAACCAAGCCACTTTCTAGGAAAACTGAATAAATTAATTTTATAAAAGAAACAAAACATTTAATCAGTTCTGTAATAAATCAATGCCTCAGTTCCATTTTCTTATTTGACATTTAAGTATGACTATGTTTTAATCCTGAGCTCTAAGCTATGGTACTAAAAGAAAAAAAAAACTAGATTTTTTTTTCAAACATAGAAAAAGCGCAAACCTGAGTCAACTCAGAATCATCCCTCTGACTTGCAACAATCAAATAATGTTGATTAGTTGAAGTAAAATGTTTTACTTGACTACTTTCTGGAACTACAATGATCTGTTCCTATAAGGAAGGCATAATAATACAATTAAAATTAAGAAAAAGAGAACTGAGTTATGAAAAGCATGATCAAAATCATTAGCTATTTTTACAAGTAACATAACTTAGAGTGTCATGAGTTCTATATTTACATTGGTTTCTTACAAATATTTGAAGGAAGACAGGAAAAAATTGTACTGAATTATTGTTCTGTGATCCTAACTAAAGAAATATATGACAAATTGCTTAAAAAGACACGTCTGTAAAGGAGTTGGGGGGAGGGGGAAAGATGAGAGGATTCCCATGATCAGTTTGATGAATGCTCCCAATCAACTTCATGAGTTCACGGGATGTGAGTCTTTGGGGTCAGGTAAGCTCTACCCCTTGAAGAATGTGGACTTGTAGTAGAAAGTGAACTCTGACAAACAGAAGTGTGTATAGAATGATTTTACATATACATATACACACATTTGTGTCCAATAGTAGCTATTTCTAGGTCTGGGTACGAGGGAGAAAAAAGAGGGGAGAAGAAAGTTGTATAACTTTGTTATATATCTAAAAGGAATAGCAAGCTGTATATAACAGATGTGCAGTTTCATATATAATCATTTTTTTTTCTACTCTGTCATGAAAATACTTGTTTTATTTCTTAAATTCAGATTAAATAAAATTTTTTTAGAGAAAAGGGGATAGCTCCTGAATGGTTATCAGGGCCTATGGTCTTCATTAAGATGACTCGGGAGGTTGAACTCTTATTAGAAGACCCCCCCCCCTTTGAAACGGCCTACAAAAGTTCAACAATCACACTGCTCAGCTCTGTTTTCCTTTTTTTTTTTACTTTTCCCTAGACTATATTACGACAGAGTAGGTCTGTGTATTGGAAGAGGGATTTCAATTCTTAGGAAATGTGATCACCAAATAAAGTCTTTTAGGCAGAAGAAAAAAAAAATGTAATTTCCAGGGCAACTCTGGTCCAAGAGTAAAGCCAAGTTTAAGAGTCTGAAGACTTAGCCTTTAAAAGAGAATGAGAGGAGCGGCTAGGTGGCACAGTAAATAGAACACTGGCCCTGGAGTCAGGAGGACCTGAGGTCAAATCCAGCCTCAGACACTTAACACTTACTAGCCGTGTGATCTAGGGCAAGTCACTTAACCCCAACTGTTCTGCCTTCCCCCCTCCAAAAAACAAACAAACAAAATAAATAAAAGAGAATGAGAGTCCCTAACTAGCATCTCTCTAGGAAAAAGATAACCAAAGAAGTTGGAAGTTTGCCTATTTTAACTATTAAAATGAGTAACTAAGACCATTTTGATGTAAAAGAAAATTGCTCTCTAAGAGCTCCAAAGGATGTTTCCCTTCTGTAGGAGTCTAAGACCTCAGAGTAGTACTGGGGTCTCTGGGGAAGTGAAAAATAATGACACACTAAAATATCAGGGCATTGCTTGCTTGGCAACCCCAAAATTTGTTTGCCTACTGGGAGACAAACCACAGGTAAACTATGAACTTTGGAAGGACAGTGTAGGACCTAATGGGAAATCTAAGCATCTACCAGAAATTCAGTATTGCCCCTATGGCATGCCCAAATTCAGTTCCTTCTAAAGGGGACAATTCTGAATTTTCCATGTTTTATGCTTATTTATAGTGAGTTCTCTGAATAATTTCTGAGTTGCTATAATCACTTATGGACTCCTATGCAGCCTTTGAAGCTTCTAAGGGATGAAATTAAGGCTATCCTCTCTATCCATATGTACCTTGAGTAGTTATACAGGAACTAAGGAAGTCTAGCATTTGTGACACCCAGAATCTTAGGGAGCCCTGGGTCATAAGTTACACACCTTGAAAGACAAAGTTTCTTTCCAACTAAAGTTAGACCATAGTCTGATACTTCAACAAAATTATAAAAATCTGAAATCTTAAGAAATGTCATATATAAAAATATTAATTTTTTACCAGGAATAATTTGAACTCAGATGTGATAGTATATATGCTGTTCTTAGAAGGTTTCTCTCCATCTTTTTCTCCATGAGTGATCACAACATAGGGGGAACCATTGATATAAAATGTCTCACAGCTTTTAGGATTTTTTATATTAATGTCCTAAGAAGTAAGCAATAAAAAAGTGAGAAATATACAAATACATGTTAGCTAATTTATCTAAAACTAAAAGAATCAAGATTTACCTCAATTGGAACAAAAATTCCTTGCCATCGGTAGAGAGAAGAAAATTGTTGGGAGGATATTCTTAACATTATACCATATACTGATTCTCCTGATTTAAAGAAACACCAGCTGGAGGCTGGTTCAAAACTTTGGAAGGCAGATAGTACACTGTTCATTCCCCCTAAAACAGAAGGAAAAAATATTTACAACTAGAAAAATCTTTTAACATTGTTAAATATTTTCTAACTTTAATAAAAGATACTTTTAGACTTGGAGATCAAGTGACAATATTTTTGAGATGACTTAGTTCAGTTGTAGATTTTTGCCCAGGCCAGAAAGAATTAATTGATAGTATTCCTAGCAATTAATTTCAAATTCTAACATTTTGAAAAGTTGTCCTTTTAAGGAAGTTATCTGACAAGGTTTTCTACCCCCACACCTCCAAATAATAAGCCAAAAAAACCAAGAAATACCAAGTTTGAATCATAAAATCTTATGAATAACTACATATGAATTACATAATAAAAACTGAAAAAGTTATGCTAAATACCCTAAAATTGTCATCATCTAATTGCAGACATAAATAAGAAAAAAATCTTTTAAATTATCTATATGTATCAATATAACATATGGAATATTAATAAAAACAAAAGAGTCGACCAATCTATCTGTACATGTGCATTCTCTGCCATAGGAATACAGTTGAATTTTAGTAACTTAAATGTTTGTATGATGCAACTTCATATACATGTGTGCATAATGTTTGTGCATATATTTAATAAAGCTATGGTTATTTCATTTTTGTCAGATGAAGTGCCCTGAACACAGTAAGTAGTTAAAAATGCCTGTTGAAGCAAAAAAAGAAGAAAACAAAAGAAAGAAAATTAATGAGTAAAAGATCTTTTAAAAAGGCCCACACCACTATGCAGCATGTTTCAGGCATTTTTCCAGGAAATAAGGACTATCCTGTTCATCCCATAACAGTTTGTTCAGCTCAATACTGTAACATATTTAAAAACATCTAAAATAATGTCTAACAGACTTCATAAGAGCCTTATCTTCTTAACTGGTCCTCCTGATCAGAACTTTCAACTAAAAACTTGAAAAATTCTAAAAACCAGAAAAATTCTACAGTGTACAAGAGAGAATTATGTATTGGATGATAGCTAAATTTTTCCATATTTATATATATATAAATAAAAAAAATATATATATATATATATATATTTTTTTTTTAACGATTAAAAGTAAATGTCCATCATTTCCATCAAGTCCACATGACTTCTCTACTGAAAGAGAGTGGGGGAAAAAATGTGACAATTTTCATAGTATGGACACTCCACCTTTGGAGATGGCCATGGAAAAGATACTAATCATAATCAATTAGGAAACAGTAAGCAACAAACAAAATAAATGTTGAGCAGAACTTTATTTGTAGATCAGAAGCTATGCTGACACTATGCCTACTTAATCAAGCAGCTATATTCTTAAAAACCTATGACACCTTCTCTTTCTTAAAAATTAACTTGCAAAATCATCTTCATACAAAAATTAGACATTTTGAAAGTCTGTCATTGTTTTGTGTTTTTTTTCCATAAAAAGACAGAATGGGGGCGGCTAGGTGGCACAGTTAGTAAAGGGCCAGCCCAGGAGTCAGGAGGACCCAAGTTCAGTTCCGGCCTCAGACACTTAACACACACACATAAAAACTAGCTGCGTAACCTTGGGCAAGTTACTTAACCCCAACTGCCCTCCAAAAAGGCAAAAAAAAAAAAAAAAGACAGAATGGCTTCCCTAGGCAGACAAGGGAATACATCTATGATTAAAAAATACAGCTGATTCTTAAATTTAAAAGTCTTTAGATAAAGTAGAGTTATATCTTACATTGTTATTTAGTGTATAAAACTGGCAAGCAAAGCGAATACCATGTACAACCAATATCATCCTTAAAAATCCTTTAAAAACTACCTAGAGTGCAGTATATTATCTTAAACAACTATAGCTAGAAAGGTACTAGGGTTTCCTTAAAAGGCAGTAGTTGTTATCTTCAAGGGCATTAAATGCTTGTTTTAGGAAAAAATGGATGTAAATTTTATTTTTTTATAGCACACAGAAAAGGAGAGAAACAGGGTACAAGGACTTCTATTCAAAAAGAAGAAAATAACAACTGGTAAAAACTTGGCCATCTGGAAGACTGATAACTAGAAGGAACAATACTTTTGAATGGGATTCACCCTGAAGTAAAATTATTTTACACATAATCTTCCTGCTTCACCCAGAGATAACAAAGGGCACAAGGAATTCATAGGCAACCTAGAAGGGGCCTTCTAGCTGACTAGGAAGGAGTAGGAAGGCTTTTCCTTTCATTAGCTTTCCCAGACCAAGCAGAACAAAAAGATTTGCAGTTTGACGAAAAGCAGATTTCTAGAATCACCCTGCATAAGAAAATACTCATGCTGAGGCAAGAGTAGACTCAGGTCTCCCATTTCCTACTCAACTGGGGCAACTGTTTATAAAACAGGCCACTACTTCTGTCTATCTCTCCCTTCCTCTGGTCTTCCCTCCTTCCCTCTTTCTTTATCTCTCTGATTCTGTCTCTCTCAATCTCTGTCCCTCCCTTCCTTCCTTACTCTACCTCTCTCCTCTTTGTCCCACATGTGTATAGTCGAATTCTTAAAAATTAAGTGTTGACACACTTACTAGATGTGTGACCTTGGGCAAGTCATTAATCCTAATTAATTAGTTTATTAATAATAAATTAATAATTAATTAATCCTTTCCCCCTCCAAAAAATAAATAAAAGTAAAAATTAAGTGTTATGAAACTACTGTAATACTTTCTAAAATAAGATGAGTCCTTGAAACCCAAGACTGTAAAAAGTAATGGGAAGAACTCCAAAGTAGGAATTATTTTGTATAATAAATATTTCAAGCTACTTTGTTAATTGCTTTTTCTCAACTTTCAACAAAATGATAAGCAGCTGAAGTAAAAAAATTGACAGATATTTGGAAGATTTGAGGTTTTGTTTTCATAAGGAACTGAACTTACTCATGCCAAAAGCAGTCTCAGACACTGTCTCCCACTCCACACTCACAGTTAAATTAAGCCCATTACTCCGGGACACATTTAAATAAACAGTCCTGTTGGTTTCTTCAATGGTGATAGTTGTGGCTCTAAAAGTAATAAGTAGAATTAGAGAAAGTGAAGAAACAATCTCATTTTCATATCCAATTCTTACTCAGTAATTACTCCACATGCTTGAAATAAATAATGAAGGATAACTGATAGTAAGCAAATGTTCTTTTAGGAAAGCATACTATCACTTGAATATCCATAAAATAGGTACAATGAGCTGCACACTCCAATAGCTTGATAAAGGTTCATTAAGGAAGCAAATACCTAGTCTTGGACTGAGTAAGACCTTGAATAAGGAAGACCTAACTTGAAACTCGGCCTCTGACACACACTGACTATGTGACCCTAGCTAAGCAATTGCATTGATAAAGGGAGTCTCCTTATTGGGAGTCCCTATACCAGTGAAATAATGGATCAGGACCACCCTCCTTCCACCTACAAAAGAACTCAACACATATGAATGAATTATGGTATAGAAAACATAAGGCCAAGGTTTTTTGTGACATAAGGACAAGATTGAAAATAAATAAGTGACTACATTTATCTAAAACAAAGGAAATATATCTTAAGTAGTATGTCTCTCAACAATTATAACACATCCTGCACAGAGAAGATACATGATGTTTACTGAATTTGTACAACTGAATAATATAAAATAATAATAAGCAAGTTGGAAAATATTACAGACTAGATCTAAAGTGAGTCAATGGATATGGTATAAAGAATCTTGAACCTGAAGTCAAGAGACTAGACTTAAGTCTGAGTTCGTCACTTTCTAGCTATAGGATTTTGGGAATAACGAAGATCAGTTTTGTCACAGAGATAATAATATCTGATTGCTATACATATATATATATACATACACACACATATACACAAATATATATACATGTATAGACACACAGAGAGACATAGACACATTTATATATGTATATATATATATATACATACACACACACACACACACACACACACACACATATATATATAGCACTACACATATAGCTACATTGTAGGAGAGTGTATAATGGGGAAAGAGGTGGCCTTAGATACAATAAGGTGAATTCATCTCTTCTATATTATGGCTGCATGACCCTGGTGGCATGTAACATCTCAGGGTTATAGACAACTCTCTAAGACTAAAAGCTATGGGGAAGGTGACAACTTGCACTGATAGAGATAGCTTCCTTATCTTGAAGTTCCCTATACCAATGAAATAACAGATCTAGTCTCTATCCATCCTTATAGTGAGAAATAAATGAGAAAACATTTTGTAAAAGGCAAAGTGCTATATAATATATAAAATGCTATATAAATATAAGGTGTTAGTAATGAAAGTTTATTTTCAGAAGTCAAATGTAAAACAACTCAACATCCAACGGAAATGCTTAAATATATATTCAAGTTAAATATATAACTAAACTATTCAGATTTGCCTAAATAGTTGTCTTAATCTTTTATTATATTTTCTCAATATTGTAAAATACTAAGGTCATATTTTTACTAAAAATGTAAGAACTTTACTAATACCATTAGTACTGAATGTCTTTAGGTTACTAATATCTTGTGCCCTCAGAGAAACTGTCATTCTGCACTTTCTTCACTTTAGGGGAATACTTCCTACTGAATATGAGAAGCTGTAAGTCTTCATATTAATAAAATATACCTATTTTCAACTGCCCAAATACTGAACAGACCCAGTGGAGCTTGGTTCTGCAAAACAGTTATAAAAGTCTGAATAGGTGCCCCCAGTCTTGCGCCTCCAGTTGGGTTGAACAAGGTACAAACAAAATGTTCATCCATCTCTGGCTCTGCATCTAATATGGCAGATATGTGGAGCATCTGCAAATGAGTCAGGAAAATGAAGCCATTAACATACAAGTCCAACACAGCAGACGTACAGAGGGAAGATATGAATGTTTGACAACAAAATAATCCAGTCCATGGAGTGTCTTATTATGTTTTCAGATTCTCATAATGTGGTAGCATATTTATGTGGCTGAAAGTTTTTACTGTCAGAATTTCTCAGTTCTTCTACGTACATAACTGACAACTAACACGGCCAGTTGTTTCTTGTTCTTAAAAGATCAGGCCACAGTCTCAAAACTATAATTATGTCTTCATTACAGTTATCATGACTGGACTCGTAGTGTAGAGAACTTCATGACGCTGACTCTATCCCAACTTTATTCTTGAATATGCCTCTTCATGGTGTCTAGGTGACAATGGATTCTCAGAAGGAAGGTCAGAAGAACCTCAGGAACATTCTACCAATAGATATATCAAGGCCACTTGATGATGAACGACTCATGGAACAAAGCCACATATAAAGGAACCTAACATGGCTTCCTTTTCATTTCTGAAATAAGAGTGGCAGATGAGTGGGAGAATGGAGCAGAAGATTACAGAAAACACAAAGGTTATCCTTGGGGAAGAAAACAAAGATCATCAATGACAGGGGAGCCAGGTGGCACAGTGAGTAAGAGCACTAGCCCCAGAGTCAGGATGACCTGGGATCAAATCCGGGCTCAGATACTTACCACCATACCCAGAAATAACTGGCTGTGTAACCTTGAGCAAGTTACTTAACCCCAATTGCTTAAAAAAAAAAAAGGTCATCAATGACAAAGCTGTTTTTCATCAAATACCCAAAAGCAACAAGAAGAACTTCCTCATGAAACTCTTGTTCATCTTATCTTGCACAAGGATGAGCACAAGAAAAAGCCCACCATGAATGTAATGGCAGTCTATATGGCAACACTTGTTACAAAAGGTGAAGTATAGGAATTTACCTCAACAAGGTCCTTAAAACCAAGTCAACACATATAGCCACTTGGTAATTTCACAGACACAGTGGATATTGGAAAGAATGGTGGAAAATATTGGGGAAATGTTCAGGATAAAGAAACAAAAGAAATCACATTCTTGTAGACTATTCTAGGAGAGAAGCAGCTTTAAGGTACAAGAAGACCAGAGTTCAAATGCCACTTGAAGAATATTTGGCTCTGGACAAGTCACCTAAATGAGGCAGATCTGCCTCAATTTCCTCACCTGTAAAGTGGGATTAATAATAGCTAATAATAGTACCTATTTCCTAGGGTTGCTGTGAGGATCAAATGAGATAATGGTAAAGTGTTTAGCATAGTTCCTAGTCAGTGTTATATTTGTAAAGTGCTTTGTAAAATCTTAATATACTACATATACTATATACTAGTTATTATTTTTGTATTATCATTATTATTCAATAGCCGCATGCCTATATATTATGAACACTTTTTAAAGGAAAAGAGTTTCAAGGTACAAGACATGGCTAGCACCATTAATGGGCATTTGTGAATAGGTTATAGTGCAATTTCAGTGAGAAAACAACATAAAACATTTCATTCAATTTCTTCCCATCATTCTCCAAGCAGCTATTGTTGTGTACATATTAAGATACTGACTCAGATAAATATTCTGAGACAAGTCATATTCCACCTAACTGGAGTCTTGCCAAAGATGCATGAATAATTAAGTCATTATGGTAGGTATAAGTAGTTTGGTTTCATGATTATATGATACATAAAATGGTGCTTGAAAATGTAGGGTGTCTGGGTACAGTAGCATCAGTCTCTAAAACAAAAACATAACCTATTGTGTTATTTAAATAGTCATTGTATTTTCAAGTGGGTAGAAACAGGAAAATATTTGAATAAATATGGTTTCTTTATTTAAATGTTGCCAATTTGTAACCCATCTTATTTCCAACAGGACTTCAGATAGTCATTAAAATTGGCATTTTATTCTTTAGTATCTGTAAGTATCCTACCTTATATCGAACGCCTTCTTCCAAAACAACATATCCTTTTGAAGGGGTCAGATCTCCAGAGAGTTTTGAAGAGTTTACTTCAGTCACAATAAACTGAACAGTCACTGTTCCAAATAGTCCTTGGGCAGGCTCTCGAACGACGTATAACACTGCAACGCTTTCCTGGATAGAGAGGGTTGTTGGTTCTCTTAGGAAAAAGTGTTCACTGTTGTTAAATGACAGAACTCCAGGGCCATCGTCGTTGGCAAATATAGTGATTAAAGCTGTCAAAACAAGAACAAGAAGATGTACGGAATCAAAATATGGTCATCTCTAAAGGCTGAGCACTTAGAGGTCCCTCAGTGAATACGTGTTAAATTGAAATGAACACTTGTTTTCCAAAATGAGTGGGCAGAGTAGAGGGGGAGAAGAAGAGAAAGAAGAAAGGGAAGAGAAAGGAGTTAAAAGGAGAGGAGAGGGAAGAAGTGATAGAGAATGAATGAATGAATAAATGAATGAAAAAAAGTATTTATGAAGTACTTATTATGTACAAAGATGTGGGCTGAGCAGGGGGGATGAAAATTAAAAAATGGAAAGTCCCAGTGTTCCTAAGGGTTCTGCAGCAAAGGAAATGATAATGATAAAAACTGATATCTGAGGGGACAGAGCCAAGATGGAGGAGTAAAAGCAAGGACTTGCTTGAATTCTTCCCTAAAACCCTCCAAATACCAAAAAAAATTACTCTAAACAAATTCTAGAGCAGCAGAACCCACAAAATAACAGAGTGAAACAAATTTCCAGCTCAAGACAACCTGGAATGTTAAAAGGAAAGGTCTGTTGCATGAATCTAAAGAGAAGAGCATAGTCCAGCATGGGCCCAGCCAGCACAAACCAGGCCCTAGCAAATTTGTAGCAGGCCTCAGGGGACTGAATCACTGGAAACTGTGGTGGTTTCCAGACTTCTCAGCACACAAATGCCAAAGACAACTTAGAAGGTAAGTATGAAAGGTCTGTAGGAACTGTGTAACAGAGCAGCTCAGTCTGGTCTTAGCCCCAGGGTGGCAACACTGAAGGAAGCTTCCAGAACTCTTGGCCCACAGTGAGTAAGAGGATCAAGGGGCTGAGCAGAGGAGGATTCAGGGATCTCTTTGTTGCTGCTGAGGCAGGATCCTCTTCTTTGCCCATGCCTGGATATGAGTCATAGTCCTGCGTGGCAGTCCTAGAAAGAGGAGGAGCACTGGCAAGGAGGAGCTTGTGGTAGCAAAGAGGGAATCCTCCTCACGGTTCCAAGGCAGAAAAGAGTGCTTGTGGTCACTCATAGACCAGAGCACAGGACAGAAGAGGATTAAACATCATTTTTTGATCATACCACCTTGGAAGAACTAAAAATTTACAGGTCCCTAGAAATATCTCTGAAAATAGCTGCACAAAACCCCTGAATCTTGGGATAATACCCTCCACATTGAAAGCAGAGTCTACCTTAACAAAGAGTTCAAATGTCAAGTTATTAACTGGGAAAATGAGCAAACAGCGGGAAAAAATCAGACTATAGAATCTTACAAAGAAGATCAAAACATATAACCAGAAGAAGAAAACAAAGTCAAAGCTCCTATATCCAAATCCTCCCAGAAAAATATGAATTGGTTATAGGCCATGGAAGAGTTGAAAATCAAGTAAGAGAAGTAGTGAAAAAAACTGGGAAGAGAAATGAGAGTGATGCAAGAAAATCATGAAAAACAAGTCAACAGTTTGCTAAAGGAGACTCAAAAAAATACTGAAGACAATACTGGACACCTTAAAAAATATACTAACCCAAATGGCACAAGAGTCCCAAAGAGTCGAAGAAGAGAAGAGTGCCTTAAAAAGCAGAACTGGCCAAAAAGAAAAAGAGATCCAAAAGCTCACTGAAAAAAATAACTCCTTAAAAATTAGAATGGAGCAGATGGAAGCTAATCACTTTATGAGAAATCAAGAAACTATAAAACAAAACCAAAAGAATGAAAAAAATAGAAGACAATATGAAATATCTCACTGAAAAAACAAATGACCTGGAAAACAGATCCAGGAGAGAGAATTTAAAAACAGTTGGACTACTTGAAAGCCATGATCAAAAAGAGCCTAGACATCATCTTTCTAGAAAATAACTTAACTGCCCTCATTCTACAACCAGAAGGCAAAACAGAAATAGAAAGAATCCACTGATCACCTCCTAAAAGAGATCCTAAAAAGAAAACCCCTAGGAATATTATAGTCAAATTCCAAAGTTCCCAAGTCAAGAAGAAAATATTGCAAGCAGCCATAAAGAAACAATGCAGATACCGTGGAAACACAATCAGGATAACACGAGATTTAGCAGCTTCTACATTAAGAGATTGGAGGACTTGGAATATGCTATTCCAGAAGTCAAAGGAGCTGAGATTAAAACCAAGAATCACCTACCCAGAAAAACTGAGTATAATCCTTTAAGGGGAAAATAGAAATTCAATGAAATAGAGAACTTTCAAGCATTCTTTATGAAAAAAACCAGAGCTGAATAGCAAATTTGGCTTTCAAATACAAGACTCAAGAGAAGCATGAAAAGATAAATGGGAAAGAGAAATCATAAGGGACTTAGTAAAGTTGAATTGTTTACATTCCTACATGGAAAGAGGATATTTGTAACTCATGAGACCTTTCTCATTATTAGGGTAGTTGAAGGGAATATACATACACATACAAATAGATAGATATATACATGCATGTATGTATATTTATATGTGGAGAGAGAAAGATAGAGAGGGCACAGGGTGAATTGAATATGAAGAGATAATATCTAAAAAAATAAAATTAAGGGGTAAGAGAGGAATGTACTGGGAAAAGGAGAAAGGGAGAGGTAGAATGGGGTAAATTATCTCACATAAAAGAGGCAAGAAAAAGCTTTTACAGAGAAGGGGAAGAGGGGAGAGGTGAAAGGGAATGAAGGGATGAGGAGTGGGTGAGTGTGTAAGAATCCTTACTGTCATTGGATTTGGTTTAAGGAGGGAATAATATACACACTCAATTGGGTATGAAAATCTATCTAACCCTACAGGAAGGAAGGACAGGAGGCAGGGATGATAGAAAGGAGGACAGATTGGGGGAGAGGGCAATCAGAAGCAAACACTTTTGAGGAGGGACAGGGTCAAAGCAGAGAATAGAATCAACGGGGAAAGGGAAAGGATGGAGACAAATACACTTAGTCTTTCACAACATGACTATTATGGAAGTGTTTTGCATGACTATACATGCATAACCTATATCAAATTGCTTGCCTTCTCAATGAGAGTGGTTGGGGAGGAAAGAAGGGAGAGAATTTGGAACTCAAAGTTTTAAAAACGAATGTTAAAAGTTGCATGTAAGCAACTGGGAAATAAGACACACAGGCAATGCAGTACAGAAATCTATCTTGCCCTACAAGAAAATAGAAACGAAGGGGATAAAAGATGGGAGGAGTGATAGAAGGGAAGGAAGATGGGGGAAAAGGTGATCAGAATGCATGCTGTCTTGGGGTGGGGGGAGTGGAGAGATGGGGAGAAAACTTGGAAATCAAAATCTTGTGGAAATGAATGCTTAAAACCAAAAATAACTAATAGTTTAAAAAGAACTGTTATCTATTTCTGATTTTGAGCCATCTGACAGTGCCAAAGACTTTGGTGGTTAGAAACAGAGAGAAAGAAAGAGAAGGGGGTGGGGAGTGAAGGGAGAAAGACTGTGAGGGAAGATGAGAGGGGAGAGAGGATAAAGCAGAATAGTGTGTGCTAAATATATCTAGCATGAACACAATGAAGAATACTTAGAGTGAGAACAGTGAAAAGAGATGGAACGAGTTAACAAGAAAGACTACATACTAAACTCTTGGGAAATCATAAGTAAGTTAGACTTGTCTATGCAGTCCCACATAGAGGCCTAAAGGACTGCACTGCTTAGCCTAGAATCACAGAACATCAGAGGCAGAAGAGACTAGATATAACCTAGCCTAACTTCCTTTTCTTGCAGGAGGGCACTGATGACTAAGTGGTTGCCTTAAACTACAGAGCTAGTGAGTATCTGAGCCTAGAGTTTGAAGACAGCCAGATTCCAAGTCCAGTGATATATCACTTAAGGCCTAGGCTTCTGCCTTCCACTGATAAAGTATGTAAGAAAACAACAAAGAAACTCTCTAAAGAGAATAAAAATGCCATAATCCACTACTTAGGCATTGTAATGGGAATGTAAATTTAAAGATCTTCCCTGCCCCTAGGCTAAAGTGCATCTGGAGCCTGGGGTGGGAGGCTTGTTTTTCAGTAGATACTTTTTAATTGGCCAGTGGGTCCAGAAGGTTGTTACATTCTCTGAGCCAGGAGCAGGCTATATAAACCCTGATGTGAGGCTTTGTTTTGGGGCTCACTTTGAGAAGTGTTCTGTGATTTGATCAGATGAGACTCTGGGAAGCCATTGTTGACAGATGAGCCCCGCCTCCCATCCCTCCTGCTTTGAAAAACCCAGATGTTGATTTGGTATGGATGCAATGGTTGGACAGTTTGGAAATCTGTCTACTTGATCTGTTTCTCTGTCTTGATAATCCTGTCTGTATATTCTGAAGTTCGGGTTACTGACCTTTTTCCCCTTAACTAGGTAAATGATATATGTTTGACTGATTAAAGTAAGCTTGTTAACCCATTTTGAGTTGCTTTCCTTTAACAAAACCGATCTAAGAACCTGTGTTGGCAGCCACCCTGGGGACATTTGGGGTGCTTGATGCTACAGGCATCCAGGTGGCATAAAGCACCTGGCCTGTAGTCAGGAAGACGCTTCTTCTCCAGTTAAAATCTAGCCTCAAACATTTATTAGATGTGTGGCCCCAGGTAAGTCACTTAACCCTGTTTGCTTCAGATACCTCATATGTAAAAGAAGCTGGAGAAGGAAACTACTTTAGTAACTTTGCCAAGAAAATCCCAAATGGAGTCACAAAGAGCTGGATAAGACTGAAAAACAATGAACAACAACAATCCACTACTTCTTAAAGAACAATAATACTTGGTATTTATGTGGCATTTTAAGGTCTGTGAAGCTCTTTACAAATATTATCTCATTTGATCCTTACAACAACCCTGGAAGGTAGGGGCCATTATCATTCCCATTTTACATATAGGGATTTGAGCCTAAGAAAGGTTAAATGACTTGGCATGGGTTAAAAACCTACTCAGTGTCTGAAGCCAGATTTAAACTCAGGTCTTTCTGATTCCAGGCCCAGCACTCTATCAACTGCACAAGTAGATAGTTGCCCAAAACTATTCTTATTTAGATTTTAGTCACTTAACTAAAAACTAAGAAAAAGTCCATTCACGGTATAACTTATGTGTAGAATCTTAAGAAAATTACAAAACAAAGAGGGTCGGGAAGATGAAGGAACTATATGTATGTGTACATCACATATATATGTGTCTAAGTATATATGTTTGTATATGTGTTTTTCCTCCTCCCCTATTTTACATGACTTTCCTATCCCCCTATCTTATTCATCCCAACAATTTTTGTTTTGTTTTGTTTGCCTTTTTGGAGGGCAATTGGGGTTAAGTAACTTGCCCAAGGTAACACGGCTAGTTTTTTTGTGTGGGTGTTAAAGTGTCTGAGGTTGGAACTGAACTTGGGTCCTCCTGACTCCGGGCCGGTGCCTTATTCACTGTGCCACCTAGCCGCCCCCCAACAATTTTTAAAAGAACATTTTTCTCTGCATAATTTTCCTGAGAAATTTTTTTCCAGCTTTGAAATAGCTATACACACTCATGCAGTTCTTCAGGGGGCTGAAGAACCTCTATTTTAAAACTAGAAGCAATAATACATGAAAAGCAACAAATCATGTTACTAAAATTCTTTAGATTTTTCAATCTAACTGAAGACTCCTTTCACATAATGCCATTCGTATTTTGTATGTGTATTATGAGAAAAGAGAAGATAAAGGGTTAAATTAAAGAACCAACAAAGAACACAAAGGTACTATTAGGCTAGACTGCTGGCCATCCATATAACTTCTTGGGTTTTCTGTTTTGTTTTTTTGCTTTTGGGCAGGCAATTTGGGTTAAGTGACTTGCCCAAAGTCACACAGCTAGTAAGTGTGTCAAGTGTCTGAGGCTGGATTTGAACTCAGGTCCTCCTGACTCCAGGGCCTCCTGACTATTCACTGCGCCGCCTAGCCGCCCTGCATATAACTTCTTTATTTGCACTTTTCTTTACCAACTTCTTACCTTCCCAAAAGTTAGCAAACAACAATGGTTTTCATTTTTTTTTTTGGTCTCACAGTTATGCCATGAGGAATCATGTCACCCTGGATGTCTCTAGCAAAGTTGGGAATTTCATATGACGGTAGTTTTATGTGAGTTCAAAGTCTAGTGTGTTTTAAAGTTAGCACAGGAGTCACCATCAAGTTTTGTTTATTTTGCAAATAATATATTTATCATTCTATGTATGTTGTTAGTTAAGTAATAGCAAACAGTATTACATACTCATAAACTTTATTTTATTTGTAATAACACGACAGCCAAAATTTTGTGGTAATGCTCAGTGCCATGGCATATCTTTGGAGAAAAATTATCATAGAGCCTGGCCAACAGTAAACTAATGGTTCTATTTGCTATTTTTATTCATTATATTTCTTTGTCTTGCACTTATCATGTGCTGTGTCTTACTTCGTCTTTGAGCAGATGTTGATTTACTTCCGTGGTAAGCATTATACAGCCTTTGAAACAATCTTAAACTTTCACAACATGACTATTATAACCTATATGGAATTGCTTGCCTTCTCAATGAGAGGGAAATGGGAAGAGAGGAAAGGAGAGAATTTGGAACTCAAAGTTTAAAAAACAAATGTTAAAAAGTATTTTTACATGTAACTGAGGAAAAACTATTAAATAAATACAAAAAAGCAAGCTAACAAATAGAATCAACCTTCATGTAGATTGCCAAAGGTGCTGGGTTGTATGTATTGTTAAAAATGTCTTTTCTGTATCAAGTATTAACTGAAATAAAAGTTAAATATCTGTTGCCACTTGATAGATTCAAACAGAGGATGAAGTGAAATATAATGACAGGTATCTATTCAAGATTCCAACGTACTTTCAACCTTATAATATAGCTAAAAAGATGATACTGAAGTAAGTTGCTAGTTGTTTTTCCACCAGGCTAAGCACTTATCAATTAAAGAACATTTGTTGGGGCAGCTAGGTGGCACAGTGAATAGAGCACCAGCCCTGGAGTCAGAAGGACCTGAGCTCAAATTTGGTCTCAGACACTTAACACTTAATAGTTGTGTGACCTTGGGCAGGTCACTTAACCCCAATTGCCCTGCCCTCCCCTGTCCAAAAAGCAAGGAAAAAAAGAACATTTGTTACCATCTGTTTTGACACTTATCCTTAAAAACATCCTAGGCTTTTCCATCTGACTTATAGCCCAAACCTCATAGATACATTCCCTCCTCCACTAGCAAGGGAGCTCCTGGAGAACAGGTACTGTCTTGCTTTTCTATTTGGATCCCATGTGCTTCGTATCAGTATGTTTTTTTTTTTATTTCAAATGCTTTATTAACTTCCGATTTACATCATTCATTTCCACCAGATTTTCAGTTACGAATTTTCTCCCCGTTTTTCCCCTACCCACCCCCCAAAATAGCAGTCCCACAGGACATCCCCTCCTCCAATCTGCTCTCTCCCATATTTTCTCCCATACCCCTTTCGACTTTTCCAATGGATTTCTATGCCCCAGTGCCTGTATATCTTATTTCCCAATTACATGTAAAATAGTATTGATGATAGCATATATGTGTATGTATATACATACACATATATATACATACATATCTGAATATTTGATTTTAAAACTTTGAATTCCAGATTCACTCCCTTCCTCCCTTGTCACCCACCAAGACAAGCAGTTCAGGATAGGATGTACATGTGTGGCTAATGCCAAACAATAACATAGCATATATATTTTAAAAGACTGACTATATTTCCCTCCCTCCTATCCCACCTCCCACCCGCTCTATTCTCTACTTTGATCCCGTCCCTTTTCAAAAGCAGGTGCTTCCAACTTCCCTCCCCCACAGTCTGCCCTCCTTTCCATCATCCCCCCATCTCGTCCCCTTCCCCCCCTACTCTCCTGTAGGGTGAAATACCCTATTTAGTGTGTATTTCACTCCCTCCTCAAGTCAAATTCAATGGGAATAAGGTTGACCCATTCACTTTTGCCCTCCTATTCCTCCCCTCTATTGTAACCATTTCCCCTTGCCTCTTCTCATGTATGAGATAGTTAACCCCATTCTGTCTCTCCATATCTCCTCTCATTATATTTCTCTCTCACCTCTTAATTTCACCTTTTAAGTATCATCCCTTCCTGTTAAATTGGTCCTGTGCCCTCTATCTATGTATACCTGTAAACATATATACACACATTCACATATGTATTCATATGCCCATATACCCTCATATATAGACATCTACATATTTCTATTCCCTTCAACTACTGAGAAAATATAGTAAGCTCTTAACAAATGTTCATTCATTCAAGTAACTAACATCATAAATTAAACTTGAAAGTAAAGGAAATTTTAAATGGAATCACTACTTTTTAATCATTTTTCAATTTTTTCTTCTCTTCTCTACCTATTCCTATCAAGTACCTTTGACACACAAACAATGACACAAGCACAAGAGTGTACGTTTACCATTGTGATACAATACTTAAGTATTCTTCACTTTAGACAAGAGTACAAAAGCAGATAAAATCCTCTGGATAGCCTAATCTTTCTCACCACTCTAGCTTACTTTGATTTAGAATAATTTATAAAGTTAGAAAAAAGTGAAGAGAAATTTTATAAGAAAATATGATTTCATCACCTGTTGTGTTTTCCCCCAACTCAAGTCCAGGAGACGGATTAGTTAAAATCACCAGAAAATTCTCATCTCCTTCAGGAATTTCATCATCAAGAATTGTGATTTCGACATTTTTATGACTTTCTCCATCAGCAAAATGAAGAATCTGGTCACAAAAATATAGGTAGTATTAAAGGGAACAGAACCAATATCTGATATACAATATCTGTTTAGAAAAAAATCATAGTATGATGGCTTGCAGTGGTGCCCTGAGATTCACTTTATGATTCTGGCACTTCATGGCAAGATCTTATGCTACACCTAATATCTGGTTCAGACCAAGCCTTCTTTGTAAGACATAGCATCCTACCATACCCTCACCTCCTGTAATCCCCAAATAATTTCTTTGGTCAAATCCCAATTTCAAATTCAACCTCAGATACATACTAGCTATGTGATCCTGAATAAGTCACTTAAGTCCTCTTTGCTTCAGTTCCCTCATCTATAAAATGGAAATAACAATAGCACCTGGCTTAAAGTGCTATATAAATGCTAGTTATTATTATTGTCAACATTTTTAAACTGAACTTCAAAGGGAGTATAATTGAGAAAGATATAACCAACTTTTTTTGATAATGAGCATGTTTTACTGAGATATAACATACCTTGTTATAAATTTTATTTTAATATTAACTTTAATATCACATCTTGGTTGAAAACATTTATATACCACATTTCTTACAAGTCCCCATGAAAACACTGCACTAAAATTATCTGTTGAAAAAAACAGAACCTTTATACTTTTACTCTGATTCAGTACTACTCAGTGCAGTTCAAGGTATTAAAATGATAAGCAGGATGTTATGCTTAGCCTCATGCAATTTACAATCTAATAGGACTTACAGAATATGTACACATATCAATACAAAACAAAGCAGAGTTTAAGTGCTTAAGTACAAAGTGCTATGAGATCAAATGAGTCCTCGATAAATAAGCGGGGATGGCCATTGGTGACATATTTTCATCACTTTAGAGAAGACCCCAGAGAACAGCATGTTACCCTCAGAAATACCCAGTTCCTTTAGTAGTCTCTGCAGCCTAAGCCTAAATTGTGAGCAGAAGTAGAGGCTCAACTACTATAGAAACTCCAAAGTTAATGTCATTCCACAGGTAAATTACTTCAATCATATAGTAGGTTATAGAGTTAAGAGGTCTGGAAAAATAAAGATGAGACGACCTAGTTGGAAAAGTTTAGGCAAGAATTAATAGATTGAGAAAGGCTCAAAAGAGATGTGGAAAGTTCTTTTCTTCTTCTGTGACCTCTGTAGGTTACAGATTTAGTAATGGTACTGCTGGATCAAAGGGCATATACAATGTAGTTAACTTTGGGGAGATAATACGAAATTGCTTTCCAAAATGGCAGGACCAGTTTATAGGTCCTTCAACAGTGCATCAATGTGCCTGGTTAACTGCAACCTCTCCAATACTGTCATTATCTATTTTGGGGGTCAGTTTTGCGTATCTAAAAGTAGAAGAGAAGGACATTTTTCAAAAATCTACTCTAGAATTTTAAACACTCAGGTACTTAAAAAATAAAGCATGATATCTCTTCAGCAAAAAGGATGATTTTTTTTCTCCCTTTCAATTTCTGAAGCCACAAATATTATAACTCCCACTGTGTCTTCCTCTCTACTAAAATGGACACAAATTCAGGAGCTCAATAATTCTCACCTGACTAATGTGATATAGCTTTCTAACTGGATTCCTTGTTTCTAGTGTCTCCCCTCTCTAATCCATTCTTTACTCATAATCTTTTAATGCAAAAGTCTGAAAATGTCACTCCGATGGCCCTCCTATTTAATGCCCTCTTCAATCTGATTCAAAACTACCTCTACAGTGTCATTTCACATTTCTTCTGTTTATATCTACATTTCAGTCAATATTCCCCAGTTTTATACAATCATCTCTTGTATCCATGCACTGATTCAGGTTAGCAAGTTCAACCCACACATAGTATAATCAATCTTTGGCTGAGGATTTCTAATTGAAACCTAATATCTCTAGATGCAGCCAGTTTCATTTCTGTATAGCTGTGAACATTAGGCAAGTTTTCCTTATATACAGTAAAGATCTGCCTTTCTGGAACTTCTATCACTCTAGTCTTACTAGGCTATAAGCTTCACACAGCTCCTAACACAAGGAAACTTTGTTGAAGGAGAAAACTCTACTCACATGTACTGAGTGTGGTGGTGAAGTAGAAATGCTAGAGATATGTTTGGTAGGGGAAAAGGAAGGAGATCAAAGAATCCAAATGATGTTCTTCACTATAGCCCTGCATCTTATCATGAAAAAGCAGTTTTTATTGATAAGTAAATTACATTTAGGATAAACAGAATAACCAGCTTCAAAGCAAAACTTAAGAAATAGAATTGTATTGAGCTCATTATATAAAGCTAATTATAAATCTCATTAAAATTACAATAATTATTAATTAAACAATTATAATTATTTACTGATTGATCACACTAATACTCAAATTTGATTTTGAGTTATATATAGATTTTATGTCTCTACTAGTCTAATACTATCATGATCTTAGTATAGTCTTCAAAAGTAAACCATGAATGATCTTTATTCCTACCATTGCAGTAAAGTCATAATCCATCCCTAGTTGTGCTTCCAAATTCTGTGCATACACAAACAAGGACACATGGCCAAGTGACCCTCCATCCCTGTGTACCACCAATGTCAAACTTCCTTGTGATTCATGTACTTCAAACCTAAAACAAAATAAGAAAACATCCACTTTCTTTCAAGTGTGCTGTTGGTTGTAAAGTTTCGAAACCAATTCGTTTTTATAAAATTACATATATTCACAAAACAAATTCATATAATAGCTTTAATTCAATTATAGGAACTACCTGGTATTGTGCCATTCAATCTTTCCTCTGGCTCCATCATTAGCATCAATAATAATCTGTGCCGTTAAGCCTTCTGAATCTAAAAAGCAAAAACAAATATTAGTGGTAGTGACGATGGTGACAATTTTTATTATTGCCGTTCAGTTGTTTCAGTCATATCCAACTCTTTGTGACCCCATTTGGGACTTTCTTGGCAAAGATGATGGAGTCGTTTGCCCTTTCCTTCTCTAGCTCATTTTACAGATAAGAAACGGATACAAAGAGGATTTAAATGACTTATTCAGCATCACATATCTAGTGTGTCTGAGATTAGATTTGAACTCAGGGAAAGGAGTCTTCCTAACTCTAGGTCCAGCATTCTATACTCTGAACTACCTTGCAGCCTATGGATAATAATAATGGTAACAATAATAACAACCAACAGTGATGTTTTTTATAAAGATTTACAAAGCATATACATATGCCCTGTTTTTTTATCTATTTGATGCTATTATTAACCCATTTTATAGATTAAAAAATTTAAGGTGAGTGACTTTCCCAGGATCACACAAATAAATTTGAAGGTGGGATTCAAACTCAAATCTTCCTGACTCCAAATCTATTGTTCCATTTACCCCACAACAAACCCATATTTATTCATTGTGCTTGGACAAGACAAGATTCTGATTCCTGCAGCCCCAAGGTGACACACAAAATTAGAGAGTAGTTTCAAGGAGACTATGTAGAACTTAAGATACAAATACTGACATTTGTCAGCATGGTGGCATGTGAAGTGCACTGGATTTGGAATTTGAATCTCAACCCTGAAGACTGTGTCACCTGACCTTAGGGAAGCCACAGAGGCACAAGGAGTCAGAAGACCTGGGATAAAATCCTATCTCTGATGCTTACTACCTATGTGACCTTAGACAAGTCACTTAATTTTATTGGGCCTCAGTTTCCTCTTTTAAAAATAGGGAGGTTGCTCTAGATTGCCTCTGAAATCCCTTCTAAGCTTCACTATGATCTTTCTGGGCTTTCCATTTCCCCATCTATGAAATGAGGAATATGGACTACATCAGCTTTATGCTATGATCAGCTCCAAATGCTGATTTTATGAAAATTCTATGAAATTCTATGAAAATTCTATGAAATTCTATGAAAAATTAAGAGCAGAATGTATATAATAATGAAGAGCCTTTATTTTTTCTATAACAATTTGAGAACCCCATGTAAGAAAAAAAGCAACATAGTTGAGTTTGGTTTGGTGTTTTGTCTTGTTTAGTGAGGAAGATTAAAAAAAGAAACTCATCTAACTTTTCAACTTAGAATAGGGAATACAACTCTGTTTTATGAAATATAATAAATATTTTAAAACCTACCCAAAATATTGCTAAAAACCAAGAAATATAAAAATCTACTTACAAGCTAAAATTGATGTCATAATGTCAGTGTGTTAACACTCATGCTTTTTTATTTATAGGACAATCTCTCTCTCTTAGAGCCTCTTAACTCTAATTTTACACACACTTCTAATATGCTTAGTTATCTAGTTTCCAAACCCATGGGCAGATTACAACAGGAAATTACAAAGGCAGAATGCCAGAAAAGAAATGTGAAAGGAGGAAATAAAACTCCAAAAATACATATAAGAACTTTAAAAGCCTAACAATCTGAATCCATCCAACATGGGGATGAACAACACTATATTCACAGGTCCTGCCTATAGGTTGCATTCTATTAAGTAATAGATACACTATATGAACTTCATAATAACAATTTTTAATCTTTAATTTATTTTGTTAAAGAAGCGAGATGTATAACACATTTAAGAAACACATCTACTCCCATGTGTTTAAAATGACATTTTCATTCATAAATGGATAGAAATGCAAGTGCTGGGAAAATCTGGCCATCCAGAACAATTGATTCTTCAAAGGTTTCTAATTGCTAAGATTTTATTGTAATTTATATCATTACCAGTTAAGGGAGAGGGGGACTAGAAGTAAGAATGGGAGTGATTCAGGTCATATGGTATGGTAAAAAGGATTCTGGACTTGAAGTCATAAAACCTAGGTGCAAATACTGGTTGAAGCACTAGATGTGTGACCAGGGCCATATCACTTACCCTCTTTGGACCTCAGTTTCCTTATCTGCTAAATGGAGAGAGTAATATCTGCCTGTACTACTTTATAAGAATCCTATAGAGAAAGTACTTTGTGAACATTAAAATGTTTTATAAATGTGATTAACTTTGAAATGCTAATTATCTGGTTACTCCCTATTCTTAAGTACTCAACTACTTAAAGAGTTTAAAACTTTAAAAATTTCCTTAAAGTTCCCAGAGACTCCATAGCAGACTGACACAAGAAATAATATTCTCTGGATTGCAACTTTAGTGACTATTACATTATTACCTTTTTTGGATAAACAAAATAAAGTCCAGTGGCAAATTAGGCCCCTAAGCTGGAGATTTCCCCATCCTTAATATAAGTACAAAATCCAATGAATATAGCTACTAGTTAGAACTAGCAATAATTTAGAATGATATTTGATACAAATAATTGAGTGAAATGGGATCCTTTGGATGAGAGGTAATGTCTTTCCTTTTGTAAAAGAAATATAAGCTCTTTATAGCCACTGACCTACAATAAACTGAAAATAATTTATTTACAAATAAATATTGAAGCTTCCCAGAAACTGTACCTCAGATCTAGAATGAGTCATTTCTCTTTTCTAGGTGCTTATTTTGCCATCCTTTGTATCCTGTTTCTTTCTCTCTCTGCTAACGTAGCCCTATCCTCTCTTTGCCTATCATGTCTTCTAGTCAAGAATTGAAGAGCAGACATACCTGGGGGCTCCTGCTGGGCTCTGCTTACTTTTATACTTAACATTTTTAGTGACCATGCTCTTCCTAACCCTACTGTCCCTTCAGAAGAATTGAAGTTCAAAGAACTCTTGTTAACTAGGCTGAATACAGTTGCATGTCCTTCAAGTTTCCAAATATTTAGCAGGAATTTGTTCAATATTTTGTTATATTTGTTATATATTCTAAACAGAGCTTAATCTTTATAAATGTGTATAAAGATTTACCTTTCAATCTGTAATGAATTAACTGAATGATTTCTAAAGGCATGCAAAGGAAAGATAAGGGAGAAAAGTTAAAAAAGAAAAAGAAGAGATTACAATAAGATCACTGTTTAACAAAAAAAGATAGAAAATTATAATCACTTGCTATTTAAGAGCTAAAAAGTTAACTGAATTTAAACTAGAAATAGGACATCAATTGCTACATACAAATTAAAGCACTGATTACTGTTTGAAAAAAAATAAATTTACATTGGTATACAAATATGAAAATAAGACATAAAATAATTGACAGCTCAAAAACAAAAAAATTTAAATGTTTATTACATTATCCACTATTGAAAAATAATAAAATTAAAGAGAAATCTAAATTATTTAAGTCTAAATATTTTTATTTATTCTTTATATGACATGAAACATTAGGATAAAATCATTGACCAACACAAAATAAATTAATTCATATATGCAAAATGAAGAGTAAGAAAATTATACCTAATCTAGGAGGGAACGAAGTCAGAGGAGCCATGATAAGTTCAACTGATGTTAAATTGACCAGAAAGTATTCTTCTAGTTCAGGTATGTCATCCTGAAAAAGCATACACATTAGTCTTCTCATTATCCTCTCAAAGTAGTTTTGCCTGTCATAGGCTGTTTTATAAATTGTCTTATTAAAATAGTCTTAAGGGAAATCTAAAGTTACAAGCATGAGATGGAAAAGACATTTGCTTTATTCTTATGTCCAAAAGTATTCATAGTAATGTTAGCTGATAGATGCCAATCAGGCCAAATAGGTATTATCAAAACTTTCTCCAAGATAGAATGTTCATAAAAAGTTTTAATGAGGATGAAAGACTGGAAAATCACATCATTCTAAATATCTACTATGAACTAGCACCATACCAAATATTCACCATGTATTTCTGATGAAAACAAGCAAAGTTCCACTTACGAGGTAAATAGATGGGATAAAATCAGGTCTAATTAAAATCAGGCAAGTAAACTAAAAAAAAGTAAAAATATACTCCTTTTGCTTGTTTTTTACTCATTTAATTCAATCATTTATTAAGCACCTACTATTGGTAGAACACAGTGCTAGGCTAGGCAAACAAAGACGAAAATGAATATATTGATAAGAAAAAGGCCAAGAATTTGAATGATCTATACCTCTTGCTAATTCTATGGACAAACTTGCATAACGGATAATAACAAAAGTAGTTCCTTCATCTCGCCTACTAATTGTTTTTTAATCATGAGACTTTTAGGTTTTAATCAGTAACGTGGGAAGCAAAAAAGAGGTAGAAATAATTCAAAAAACAGAGTAATGAAAGCAGATGCCATGTTCCAAGAAATGGGCCTTTGAAAGCAAAGGAAGAAGCTTAGACTCAAACTGAATAAGTGATTAGTACAAAGAGACTTGTCAGACAACCTACAAACCTTACAAAAAATCATTTCACATGCATAAAAAAACACCAAAATGTTCTATCTTATGGTTATCAAATATATGATAATAACACCATATTAAGTTAAAATGTTAACTCAACAAAAGAAGTATTAGTGACTAAAAATATTTGATCTTTTTCATTTGTCTGTAATTTTATAAACTGAATATTCTCAAATATACTATCAATAATGTGTCACTTTTACAAAGCATTTTATAGATGTTAAATCATTTGATTAATGTAATATTTTATTTGATAACATAATCATGATTTGTTAAATACAATGCTGAAGGGGCGACTAAGTGGCGCAGTGAGTAACGCGCTGGCCCCAGAGTCAGGAGGCCCCAAGTTTGGTTCTGGCCTCAGACACTTAACACCCACACACAAAAAAAACTAGCCATGTAACCTTGGGCAAGTTATTTAACCCCAACTGCCCTCCAAAAGGCAAAAAAATATACAATGCTGCAATAATCTATGATTATGAAAAGATAATTTTCAGGCTATTTTTTTCCCCGCAAACAAGCTCAATGACAAATTATGACTTCCCAGGGTTAGAATTCTTTTTACACATGCAGAGAATAAGAAACCAGCCTAATATGCTCCACCATGCAACATGTATCAAGCACTATATTTATTTAACAAGCTTCTAACAATACTTTCTCTACCCTAACCATGTACTCTTTCCTCCAATCTGTACAATTTTCTAATGAATTCTTGGGTTCTAAAATGGGGTTCCTTAGGATCCAAATGAATCACATCTTTTTAAAAGCCACTGCCCACTTCTTGTGAAAGAGTTTAGTAATCAAACTAAGAATGAACTAAACAAAGTTAATCAATAACCAATTTAACAAGGTCTCTGTGATTGATATCAGCACTGCATTAGAACAGGTGTGCAATCTTGCATGACAGCAAAGAATAACCTAATAGAACATGGAAAAAGAAAGCATGGGAGAGGAGGAGTTAGATGTATATACAATTATGATCTAAAAGAACAAACATAGCCAGATATCTCTTGCCAACAATACATGTAGAATATTCCATAAACTTCAGTATTCTGTGTTGCTTACTTAAATAAAAAAAATTTTTTACCTCTAGGATAGTAATATTGATGGCAGCTGATGTTTCTCCTTCCCTTAATATAAGGGAACCAACTACTGATATAAAATCAACTCCAGGTTTTGCTAAATTTCCATCTGTCTGATTCTTTAGACTAAGCATCCCAGGAACTGTAGCATAGGTGACATTAATAATGCCTAGTTGTATTAGAAGAGAAAAGAAAATTTCATTATTTAAGATTTTAAATTATTATCATATGATAGTTTTTTGCCCTAGTAGGCAGACACCTATATGCTTTCAACTTGAGCTTCAATTTGGTCAAATTCTATGTATTTTAAGTATGTATAAATACTAGAATTAGTGCGACATGGAGAACAAGTTTGTGGTTTAGTCTTGCCTCTGACACATACTGGCTATGTGACCCTGGGCACAAATTACTTAACTTCAGTCCATGAAGCAACCCTCTAAGGCTGTAAGTTGCAAAACAGATGAAAGAAGGAATTTCTTCTCCAAAAGTTCCCAACACAAATGAAATCACATGACTAGACCAAACAAATAAACAAAAAACCTAACACAAGTGCTTGTACACAGGAGGCATTTAATTGAACTTATTCATAGGACCATCACTCTGAAGTTGGAAGGTATTTTGGAGGACATTGATCCCACTCTCCTGGTTGTCTTTCTGCCTTTCTAAAGTCTCCTTTTTCCTTTTCACTCACTCTGCTTTCCTCTCACCCTCTCCCTTTTAACAGAGCAATACCCCCTCCCCTCAAAGCTCTCTCCTTAGCCATTTCATTCATGTTTTGACATCCTCTTTCTTGGTGTAGTGGCAACAATGGCATACCCAGGATAGCTGCTAGCACAGGTTCTGAGATCTGCTTTACTAGGAAAGATAATTGTTTAAGGGATCGACAATCTTTTTAAAATTATATTCACTAGTTCAGGGGAAAAGTTAGTACCTTGAACTTCTGAGAAAATACAAGCAGAGAAATAAAGACAAACAAACAGGGCTAAGACTGCCTGACTCAACTATACACTTTACATACATCCCTGGATTGAAAGAACCTTTACATCTGAGCAGTTGGGGAGCTCTGAACAAAAGACCACTCAGAATCTTGACCAGGGAATCACAAGATCTTTCTCATAAGCAAGCCCCCAAAGCAAAACTTCAACTCATAGTATATATAAACTTCTCAGAGCCAGAAGGCATCACAATCCTCCTGATTCAGTACCTAATTAGAAATTAGCAAAAGGTGTGGAAGCCCTCCTACAAGTAAGCCTCCCCTAAGCAAGCTTCCCTTAATGGGTTCCATGTGAGGCCTGTTAATGGGCAGGGAAGACCTTGTATCCCATGAACATTACACTTGGTGATCTCATGCACTCATCAGTGCATCTAACTATAAAATCTTCCTCCCCAATTTCTTTCCTGAATTTATAATTATTCTCTCCAAATGCCTAACTGAAATCTCCAGCAGGATGCCCTGTAAGGACCAGAAGATCAGTCTCTCTGAAATAACTTATCATCTTCCCTCCATGCTCCTGACTTCCATCCCCTTCCCACTCTTTCTTCCCTTGTATCTTCAAATACATGGAATAGAATATTTTGCTATTCCCTGAGTATAATGCTTTTACAGGAAAATATTCTTATAACTTCAAGTGCCACCTCCAATATTTCTTTCTTGATCCCCAACATATGAAAATGATTTCTCACTCACTGGATCTTCAGTTCTGGTCTATGATTTCATTATTATAGGGAATTGCACATACCAGTTTGCTTAGTCATTCCCCAACTGATGGGCATCTATTTTGTTTCTAATTCTCTGCTATCACAAAATATTTATAAATATTTATATATTTTTCTGGTGAGGAAACTCCTGCCAGTAAAAAAAAAAAAAAAAAAAGAAAATTGCTTGTTTGGGGGCTCTGTGATGCTGGGCTAGATCCAGGGCATTTTTACCTCAGTGTATAAAATCTTAATTGGGAGAAAAAAGTAATTGAATATTTTAAAGAAAGTAATTCTACTTAGTGAAAATAACTACTCCAGAGTCATACAGTCAGTATGTGATAGAGGCAAAACTTGAAATCTGGACTTCCTGACTCCAAAATTGGCTTTCTCTACACTACAACCTGCTATGGTCACATATGATCTTAAGAAACTTTCTATTCTTCCCATGCACTTGGCCCATTTTAGTTTTTATTGTTAAATTTACCTATGTATATATCTTATCACCTCCATGATATTATAAATTCCTTAGGGGTAGAGATCAAGTTTTACTTATCTCTGTATCTTTCCCAATACATAGATTTTCACTTCATAAATTCACAATTCACTTAATAAATATTCAAATGAATGCTGAATTAAATATTATGTGCAGGTCAAGAAATCTCAGTCTTTTTGAGGTAACACAAACCTAGGGATCCAAATTCTCTGTTGATGAAAAGCTGGATGGTTATATTTGCTTCCTGGACCAAAACAAATCTTGAGGAAGGAGCAAAATTCAAAACCCCATGTGGTTCATCACTTGCCTCCACTGTCAGTACAGCTTCATATCCTTTGCTGTTGATTATAGCCTTTCCAGTTGAAGAAACTCCTGGAAAAGTCAACAGATCACATATGAAGTTTTGCTAATACTCTAGCTCATTTCCTAAATTCTTGACATATTTCTTCCATTCTATCCTTTATGCTTAAGTTGCTAGAAATTATCCAAAAAAAAAGGAAAAAAAGGAAAGAATAATATTTCATATTTTTTACTCTTCTACATTCAACATTCCCACCCCAAGAATTTTATGGATTAGTCAATGGAAGCTCTCTCTTATTTGTCATTCCATAACAGCTAAACATCAATTTATTCACTAGGTCTTGCTGTTATCATTACTTGCAATGATATAGGTTATACAACAGAACTCAAGTACAAAAACAGAGGCAATCATAATTAAATGGACTAATATGGAAGCAACTTTATAAAGAATTTTATGACCTAATCAGTAGGAATGGGACTGCTTCACATTCAGAGAAACCATTAATACTAAGCTTTTATGAATTTGGGGGTCAAATATTTTCAAACTGTTCTGGATTTTTTGTACCAAAAAGTTTCATGCCTTCCTCTAATCTGTAAAAACAGAAAGTTCAAAAGAATAACGTAGGAGCAGCTAGATAATATAGTGGATTGAGCACCAGCCTTGGAGTCAGAAGGACCTGAGTTCAAATCCAGCCTCAGACACTTACTAGCTGTGTCACCCTGGGCAAGTCATTTTACCCAACTACTTCATAAATAAACAAATAAGAAAAAATAAAAGAATAACCTAGACATGATGATGATGACTCTTGTTTTTTATAGATAGGGATGATGCCCATTGCCATTTTTCTCTTTTATAAGATAACACTAAATTATAGAAATAATCATTTAATTGGAGTCTATGTTACCTTGTGTTCTGACATTGTACAAAATCACTCGGTATTCTTCCTTTTCCTCAGGAATATCATCATCCAACAAATGCACCAAAAATGTTTGATTTAGTGATCCCTATTCCATATAAAGAGAAGACAGATAAATTCTCATTATCATCATTGAAAATTGACCCTGTACCCAGTATGCAGAAAATCTACTTGGTGCTAAGTTCTAGAAAAATGAGGACGTAATACTTGCCTTCTTGGAGGTTAAAATACGATTAGGAAGATGCAACATGTGAAGCCACAATGTTCTTCTGCCCCTAGAATTGTTACCCTAGGGCTCCGATCGTTCTAATTAGAGATCACATCAGCCACCCACTATATCTAGGACAAACTCTAATCATGCTTCATTTCACCCAGTGTCCATTTTCTCACTAGTAGACTTGTCACCATGTTCAAGTACTCTCTGTGGTACCCCCTCCTTATGACTCTCCCTTAAGGATCCACTTGTAGATCCCTTATCAAATCAGCTCTGTAATAGTTCCTGGAAAAGATGTGTTAATCTACTCTACAAACCAACCCTGTGATTTCCTTTTTTTAATAATTTTTTGTTGATGTCTTATATTTCTTGAAAGATCATACTTATACCAAGTATTCCTCCTACTTCCCCTTCCAGAGAGCCCTCCAATATAACAAAAATTATTTTTAGAAAGAAAAAAATCAACACAACTGACTGACACATTGAAAAAGTCTGAAAACATGTAACACCTGTGGACTTCCCACCACCATGAAAGGGTAGGTTGGAGGCATTCTCTACCTATAATTTTTTATAATTTTGTAATTTATAATTTTATAATTTTTGTAATTTATAATTTTATAATTTATAAATTAAAAATTAATTATAAATTTTTATAATTTTAATAACTTTTTAGTTTTTGTGTGCACTGTTGTAATTACAGTGTATATTATTCACTTGGTTCTGCCTACTTCACTTTGCTCTTTCCATACTTCTCTATATTCACTACATATATCTTTTCTTACACTGCAGTAGTATTCCATTACATTCATACATCATAATTTGTTTATCCATCCCCCCAATCATTGGGCATCTGGTTTACTTCCAATTCTTTGTGATCACAAAAAAAAATGCTGATATAAATATTTTGGTGTACATAAGGACTTTCTTCATCTCTATGGCTTTCTTGGAACCATAAGTCCAGTAACAGAGTCTCTGGGTCAAAGTTACTTTTAGTAACATTATTTGAATAATTACAAATTGTTTTCCAAAATGTTTGTACCACTTCACAGTTCTACCAACAATGTATTAGCATGTCTATCATTCCACAACCCTTCCAACACTGACTATTGCCATTTTAGGTCATTTTTGCCAAAATCTAGTAAAATCTGAGGGTTGTTTCAATTTATCATCCCTGTTACTTTCTGAAGCAAAACATTCCTCCTTGGCCACCATTTTCCTTTTTGTATTATCTCTCACAATTAGAATTTAATCTCCTTACAAGCAGGCCCTGTCTTTGCTTTTCTATTTGTGTTCTCAATCCTTAGCAAAGCATATGGCTCATAGCAAGCAATGAATAAATGCTTTTCCATTCGTTAATTTTTAAAATGTATAACACTACAAAAAGTATATTCTAAGTGTCATATGAAAGACAAAGAAATAAGTGCTAGAAGAGTTCAGAGAGAGTGATAATGATTGAGGGCTGAGATGATAATGGGAAGGACCACAGAAAACAGGAGTCTTGAGGGGGGTCTAGAAAGAAAAGTAGCATTTAGATAAATGGTGAAAAAAGAGAAGTGTGTGTGTGGCATCAGCAGAGAACACTGACTACATAAGTTGGGTGAAGCAAAGAGTTCATTTAGGAAAACAATGACAAGATCAGACAATGAGGCAGATCAGGCAAGGCCTTAGACACCTTTCTAAAGAATTGGGATTTTACTCTGTAAACAATTTAGAGTTACAATCAAAATGGTATTTTAAGAACAATAACCTGACAATAGTATATAGCATGGACAAGAGTAGGGGAGAGGGACACCAGTATTCAGGGATACCATTTAGGTATCTGGAGACTATAGCAATAATCCAGTTATGATGTAATAAGGGCCTGGGTCCAGATGGGGGCAATGAGAATGGAAAGAAAGGGAAGCATCTAAGAAATATTGGTTAAGAAGAGTAAACAGGATAATTATTGAGGGTGGGGAAGAGTGGGAGAGACATGAGAAATGAGTCACAGTTACAATATATTACATTTTTATTCCAAATTTAATGCTTTCTTGTGTTTGGATGCTTTTATTTTAAGTGATCTTAAAAGACACCAAGAGGACTTGTACGTAGTTATGAATTGGTCAAAAATGACACTAGATATCACAGTCATTTTATCATTTATATATTTCTGTGGAAATAATTACGATAACTCCTTCGAAGTTCTGAGATTCCAAGAAAAAGGCAAAAATGCATCTTGCAGGTCCAAAATGATTTATTATGTTATGGTTTGGGAGGAGCAAGGGCAGTTGTCAAGCTTATGTGATCTCAAATCACTAAGGCTAGACTCTGGGGCAACCTTAAGGCCTGCTTGTCACCTGTGAGAGAATGACCCACATAAAGGAGCTCTAGAAGTCCTGTATCAAAGGAGTCTTCCCCATGGTATCAAAAATGCAATCTTCAGATTTCCTTCCCTTTGTTCTTATGATACACATTTGGAGGGAGACGAGAAACCCATAATTTTCCCTGAATATTCATGTAAATTTTATATGAAGTTACCTCAAGAAAGAATATTTCTCCACTAAAGTTAGAAAAGTTATGCTCGAGAAGTTGACCAATAATTTTCCAGTTAACGGTAACATTTCCTCGACCAGGGGGTGTTCTTATGACATGGAATTCCAAATTTTCTCCTAAAAATGATAATAGCAGGATTACATTTCCTTAACAGAAAATCACCTACATATTTATACTCTACATAAACAAAAGGTCTAGGCACGTGTTATGAGATTCTATCAACATTCTCCTGAACATTATACAAATGTTTTGTCATAATTTTCCAAGCTTAAAAAATGCTAATTTCGCTCAGTAACAAAAATGGTCTCCCTGAATTCTTGATGCGTCTAGTTATTTTGACTTCAGAAATATTAATACTTTAAAGTTATAAAGAACATGCCCATATACACATCCATACATTTACCTGTATCTTAATATTCCAAATGCTAAAATGCTATTTATAACTCTAAACCAATTCTCTCTTTACTCATCACAAATTCCTAACATTGAAATGCTTCAATTTTTGTAAAAATGTAATTATTTTTGTAAAATCATTGTAAAATTTTACAATCATTGTAAAAATGTTTTATACAATGCATATACGAAAAAGCTTGCAAATACCTGAAAGACACATTTCTTTGGCATTTAACTAATGTGATACCAAAATGTAAAAGAAAGGTATTAATATCCTCAGGAAAACTATGATATAAAATGGCCAATTTATTTATATGTTTTTTATAATAGTCAAGCACTGGTTTATAGTATTAGAGAGAACATGAGCAAACATGAGCAAAAAGAACATGAGCAAAAGCAAGCTTCTGGGGATCAAAGAGAGTTTTTCTAAGGAAAGAACTAACTTCTAGGGAACAGTCCTATGGCATGATGAAAATATCTGTTTCATAAATATTAAATGATGATGACATTAATCATATGCTAATGAATAATTGTGTTTAAAATGAAATTTCATTTTTAAAATATGAAAAGCTAATCTGAATGATTAATGTCTAATGAAGGAGTTATATAGAGTCTCATTTAACTTTAACAGCATATAAAATATGCATATGTATATATTAGATTAGTGTATATAGTACTTGGGTACTATCATTTTTTTATTCATATAAATTGCATATGTTTACAAACACTGCCTTTTTTCAAATACCTTTAGGAAACAATGAATGTTACTATTCAATTGCCTTATAATAAATAGTCTTAACAAGCCAATGGTTTCTCAAAGTGGCAAAATTGGAATCATATTTCTATTATCAGGAAATAAACATATCCTAAATATGAAAGTACTAGGGGAAAATTGTATTAAGCTAGCCAGTTAATAAACACGTATTAAGTGTCTATTATATGTTGGGCACTGTGCTAAGCACTGAAATACAAAAAGAGACAAAAAGTTCCTGTCCTCGAGGAGCTCACTATCTAACAGTTGTACAAACCAACTGTACAACAAGCACTATATAGTATAAAAGGGAAATAATTTAAAAAGGAAAGACAGCAGAATTAACAAGTGTTTAGAAAGGCTTCCTGTAAAAGGCTGGATTTTATCTGGAACTTGAAGGAAGTCAGGGAATCCAGGACGCAGAGAGGAGGAGGAAAAGCATTCCAGGCATGGGGGTACTGCCAAAGAAAAAGCCCAGAGAAAAAGCTGAGGATTATCTTTCTTACTTTCAATTACTGAGAAATAAATGAAATAAAAATGCATCATTAAAAGTAATTATGAGCAACAGAGAGTAGAACAAGATGAAAACATCAAGAAGCTTCATAATGACTGCATATAGCAACTGGAATTCATTTAATTCAATTCAGCAAATATTGAATACATATGGGTAATGCAAGGGGTTTAACATTAAGAAGACATATAAGCCATTGCTCCTGCTTTTGAAGAGCTTATAATTTCTTACGGAGAGTTTAAAAAGAATACAAGTATCCATGATATAAATCAATTAGTAAACATTTATTAATTGTCTTCTATGTTCCAGGCACTATGCTAAGCACTTTAAAAATATTACCTCATTTAATGCTCATAACAACCCTATTGTCTAAACTGGGGCAAACAGAGGTTAAGTGATTTGCCTAACATCACACAGCTGGTGTGTGCAGGTCTTTTGAAACCAGGTCTTCCTGACTCCAGATCTGACAATCTGTCACTGCACCACCTAACTTCACAGCAGTTGAAAGAACAGAAAGTACTTTATGTCCATTATCTCCCTTGAGTCTTTCAACAACCCTGTAAGATAGTTGTAATGGCAAGCACAAAAGTAGTTCATACCTTGTTTCAGTTCAAATTTCTTTTGAGCCTTGTATCAAGTCTGTTAAGAAACAGAACATGTGAACCCCCACAACTTGTGAACCCTAGAACTCCTAAACTCCTGCAACAGGAAGGGGAGGAGCTAATGACCCCAGGATGGAGACAGCAGAACTGAGAAGAGGTGGTGGCAGAGTCAAGAAGGAGAAAACTTGTGGTATCCCAGCACTCTGTTTGTCTGCTCTGTGTGTGTTGATGTTTGTGATACTTTTTACAGAAGTCCTGGGACCTTACTGGAAGCCCTGAAAGAGGATCTTCTGGTTGTATGTTTACAGAAGTCCTGGAGGAGGGTTTTTGGAGGTCCTGGGACTTTATTGATGATTTGTGCTGACCTCCTGGACCTTGTTTGTGTATCTGTGTTGATTTCTATGTTGATGATTTGTGTTGAGTTCTCAGACCTTGTTGGAGGGTCTGAGTTGATTTTATAGGCAGATAGTGAATTGATGATGGTTCTGGCAATGTGCATGAATATTATTGTGGCTCTTGTCTTCCCAGAAACAGGAATTGTGAAGGACTTGAGGTGAACTGGACACTGGGAACTTCAATATGGAATGGGAACTGGATGAAGAACTGGACAAGGAGCTGGACAAGGAACTGGGAGCTGCTTGCCTTTGAACTCAGGTGACAGCTGGCACTGGCACCATGGAAGAGGAACCATGGAAGCTGAGAACCAGCCTTGAGTCAAACTGAAAGAAGATTTTACTTGTATACTATGTACTGACTGAGAAGATTATGATTTACTGTGACCTAGAGGTAGAGAACTTTGACTTTTGTACTTTATGACTGAATTAAGGATTTTGTGATTGAATAAACGGATGTACTTTGTTTAAAACTATGTGACCACTGATGAAAACTATGTGGCCATTTTAGTAATAAGTTGTTGAGTGGTGACAGGGTAAATGCTGTATTTTGATTTTCTGTGATAAGTTGTAACGTTGTAAATTGTGATTTTCTATGAGTGTTTTGCTCTGATTTGTTATTGAATAAAGAGAGCTCACTATACTATGTAATCAGAATCCTTGAAAGCCGTTCACAGCAGCAGTCCCCTGGAAAGCTGCTCATGAGCGGCTTTAAAATAGTATGCATTATATTTTGTTTATTTTACAGATAAGGAAACAAAGGCTGATGAAGATGGGCCCAGGGTCACATGGATGGTAAATATCAGAGGTAAGATTTGAGCCCAGGTCTTCCTCACTCACTCAGCAATCTATCCACTTTTCCTACCACAGTCATGACTGAATGGAGGTTGTGGAAGGCCACAAAAATGACATTCACAGAAATCAAACAGCACTTGAAAAAGCTGAAAAAATCTAAAGGAAAGGGCAGAGAGATGACTTTTTTTTGGACAGTTTTCCTACAAGATACCCTATTTTTTGAGACCATAAAATCTCCACTAAGAAAAATCTGCAGATTTATGAAATAAACTAGCAGACATTCAGATAATCTACATTTGAATGCAGATTACATGTTTGTTCCAAATATCAAAATACAAAGTGTCAAAAGGAAAAGAAAAGAAACTAGTATCATTATACTTCCCGGAGGGGGCGGGGGGGAAGATGAGATCTAAATTGACAGGAGGGAGACTTCCAATTAAATATATATGCTCTTCATCTCCCACCCCCATCCCAGTTGGTTCTCTCTATAATAAAATGAAAATGATAGATTAATATTTTAGAAACAATTACAGGTATATAAATAATTCGAAAAGAAATTGTCCATGTGAACAGTAAAGATTGAAAAGTTAAGGTTATTCCCAGTCTTGAAGTATTGAAAGTGAGTTTAAGGAATCACATTTCAAACGTCAGGGGAAATGTGCTGGTGTGCAAATTTTGCCTGAAGTTGATTCATGCTGTCTCTAAGAGAAGTGAAAATTTAAAATCCATCAAATATGACATGATAATTATGATCCTGCAGAGGCCACTGACTGAGTTGAATTCCTAACCCTGATTTATAATGAAACCCATTACATATTGTTTAAAACTATACTGAAATTCATTTACCATATTTCTAAATTTCATACATTAAGTTTCAAAGAAAGTAATATTCACCACTATGCATCACATCGACTGCTTTTGTACAAAACACAGAAATAAGATTCAACATGATTCAATACCATGTTATACAATAAAACAATTCCTTCCCATGAATCAACAAAAATTCAAGCTGAAGTTGAATGTGCACTGTGGTCCAAGTATTAAATCTAATCATATAAATGAAAGACCAATGTGAAGAATAGAAGTAATGTTATCAATGTGAGTAGTCCACATGACTCAAATTTCTACCCAATTTGATCTGCAGTTATCTCAACAGAATCACCATGAATACATTTCTATCTCTAAAAAGAGTTTTATACTTTTGTGCTTCTAAACTCACATTAGGTACATTTCTCTATGCATTATTATACATGATATAACTGAATTACATATACAAAATGTTGAGTATGATAAATTTCTAGAAAGCCAAAGGAATACAAAAATATATGAAAATAAAGTAATAAAGCATAGCTATATCAAGACTTTACATTTAGAAATTATAAAAAATTTAGGGAGAATGAAGTTGAATTAAATTGGATAGTTTTACTTTACTGATGCCATTCTTCATATACTTTTTAGCACAGGTCAGAACACTGAAAGGTAAACCTAGATTCAAAATTTTCAATTCCTATTAATTTACACATTTAAACATGTTATACTCTTTGCATAGACTATTTGATGGAAACTACATAAGCCATGATATGAGAGGCAGCTAGGGGATATAGTGGGTAGGATGCAGGACCTGGAGTCAGGAAAATCTGTATTCAAATGCAGTCTCAGACATTTATTAGCTGTGTGACCTTGGGTAAGTCACTTGACCACTCAGCCTCAGTTTTCTTCTCTGTAAAACAGGAATAATAATAGTACCTACTTCCAAGGTTGTGAGGATAAAATGAGATAATATTTTTAAAGTGCTTTGTAAACCTTAAGTGCTATATAAATGCTAGTTATTATTATGTTATATAATATGTAATATAGATATTACAGTTTATGGATTTCAAAGGGATGAAAAGTAGAACAACAAAAGGGCTCCCACCCTAACCCAATGCTAACAAATTAGTGTCAACAAGGTGACAAGACCCTCCCCCCCGACTTCTCTTTCTTCCTATCTCCTAAGAGATCTGTTCCCGGGGCGGCCAGGTAGCACAGTGAGTAAGAGCACCGGCTCCAGTGTTGAGAAGACATGGAGATCGAATCCCGGTCTCAGACACTTAGCACCCACCCAGAAACACCTGACCGTGTAACCTTGAGCAAGTTACTTAACCCCGATTGCTTTAAAAAAAAAAAAAAAAAGAGAGAGAGATCTGTTCCCAAACCCATAATCATAGTGCACTGATGGAAGACGTATCCAGAGAAATGCCAGAGAAATCATAGATTCTTAAAATGTTAAATGACTGTTGCATTAAGAGGAAAGAATTACATATGAGAACCAGTACTACTTATTGATTGAAAAAAACTGTATTCTGCATAGAAAAAAAAGGAAAATATAAACTCTACATGAATCTGCAAGACTAACTTGGCACATTAAAAAAAGAAATACAATAAAGTTTTTGCTATTCTTCCCACTTTTGCAATGAAATTGCCAAGTGTCAAGATGTAAGTTGATTTAATTTGGAGTATGCTTTTTCTATTTCATTTTCTGTAATGTATGTTTATTGTATATGATGTAATGAGTTTTGAAGTTGCTTGCTAGCATTATGAACACTGGATGTGATGTAACTAATGCCCCAAGAAACACAATATGTAGGCACCATTTACTTTGCAAACTGACATTGCCACATATGTCCAAATGGAAATTTACTTAGAGGAAGCCAAGTATTCCAATGATCCAAACAGGATTTATTCATACCTGCTTTAAGCTTGCCAAAACCATGAAATGAACATATACTAGAAGCTTTCACAGACTGTATGAATGAAAAATGTCCATGGGAAAAGAAAATGAATGTAGTAAACAAAAAAAAAAAGAACTTACCTTCGTGACCAATAACAGACCTGGAGCCTGTATGAAAGCTAACAATTCCTGCAACATGGTCATTGGCCAAAATGTTCACTGTGACAGTGTCAGAACTGGGTAAAATACGACTCCCACCTTCAGTGTAAACCAAACTGACTATAATGTTTTCATCGTCCTCAGGTTCCAAATCATCTAAAATGGTCAAAGTCACAGTCTTTTTGGTTTCACCTAAAGCAATGAAATGAACAAGAACAATATAATCACTGATTTTCAAGATGTTCTCCAATTCATTATTTTCATAATTACTTGGGAGTGTCAACTGCGCTGTACCAGTACTCGTTCTTGAAGTAATTTTTCTTAGGCACATATCTATATTATTATCATAATCAATAAACCCCAGTGTCTCTGTTGCCTCTAGGATAAAATAAGAAGGAAGGAAGGAACTGTTTTTGCCTTTAGAGTCCCAGTGTTCAGCATGGTGCCAGGCACATAGTAAGCATTTAATAAAAGTTTGTTAAGTTGACTTGACTGTATGTCTTAAAATCTTTCACAGTTTTTCCCTTCATTTAACCAATGATCTTTCTTTTACACACACACACACACACACACACACACACACACACACACACACACACACACACACACCCCTTCTCCAAGCTTTTGCACTGACTGTTCCCATGCCTGGAATGCATTATCTCCTCATCAATACTTCACAGGATACCTTTTCTCATTCAAGCAAGGGATCAAGTACCATTTTTTATACGAAACCTCTCATGATCCCACCAACTGCCCAACCTTTCCATTTTCTACTTTGCAGAAAATTTCCTTAGTTTAAAAAAAATATTTTGTATACATATATATATATATGCATTTTGTCCTGATGTTACCAGTGCCTGGTATGCATTATATGCTTGATAAATGCTTCCTGTCAGAATGGTAAATAAGGACAAATACAGGAAGAGAAAGGAATTGGAAAAGTTACTCTCTCTGCATATATGAATACATATATGTGTATATGTCTCACATTCAATATATGATATAGTATATATTTATAGTATAGTGTATATACATATTGCATATACAATATATAGTGTGTATGCTATCATATATTATTACACATAAATATATACCATACATACATGGTATAGTGAACAATATACTATGCTATGTAATATTTACAACACATGGTATATACTATATTATACTTGGAATATATAATGTATATTATATACTATATAGTATGTACACATTATATAATATAATCTCATATGTACATACATGCCGCATATATATGTTGTGTATGCAATAGATCACATATGCCATACTATAAAATGTACTGTATGATATTATATTATATATATTCTAGTATATTTAATATAATAAATATAACAATTATAAACAGACTTATAATTAAATATAATATTTTATAGTACATACTATACTATAAAATGTTATCCTACATGACATAATATAGTACATTTTTAGTATGGTATATACAATATATTATATACACAATATGAAGTATATGAAACCTGTATTATACATTATAGTATGTATATATAATATATGTACAGTACATAGATTACATAATATAGTATAGTGTGTATAGATAATATGTACGTGTATCATCCATATAATATATAGTATACAATATGCTATACTATATAGTACATATTTTATAGTATTTTATGGTATATACAATATATTTTATATGCTGTAAGTAGTATATAAAACATATAGTACACACTGTATAGTATACAATATACTACATAATATAACATATATAATACATATTAGTTTTGCTATATGTTATATATACTACATACTATATATACAATATATTGTATATAGTATACTACAAAATATAGCATATGTAACTCATCCTCTCCCTCTCTCTCCCATTCCTTCTCCTCTCCAGAATAAGGTAAATTTGGATGGCCAGAATCTGCCCACTTTAACTTGAGGTTTACTGGGTAGATTTCTTCCTTCTTTCTTCTTCCTACCTTTCTTTGTCCCTCCTAGCTTAGAAAGAATGTCAACTGTTTCTATTTGGAATAGCAACCCTGAGGGTCTTCCCCTCCTAGCTTTTTTTCTTTTTTTCTAATTAAATGGGCCATCCTTTGACTCACTTCTTAAAGAGGCCTATTCATTAAATGGGTATTACCTCACTCTAAGTGAGTACCTGAAAATGTCTAAGCCTAAAAGGGCCAGGGTGTCCTATTGATTCCTGGGTCATCTCCAGTCATCCTAATGAATATCTGGCCACTGGATCCAGATAGCTCTGGAGGAGAAAGTGAGGCTGATAACTGCACAGGCCCCCCCCTCCCTCAGTCAAATCAAAGGGAACTACAAGTTATGTCATCATTTCTCTGATGCTGTGGTCCTCTTCGAAAACAAAGGACAAACACAAACATATGTACTTTACATAGTAACTCTTCCAATTCCTTTCTCTATATACAATATACCATATATACTACATATATAATATAAATATGTATTATATGCTGTATAGACATATATATTGTATACATATGTGTATATAAGAAATGTTAGTTATGATCTCCAAAACATTAAATTCTTTTATTTTTTTTTTTTTTTTGCTTTTGGGGAGGGGTGGAGGCAGGGCAATTGAAGTCAAGTGACTTGCCCAAGGTCACATGGCTAGTCAGCATTAAGTGTCTGAGGCTGGATTTGAACTCAGGTCCTCCTGACTCCAGGGCTGGTGCTCTATTCACTGCGACACCTAGCCATCCCCATTGCAATTCTTTATAAAAATATGAACATAATAAATATTAGCATTCACATCATAACACAGCTCACCTTCAGCAAAAGTCAGAATATCTCCTTCACCTATGAAGTCTACACCTTCAATAGCTGTTCCACCAACAACACGCCACTCCACTGTGACCTGACCTAAGCTGCCCCCTATCCTCTCAATTGACAGATGTACCATAGTTTGGGGTTGCTCTTGAACTTCCACATATTGGCCATCCTCTGATGTATTGGGACTGATACTGTAAATTTTGAATACCCCAAAAGCATCACCATTCAACATTATGACAACTGTAGAAGTATTTGGCTGTCCAATGGTTGGCTGGTTTTCTGGACTGACTGAGATGTTCATCAGTTCAACCTCCAGAAGGGAAATAGTGAAACTCTCATCCATCTCTGGGAAATCATCAGGAAGAATGGAAACTGTGAGGTTTGCAAATTCATCGCCCTCCAACATTATAGCCCACTGCCTTATCACAGGTTCATAATCACTCCCAGCCACAGCCTGTCGGCTAAAAAGGGCAGCTACCCTTGTCATGTTTTTCCGATAGGTCCAGAATGTGGAGCTGTTGCCAATGAGGCTAGTCCATGTGGTTGTCCAAAAACACTGGGGAATCTCAGAAGAAACAGAAACAGAAAAGGCTATACATGCTTGTTCTTTAAGGCACAGAGTGGAACACGTGTGCTGAGGATCCACAATTGCGGAGACATTCACCCAGCTTTTTCCAAGCTGGTCTGGAACTCCTTGAGCTGGCAATTCGTAAAAGGACAGGATATCTTGACCTTCCTCCATTGCAAGAGCCACAACATCAATGTCTGAAGTGCTATAATAAAGTAGCAGCTGGCCAAATCGCCCTCCACTAAAAAGTGCAGTGATAATTGAGAATCAGGTTAATTTATCAGAATAATTTTACTTAAATTCTCTTGGATTCTATGTGAAGAAAAAATATCAAAGAAGACCAAGTATCTGTTTTTTACATTTCTCGAGCATGCTAAAGAACAACAAAAAAAAATTATCTAATCTCTAAAACTTATCATAATGAGAAATTAAGAGACTTAGGTTCAAGATATTAATGAGAAGCTAATTCATCTCTCTTTTCTTAAATGTGAATTGAATAAGTTAGACTAGATTTTCTCTCAAAATCCAACATAACTCAGATGCTTACTACTTGTGTGACTATAGGCAAGTCACTTAATTTTCTTAAGTCTCAGTTTTCTCATCTAAGGAAAATGCATTCCAGTTCTAAATCTATAATTTTATAATCTAAACCATATACGGTATCCTTTTCATTAGAAATACATGTTGGTTAATTGAATTTTCAGAAAGATTTATTATTTAGCTGTCATAAGTGACATCAAGCAAGTCACTGGAATTCTCAAATTTATTTTTATATTAGTGCCCACTTTTTATTATTGCATTACAATGAAACCACAAGAAAAGTAATTTGAGTAAATTTTGAGGAGGAATGGCTTTTTAAAAATTTATCTTCTGATCACAAGTATTTAGATAGACTACATTCTAAAGTTCTAAAGCATCTCAGGGGTAGCTTAGAGTTTCACCAAAGAACTGAGATAAAAAAATAAAGTTTAAAAATCATAAACCATTTTGGGTTTTCTTTAACTTAGAAACAAGTATCCGTCTCATTTCCAGTTATGTCCACTAGAAGGAAATGTAAGTTCAATGGAAATTTCCTAACAATTAAAGTTATCCAAAAGTTTAATGGGCTAGCCCTGAGAGATGCTATGTCTCCCCTCCCTGGAGGTCTCCAAGCAATGGGTATACAACCACTTATAACCTATGTGGTCATGGAGATGTCTTCAACTAGATGGCCATTGAGGTCCCTCTCAATTCTCAAATTCTATGATTCCTGATAAACTAAAGGCTTTAAGATTATACCATAAATAAGCAAACAATGTATTGTATTTCACAAAGAAAAGATGTGATAAGACTTCCATGTTAATAGTACTAAATTTAATCAATTATTGTGTACCTTGTAAAATATCTTGGAAATCAAAATCACTAAAAATAAATCATTCCAATTATTCAAGAAATCCCCAGCAAAACCAGAACGTTTGTTCTACAAACCTTCTCCTGACAGTGATATTGACACAAGAACTCTTCTCCAGAGGCTCCTGGACACGGTAAACAGATTGAGAAAAGGCTACTGTACCATAGGGATTATCATTGGCAGGTACAATAATATTTGCCACTCGGTCTAACCCAATTGTACCTCCACCAGAGGCCTGAGTTAGTTGCACTTGGATAACCTAATAAGAAAGAGTGGAAAACTTTCTTAATAGTATCCCAGTTATGAGATCAGAATGATAACAGAAATAGTTCAAAATAACCCAACAGTTCTGATATACTTGGTTCAAAAAATAATCATCTATGAGACACATGAAAAACCCAGGAAAAAAACCTAAAAGTAAATTCATCGCCCTCCCCTCCCAGCTTCTTGATAACAAACATGATCATTAATGGTGAGGTAGGTGGCACGGATTGGCCTGGAGTCAGTATGACCTGAGTTCAAATCTGGTCTCTGACACTCATTAGTTCTGCGACCCTGGTCAAGTTACTTAACCTCTGTCTGTCTCTGTTTCCTCAACAGTAAAATGAGGATCATATCTCACCTATCTCACAAGGTTGTTGTGAGGATCAAATGAGATAATATTAGCATATAGTAGGTATATAATAAATGCTTATTCCCTCCCTTTCCCTTCTCCTTTAGGTCTATCCAGAGACTAACACAATGCTTGACACATAGTGAATTCTTAACAAATGCCTGCTGATTGACTGATTATTTACTGAAAGGTTAAATGACTTGTGTATGGTCATGTCATGGACTTTCTCATGGGAAAAATATCTACTCAAATATATTATTTAGATAGAAGTTATAGTCTATTCATTTTCTGTATCAGTTAAAGCATACTTCTATTTCTTGTCACATGTACTCTATTATAGCTTATTTTTACAACAATACAAGATGAAAGTTTTCTTATAAAATAAAATACATGTTTAATACTTTCAAAGTTGATGCACATGATTTTTTAAAAAGATTTTATACCTATTGGTCAATCCCCAAACTACAAGTATTTTTTTACTGGTATATAGGAAAACAATTCACACTTTAAAGAAATTCTGTGGGCTTCACCCTGACACCTACAACTGACAGCACCAACATTCTATCATTCTAAATTCATAAAAGAAAAATAATATTTAGAAACATATTTCTAAGGAAATAATTATAGGCTCAGATTTTAATGCTGCTTTTGTTTGATAAAAAAAACAGTTTAATTCTCATCCAGTAATATAATTAGGATTACTTTATATTCACAGTAAGTCTAAATTTTTTATTTCTCAGCATGCCTCTTCATCATAAAGAAAGCAAGATTTAGAAGGTGCTTAAAGGGTTATAATCTTCCTTTAACTTACACTGATTGGCTCCCACTAAAGCCAAAAGGAAGTACAGATTCAATCAAATTAAAATTTAATATGTCACAAATGGAATACAAATAAAAAAGCATGGCTCAGATATTCTAAATACTTAACTACAGTGACCCAAAGTCCGAATATACCTTACAGACACTCTATGAACATACAAATTAGTAAATTGTTGCTAACACTATGCAGTCCCTTTTAGATTTATGTTTTTACTTTTTCAATGAGGCTTAAGACTTCATAGTCCATTAGTGTATTTAAAATATCCTTCTGTAAAATGATATATCAAACACCCTTATCCAAATATAACAGCACCAGTTTTCCTATACTTGTACTCTAAAAAATCATAAGACAAGGTAACAGAAGTTGATTTACAGTGTCATTCTAGACTAGCTCTTCCTCTCACCTCTTCAATTTCCGGAACGTCGTCAGCCAGGACCTCTAACAACAAGGTTTGAATGGTTTCCCCAGGGGCAAAGGTCACATTACCTGAGACAACTCGCAGGTCGCCAGTGGCAAGTTCTCCATTAATGGTGGCAACCCATTGAACAGTGACATTGCCGAGTGTCCCAGAATTGCGAATTATTGGCAGGTTTACCTTCACAGAATTGACCTCAGGCTCCTCTACTATAAGTTTAGTAGTCTGAAAAACTGAAGTGTGAAGCACAGTTAGTTTGAAATATATAGTGAATCCAAGACTGTAATGAGTTATAGGTAAGGAATCAACCATCTTTCTGGTCTTTTAATATTTGGGATTTCTCTGCTATTTATTTAGGGCAGTCTTGAGAGCTAAACGCTGCACAAAAGCGAATACTGTCATAATGACCAAATAAATCATTCTATGACTTTTTTTCTTCTTGTGAGTGGAAGACTTTGCAAGCAAAAAAAAAAAATGCTAAGTTCATACACTACTAATAGCAATCAAGGTAGAACCACACCACAGCTGTTCAGCAGGTGGGCAATAAGCCCCAAGAATGGGCTCCCAGCTACCGAACAAGGACACTTAAACTGCACTTGAAATATCAATAGAAAAGTGAAAGGTTTAGTTCTTTGATTCTATGAAAATGAAGGGAAATCTGTCACATGGCACATTTCATCCCATCAGTTCCCACCACATACAGAGTCTAAAGAGAAAAACAAAGGGATCACGGTTACCAAATAATCCGTATGGATCGTCAGAGGCCTCAATAACGATGACTGCCTCTGTTAATGCCCCAAGTTTGGCTCCTCCAGTTGTTTCGTTCAGCAGCTGCACTAGAAAAGACTCTTCCAGCTCAGGGTATATATCATTAATGATATATATTGGCACAGCCTTACTGGTTTCACCTTCTAGCAAGACCACATCTGATGAGGCTATACTGTAGTCTTCGCCTACCAAGTCAAAAATCAATATATTTACTTTTAAATTCTTTGAACCAAAACAGAAAGAAGTTAAATATCTTAAGAAAATGTATCTATACATTTACAAAAATCTTAAATCATATATCTAAAGTTGGAAGGAACCTTAGAGATCAGCACATAAAACCTCCTCATTTTACAGATAAGGAAATCGAAGTCCAGAAAGTTTAATTAGGAGTTCTTAACTTTTTTTGTGTTATAGTATCCTCTGGATACCTGGTGAAGCCTATGGAGCCCTTCTCAGAATCATGTTTTTAAATATGTAAAATAAAACGTATAAGCTTATAAAGGAGCCAATTGTACTGAAATGCAGTTGTCAAAATGTATTTTTTTTAAGTTTACAGACCCCAGGTTAAGAACCCTGAGGTTAAGTCATTTGCCCAGGCTCCCCTCACCAGTAAGTGTAGGAGAAAGTACTTGAACCCAAGTTTTCCTGACTCCAAATCCAGGGCTCTTTCTATTACACTAAGCCACCTACAAACAGGCTTTGTCTAACAGACTCCAGAAAATTTTTTAAAGCCCTAATGATCAGATCCTATAAAAGTGTAGTTCATTTTTCTACCTTCAAAAAGAGGTAGAAAAATGAATTTCTGACTTTTTACATATGATCAATTACTTACTATTCAGATTTCTATTTCTATATCAAACTGGATATGATGTAAAAAAAAAGCAGAAACAGAAGTCTGATCATCTTAGGAAGATTAAATCTCTCTCTCAAAATTTTTTGATGCAGTGGAACCCTATACTTTAAACCTAACTCTAATTCTTACAGTAAAATCTTTTAAAATAGTAATAATAATAATTCTATATAGTATATGCCTGATTTAAAAGGAAAAAAGAAAATTGTTTATTTTCAGAACAATTTCACTCCAAATTTAAAAACATCATAACAACTTACTAATAAGGATATAATTGCTCCTATTTAGTGCAATGGTTTCTAATTTTTTTATTGCATATCCTATCAGTAAAAGATTTTTGAGCTTGTACCACTAATAAATGTATGTGTGTTTATTCATAAATTATATTGTGTACTACCATGTGACTTAGTCTATGTATCCCAAAACAAATTTGTCTCTAGGGGAGTGTTTACTCAACAATCATTGCCCTTGCTGCAAAGTCTGACTTCCAAATGGATGCCTACCATAGCCACAAGATGACTTAGGAAAAAGGGGATAGGTATGCTAGGGCTGGAAGAAGAAATTCTCCCACTTGCACCTGTACTACTGCTGCTTGATACCTATTAGGTTATATCTTCCCTCAGGGGCTGCCAGTCAAGTTAGCAAGGGGGTAGGGTTGAGAGCTGCATACAGACACAGAGGGGGAGAGTGTTGAAGGATGATGATTCATGCACTTGGAGACAAGGGTCACAACTGGCTAATGTAGGAAGGGTGAGATGGGACCTATCTTCACATCCTCTGACTGGCTGACCATACCTCTTGGAGACATTCCATGGTTTTATCTCTCCATCCCCAGTCTGCAGAAGACTGTCTCAGTATTTTAAAACTGGGAACAATATTCTCCAAACATCCCAAGTTCACCCTGAAGAGGATTCCAAAAAAAGTGGCATTCCCCTATCACTTAAATAAATAATATTCTGGAGAAAACTTTCCGTTTACCACATTTTTTTTTCATTTAAAATTCTTTTCATTTTCTTTTAAAATCTTCTGTGCTTTGTACCCCAAAACATTTTTAATTTTGTCAGAACCTTTGAAATGTAAAAATAAATGCACTGTGCACCAGGATCAATAGAAATTAACCTATATTTTAAAACTGATTTTTAGTTTTCAACATTCACTTCCACAAGGTTTTGCGTTCCAAATTTTCTCCACATCTCTCCCCTCCACCCTCCCCAAGAGAGCATGCATTCTGATTAGCCCTTCTCTCAATCTGCCCTCCCTTCTATTACTCCCCCTTCTCTTATACCCTTCCTATTCTATTTTCCTATAGGGCAAGATAGATTTCTATACTCCACTGACTATATATCTTATTTCCCAGTTGCATGTAAAAACAAATTTTTAACATTCACTTTTTAAAACTTTGAGTTCCACATTCTCCCCCTTCCTCCCTGCCCACCCAACTTCATTGAGAAGGCAAGCAATTCTATATAGGTAAATCATGTGTAATCAAGCAAAGCACTTTCGTGATAGTCATGTTGTGAAAGACTAACTATATTTCCCTCCATCATATCATGCCCCCCATTGTTTCTATTCTCTCCTTTGACCCAGTCCCTCCCCAAAAGTGTTTGCATCTGATTACCCCCTCCCCCAATCTGTCTTCCCTTCAATCACCATCCCCCCTTCTCTTATATTCTTCCCTTCTATTTTCCTATAGGACAAGATAGATTTCTATACCCCGCTGCCTGTATATTTTATTTCCCAGTTGTATGTAAAAACAATTTTTAATATTCGTTTTTAAAACTCTGACTTCCAAATTCTCTCCCTTCTTCCCTCACCACCCACCCTTATTGAGAAGGCAAGCAATTCAATAAAGGTTATATATTTGTAGCCCTGCAAACACTTCTATAATGGTCATGCTGTGAAACACTAAAAGAAAGTATCCCTCCATCCTATCCCGCCCCCCCCCATTGATTCTATTCTTCCCTTTGACCCTGTCCCTCCTCAAAAGTGTTCTGATTATGCCCTCCCCCAATCTGTCCTCCCTTCTATCATCCCCCCTCTTATCCCCTTCCCCCCTACTTTCTTGTAGGGTAAGACAGATTTCCATACCCAATTCAGTGTGTGTTATTCCCACCTTAAGTCAAATCCAATGAGAATAAGAATTTTCATCCACTTACCCACTCCTTTGTACCCACTCATTTCCTCTCACCTCCCCTTTCTTCTCCTCCACTATAAAAGCTTTTTCTTGCCTCTTTTATGTGAGATAATTTACCCCATTCTATCTCTCCCTTTCTTCTTCTCCCAGTTTTTTATTTTTTATTTTATTTTATATTTATTTATTTACATATATTATATTATAGTTATTTAATTTTTTTAGATGTCATCCCTTCATATTCAACTCACCCTATGTCCTCTGTGTATGTAGATACAGATATATAGATAGATATATATTCCTTCCAACTACCCTAACACTGAGAAAGGTGTCATGAGTTAAAAACATCGTCTTTCCATGTAGGAATGTAAAACAGTTCAACTTTAATAAATCCCTTACGATTTCTCTTTCCCATTTACCCTTTCATGCTTCTCTTGAGTTTTGTAATTGAAAGTCAAATTTTCTATTCAGGTCAGGTCTTTTCTGAAGAATGCTTGAAAGTTCTCTATTTTATTGAATATCCATTTTCCCCCTAAAGGATTATACTCAGGTTTTCTGGGTAGGTGATTCTTGGTTTTAATCCTAAATCCTTTGACCTCTGGAATAGCATATTCCAAGCCCTCCAATCCTTAAGTAGAAACTGCTAAATTTCGTGTCATCCTATTATGTTTCCACAATACTTGAATTGTTTCTTTCTGGCTACCTGCAATATTTTCTCCTTGACCTGGGAACTCTGGAATTTGGCTACAATATTCCAAGGAGTTTTATTTTGGGGATCTCTGTCAGGAGGTGATTGGTGTATTCCTTCCATTTCTATTTTACCTTCTGGTTCTAGAATATCAGGGCAGATTTCCTTGATAATTTCATGAAAGATGACGTCTAGGCTTTTTTATATCATGGACTTCAGGTAGTCCAACTGTTTTTAAATTATCTCTCCTGGATCTATTTTCCAGGTCAGTTATTTTTTCAAGGAGATATTTCTCACTGTCTTCTGTTTTTTCATTCTTTTGGTTTTGTTTTATAGTTTCTTGATTTCTCATAAAGTCATTAGGAGTTATTTTCTTCAGGGAGCTTTTGGATCTCCTTTTCCATTTGGCCAATTCTGCTTTTTAAGGCATTCTCATCGACTTTCTGGCTCTCCTTTGCCATTTGGGTTAGTCTATTTTTTAAGGTGTTATTTTCTTCAGTATTTTTGGAGGTCTCCTGTAGCAAGCTGTTGACTCATTTTTCATGATTTTCTTGCATCACTCTTATTTCTCTTCCCAATTTTTCCACTACTTCTCTTACTTGATTTTCAAAATCCTTTTTGAGCTCTTCCATGGCCTGCAACCAATTCATATTCTTCTTGGAGACTTTGGATGTAGGAGCTTTGACTTTGTTCTCTTCTTCTGGTTGTATGTTTTGATCTTCTTTGTCACCAAAGTAAGATTTTATAGTCTGATTTTTCCAGCTATTTTCTCATTTTCCCAGACAATTACTTGACTTTTTAACTCTTTGTTAAGGTAGGAATCTGCTTCCAGTGTGGAGGGTATGCTGTCCCAAGGTTCCTGGGTTTTGTGCAACTATTTTCAGAGATACTTCTAGGGGCCTATAATATTTCAGTTCTTCCAAGGTGGTATGATCAAAGGAGTGGTGTTTACTCCTCTCCTGGCCTGTGCTCTGGTCTGTGAGTGGCCATGAACACTCTTTTCTGCCTTGAAATTGTGAGGAGGATTCCCTCTTTGCTGCCACATGCTCATCCACACCAGTGCTCCTCCTCACCTCAGGACCACTACTCAGGACTGTGACCCAGATCCAGCACAGGCAAAGAAGAGAATCCTGACTCAGCAACAGCAAAGACATCCCTGCAATCCCCCTCTGATTAGGCCCTCAATCACCCCACTATCTATTAGTTAAGAGCACTGGAAGAAGCCACTGTTGCCAGCACCCAACGAGGCTTATTCCTCTCTCACCCAGGTCCAACAGACCTTTCCCAGTGACCTCCTGTCTTTGTCATTTGTGGGTTGAGAAGTCTGGAAACTTGCCATAGCTGACAGTGATTCAGTCCGCTGAGGTCTCCTCCAGGTGTGGTAGGGGCATCTATGCTGCTGGCACACTTTGCGCTGAACTGTGTTCCTCTCTCAGACTGGAGCAACAGATCTTTCCTTTCAACCTTCTAGGTTGTCTTGGGCTGGAAATTTGTTTTACTCTGTCATTTTGTGGGTTCTGCTACTCTAGAATTTGTTTAGAGTCATTTTTATAGTTATTTGTAGGGTTTGGGGGGGCGAGCTCAAGCAATCTTCTACTTTTACTCTGCTATCTTGACTGCACCCCCCAAAATTAACCTATATTAACATAACTGAATTTCTTCTTCATTTAGGTGGATATTTGTTTCATCTTGATTATGAAGACTGTGGCCTTTTTTCTACAAACTTCCCAATTTTATATAACTATTGATAATGAAAATATTTGACATTTTCATGTAAATACTGATATTAAAATCATAGATAAAGATTAAGAACATGATAGAGCTGGAAAGATGTCAGTGACAATCTAGTCTAATTATGTGCCTTTGCTTGAACCTCTCCATTGGGGAGTGGCAGTGGCACTGAGGGAAGAGATGCCCTCTTCCTTTCAAAGTATTCCATTTCAACTTTGGTGTGGCTTTAATTACTACCCAGGGTTGTCAGTGTAGCCCATGGAGGCCAAGCAGAACAACAAGAACACTACTTTCATTTGACAGCCTTTCAAATATTTGAACTCTCAATCTGAAGATAGCCTGTTTCTTCAACCAACCTTTAGACATCATAAACTCAACATTCTTCACCATTTTGATTATTCTTCCATGCATAATTTCAATTTCTCAATATTTTGCCTAAAAGTTGACACCCAGAACTAAACACAGTACCATGGATATTCTGACCAGGGCAGAATATAACATATGTAATACCTCCTTCTTCTCAGGAACCATGCTACATAAATATGCACCAATGATTATACACACACTCTTCCCATGCACTAACAGGCATAATCAATTATCCATTCCAGGCCAATAAACAGCCAATTTTTCAGCAATGTGATTGATTTCAACCAATCTCTAAGAGACCCTTCCATAAAATGAATGTGTGAACTCAAAACAACTAATACAGGCAGGTAGAAATTAATGGAACTCCTTTTCAAAGCTGGAGCAAGAAGACTCCCTGCCTAGGATATCCACATACTGCTAAGGATTAGAAGGGTGTAAAATCAAAGGCCTGTATTTGAATCTGAACTTGGTCTCTAAGTAGTCATAGATATATATATATATATAGATATATATATATATATATATATATGAACATAAGCAAATTGTTTAATCCTTTCAGAGCTTCAATTTCCTTATTTGTAAAATGAGATCAGTAAAACTTGAACCATCTTCCTCATAAAGATGCAAGGAAAACACTTTCTAAACTGTAAAGGTATGTGTGTATGTGTAGTGTGTGTGTGTGTGTTTAGCAAAGCAATTTTTATTACTATTATTATATGGTGGCAGTGGCAACAGCCTTAATTTTATTAAAATATAGTAAAGACCAGCAGAGGCAGAGAAGGAAATTACTCTTAGGAATCTGGGGGTTGATTATCTGGAAATTTAGTACGTACAGAAACAGCATATAGCATTAGCAAAATGCCATGAGGATGGAGGCTGAATGCCCTCACCCTGGCATTTCCTACCTCTCTGTCTTACTTAACACTTGGTTAGTTCAGGTAATTCTTTACCAATGACTGTCATATCCACTTTATTGTTCTATTTTGGGCTTTTTGGAGGGGGGAAGGCAGGGCAATTGGGGTTAAGTGACTTTCCCAATGTCACACGGATAGTAAGTGTTAAGTGTCTGAGGCTGGATTTGAACTCAGGTCTTCCTGACTCCAGGGCCGGTGCTCTATTCACTGTGCCACCTAGCTGCCCAAACTTTATTGGGTTTTTTTTTTGTTTGTTTTCTAGATTTTTTTTAAACTCACAGCACCAAGTTCATCATTCATTTTCAGATAGATGATGACAGATAGACATCTTTCAAAGTACCAAACCAAGGTTTTTCAGTCCTTTGACTACACATTAGCAGGACACTCATCAGTGCAGAAAACAGCTTTAGACAAAAACCACTTTCAAAGGTTGAAAGAGTGTTGCTGGGGGAGGGGAGGTAACCAGTTCCCTAAGATTATCTTAGAAATGAAAAATATGGTCTGTGCGAATTAAAGAGCTAATGCAGGCTTTTGTCTCTTTACATGGTCTCTGCTTACAGAAATGAAGAATAAAAAAGCACAGAAAGCAAGTCCATTGCCAGGCATTAAGATCCCACCATGGCACTTTTTTTCTGTTCTTCAGCAGTGATTTACACATGAATCTCACCTCAAGGATGACCACAAAGAGGTCACAAAACAATCCTAATAATGTCCTATCTACTTCAGAATTAGATACACACACTTTTGATCATCATATAAAATGCAAGTGTTCAAAAATGTCTTCTCTAGTAATTCCCACTCATTTTATGGGAATTTATTGTCACAAATGTATGGTGCAAGATACTTATTTTCAGAAACTGAAAGTGTAAGAATGTATTTTTCATCATTGTAGTTTACTTTTCTGACTACTACACATCTGTTTGTGTGGCTGCATTTGAGAGAAGCAACTATAAACTGCTACAGCAGTCTATCACCGTTGTAGGGATTTTAGAATTTATCTTTACTCACCAGCTATTGCAGTTATTGGCACAGCTTTAAACTTCACAGAAACATCTGCAAAAACTCCTCCTGTTCTTGTCACATTGATAATTGGTCCAACGTGATTTTCTGCAACTCGAACAATTGGTGCTGAGAGCTGCAGAGTCCCAAAAGCATCATCATTGGCAAGGATAATTAAATGAGCAATGGTGTCTACCTTGGATCCTAGACGAGGAGAATTTGGAACTGAAAAATGAAGAGAAAACAATAAAAGTCCAATAGAGCGTCTTGACCCAAGTACTCCATTCCTTATATGCTAATAATGGCTGGAAATCACTGCAACATCCATGACGGGATGAAAATCACATAATACCCTTTCTCAGCTCATTCCTGGATCAGCATCTGTGGAAAGCTAAAAGCAGTACCTGCAGCATTGATCTCAAAGCACAGCACCTCCTTGTGCACAGCACAGCATTAAGCATTAGAACACATACACAAATCTAGCTAAGACAGAGTCTTCTGCCCTCAGTCTAGTAGGAGGATGAGAAACCAAAACAGAAAGGTGAGCTACAAAGGCTTTTTGTTTGTTTGGTTGGTTGGTTTGGTTTGGGCCTGGAATTTTATTGTTACATAGAGCTTCTAGGAAGCAAATTCTCTCTACTAATAAATAAATAAACACACATATCCGTGATCATTGTCTTAATGGTCATGCAGCTAATATATGTCAAATGCAAGATTTGAAACTCGGGTCTTTCTAAATATGAGGCTGGTTATACACTATGTCATCATGCCTTTCACTACAAAATTATGATCATTTCATTAGATATCTACAAAATATAATTATTTGAGGTAGATTGCTAAGGTCAAACTCTGGGCCATTTCTCCTAGGAAACCTTTCTTGATCCCCTTTTATAGGGATAATCTGTTGGTTAATTTTGCTAAGCTGCTTATTTTCTCTGTTATTAAAAATATTTTGCTAGATGAAATGACTGGCTTCATAGTAGAGGGAGGAATCAAATGTAGTGAAAAAACAATAGACATTATAAAAATAAAATCAAATTTAAAAATAAAAGAAAAAAGCATTAGTGTTCAGTTATAATTAACATATGAGACAATTCATATATTTTAAATAGAATGGCAGTAATATGGAAGTGTGTTAAGGTCTGTCTGTTGTCTTGCTTCTTCTCCATGTTTCCTCATAGGCCAGATGTTAGCCCTATCTTCTGAAATTGCTCATCCTGCTCTTCTCCCTGGACTAGATATAAATCAATAACCCTCACAGCTTGATTTCATTTACGAGGTCTGGTGATTGACCAGTGCTTTCATGGAAAAAAAAAAAAGGCAAGGAGCCTGAAATATCCCTGCATCTCTCCCTCCCCCAAACTCTTTCTGTTCTTATGGGCCAGTATTACACAATTTAGCTTTTAATTCCTCCCTGGTTGTTTCAGAGATGATAGTTTTAGAGCTTTTGTTTTCTCTCCAGCTAAACATTCCCCCCTAGGAAGTAGGGATTATGTTTTACACTTGTAGCACGGTTATACTGGCACATTTCCCATAAAACAATGCATGTGTTCTGTTTTCTTTCAGTAGAAGACATGCTTTGGCCCATTGCTAAAAGACAGACAACCTCAGCAATCCCTGACTGATCCATTTGTCCCCATAATTAGGGAACTACATCAAAGACACTTGGCCACACAGTCTAGAGGAACCTCGCCCTCAGGAGGCTATAAAAGCTGTAGAAGGTTTCTCCTCTTGCTCTCTTTTAGGCAGCCTCAAGCTAGCAGAATTCCAAAGAGAGAAGGATGAAGTGTTTCTATTAGTCTTATGACCTCTTGGGGGTTCAGAGGAAGAACGTTCTTCTTTACTCTGTGGCAAATCATCTTTGATGCAATCTCCCCTTTCAAGGAGATCAGTGGACTAATCAGGGGTTGCTGGGGTGCCCACATCCTTTGGCAAGAGACCCACAGGCATGCCTAGATTTCTAATACTAATACACAACGCAGTAAAGTTATATATTATTCCTTGAGAGTAGGAACTACCTCTGATTTACTGCAATATCCCCTCAGCTCCTGCCTAGCACACAGTTTTACAGATAGGTGCTCAGGGAACGCTTAAGTAAACTGAATATTAAATGCTTAAATAAACTCTTGCATATTCCAGTCTGGTTAACTTCATACTATCCGATTTCTCAGCTAACAACTACAATTTGAATCCTTAACTTTTCTCTAGGAGAATTTTCTATGGATTTCATTTTACCTTTATGGTAAACATTTTATCAGTACTCAATCATAAAGATCATTATTTTTAGTCATCTAAAAATAAAACAAAAAAGGCTTTAAAAACCCTAAATTTAAAAAAAAATAACAAATAAGATTTAGATAAACTTTTACTAACTGAAAATTAAACTTCAAAAATACAAATTTGAATACTGAAACACAAAATACTGATTGTTTTTCTTTTTTTTGGAAACTTTAGGCTACATTCACACCCAGCACATCTTATACCCATGTTTAAGCAGATGCACTCATGTTTTGGTATATATTTACATGTGTATATGCTGTTATCCCTCCCCTCAATGAATCTGGCAGGCTCCTTAAATACAGGAACTATTTAAGATTTTCCCTTGTACCACTGGCACCTAGCACCATGCCTGGACAATGATAAATACACAGTGATTGACCATTTAAAGTATTTTAAAATGTATTTCAGGGAGGAAAAAAACCACTGCTACAAGAATAATTACACTCTTTATTTCAATTTCTTTGTAATTACAAATTGACCCCAAGATCCCCGAACTAAAAACTACCTCATGGATTCTTATATTTAATTTATGTTGGTTTTCTGAACATACCAGTTTGACCTACATTACTCTAAAGCATCCACACTTTACAGTAGCTGTAGACTGTTATTACTTCCTGTTCCACAGATGCATTTGTGTACATAAAAGTCACTTAATCAATATTTGCAGAATAAATGACTGGAAACACTTAATAAAGATTCAGCTACATTCTGGGTAAAATAAACATTTGGTGGCCTGGAATTTAACCATCTTATACAATATAGTTTCTATGGGAAAATGCATTTTCAACTGCAAACTGACTGAAAATTGAACTTCTGAACATTATCCATTAAAAAGGTGAGGGCTGTAGGTATTACCAGTTTTATGAAAATTTTCTACTCTCCTTTTTATTCAGGATTTTTTAGATCTCCATCTAAAAACAACTCAAGCAGGAACTGGGGTAAAAAAAAAACAGGAAGATTTGTATGAACTGATGCCTAGTAAAATGAAAGGAACCAGAACAGTAGATACAAACATAAAAAAATGAAAAAATCATTAAAAGGAAACATACTCTCTGAGTAACTGAAAAAAACCAGTGATGGTCCAGAGAACAGATAATGAAAAATGTCTCCCTCAGCCAGAGAAGCATGAGACTAAAAGAGCATTGTCAGATGCAGTCATTATATTTCCTGTCTTATTTGAGTTTTTTTTATGTATTAAAGGGCAGGCTCAATCTGAAGAGGCTGGGAAGAGAAAGTTATTTTTCCCCAAAGGTGACTGCATATATAATTATATATAAATTATATTAAATATAAATTACATTAACTAATTAATTATAAATTGTAGTATAATATAATATAAAGAGACCAAAGGCATCAATATTAACATATTTAAGTTATTCTGAACTTGCTAGCGCTGCACCACAATGGACAAGTAAAGCAAAAGTTTATACTTACTTGGTCGATCTTGTATTCTTTCTATTAACGTAACGTTGATCAGTTCAATAAACACAGATTCTGACCTTTCTGGTTCATCATCATCCAAAATTGGAATAATAACTGTTGTCTCACTCACATTAGCTCTAAAAGTAGCAAACCCAGAAACAGGTATATAATCTTTTCCTTGAGTTGCTCTGGCTAAATTAGGTGGGAAAAAAGGTGGTTTTTCCCTATCATCCATTGTTGCATATGTAACCATGACTGTTCCTATAAGACCTTTTAATCGTATTATTGTGAGAGTAACATTCTGGCTTGCTTCTTCTACTCTGATTGGTCTGTTTTCCTCAGAAAAGATGAATATTCCATATGGGTCATCATTGGCCAAAACCGTTAATGTAGCATTTGTATGGACTCCCAGGCAGCCATTGGAAACATTTATGATTAAAATGGAAAATGTTTTATCCAACTCAGGAATTTCATCAGGCAGTATTTCCACAGTTATATTGGCGCTTATCTGACCTATCTCAAAAGTGATATTGCCAGAAGTGAAGGCAAGGTCTCCAGATATATCAGAGGGAATGTTCCAATGCAAAGTTACTTGAGACAAAGTCCCATGTCTTCTCACAACCTAAAGAATAAAAAAAAAACCTCATATCAAAATATATATCATAATATGAGTTGCAAAATATAAGTTTTAGAATGATGAAAGATTCTTCTAGTATCAATGTAATGGCAATAGAATAGTAAACTTGAGCTTTCAAATCAAGTGTTCTAGTGTTTAAGTTAAAGTCTGTTATTTTCTTCAATTCTAATATGCATTAGAAATAAACTAAATATGGTTAACAAATTATATTTATGATTATCCATGGTATCTTTCTTGTTTTATTAATAGATATTATTTTTTCTTAACTTAACAAATATACAAAAAGGCATTTCCAAGTGCAAAATAAAGAGGATTATATGCGAAACTGTGAATCTCTATATTTACATAAAGCTTACTTTTAAAAAAATATATAATAGAGTCAACATGTTACTTTCAAAGTTATCCTGTTTTTCCTTCTAAACATCTTTCTGTTCTATTTTGTGCATTATTTTTAAGAAAACTGCTTGAATGACACTCTGAGGCAATCATACTTCTAATATTTATCATAGTATATAGTTGTACTTCATTTTGAACAACATAGTCCTGAAAAGTCAGCTTTAAAAAAATCTGTAAATTAAATCATACATCACCTGCTTTCAATTATAAAATTATAGATTTCCAAAGAAACTTTGAGGAAAAACAAACTTCATTCTTAAGAGCAAAATATTTTATAAGTCCCACTAAATGGAACCAAATTGTATTCCTCAAACAGATAAATGTTACTACTCAACAGAATACCCAAATACAAGTATTTTACTGAAGCTTTAACTATGATACTAAGAACAACATTCTCTTTGATAAGCTATAAGGAGATACACAAAATAATAACCCACTTATACAGCACTGTAAGGTTTATAGAACACTTTTCAGTAAGTGTTATATTGCCCATTTTACAGGTGAGGAACCTATTATGCAGAGATGTTAGGCTACTTGCATGGAATAACACATGTTATGTAAATGTCACAGCCATATTCAAGTCTTCTAATTCTATGATATCATGCCGGCTTCTAGGTCTCTTTGGGTATCCGGTACCTGGTCCTTAAAATTTAGTCTGTGATTTTATCTGTCCTTTCTACTGCCATGAACTACACTGGGCTATTTATTATGAGTGATCTCACCTAATCATGTCTATAGATAAAACAGTTAAGAACATGTAGCAATGATTTCAGCTCCTCCTGTGTCATATCTTAACAGTATGGCTTCATCAGACTGTCTAAAGCCGTAAGCATTTGCAGAATAGCAAGACTGCTTTGTATTCATTGCAAACACAAAAACAAACACCAAAGTCCAACAGAGATGATTTTTAAAACATTAATTTGGATCTACAGTGCTATTGTTTTCCAATATCAACATTAATGAGAACAAATATGAGAACCAAATATTGTCTAAAACATTACAAAATGAAATTAAATTTACTTGCCTTTAATGTAACTAAGCTCTGTCCGTCTTCAGGTTCAGTTCCACTGACATGAAGTGACTCTGGGCTGAACTCAAATACACCATGAGCATCATCTGAAGCCTCAATGGTTACTATAATTTGGGAGGCTACGCCTAAACTGGCTACATGTACCAGTTAAAAAAAATATAATGCTAATTAGTATTTTAATAATAATAGCAATATTTTGTTTTTATAACATATTTTAAGCATGTTCCTTATATTACCTTGTTTGATCTTCACACAATAGCCCTTTCGGGTTGGGCAGTTCAAATATCCCCATTTTATACACAAGGAAATAGACTCAGAAAGATTAAGTGATTTGCCTAAGCTCTCATAGCTAGTAAGAGATGAACAAACAATTTTTAAAGCTTCACTTTATTCAAGCCTCTAGTTCTTATTTGCTTGTAAAGAAATGCAAATGTGTCATTTTATAACCTTTGCAGCAACCATTTTGCAAAAAGGAAGATACGAAGTACGTGAAAACATAAAAATAAATATATAAAATTTGGGGGAGGTTTTGTTCCATGAAAGAGAAAATTCCTCAGCAGAGAAAACGTAGGAAAGGTCAGACACAATGACTATACTGAGGACATATGTCAAATGAACTTAAATTCTAAAACAAGATCATTCTCTAATTTTTTTTCAATACATATGAAACACTTTCAATCATCTTCACAATAATTCTATCCTACCACACCAATATTATTATATTATAATACTATTCTTCTTTCACATTTCTAAATATTTCATGTCAAAATACCTACTTCCCAAAAAAATATGCTCGAGTTTTGAGTGGTGTTCAAGTAGTTAGCCAGATAAGTAGCATACATGAAAAGGTGACATAGTAAAGATATAGTGTAAAAGGACTGCAGAAGTTGGGAATGCTAAGGAAAAACATGATATGTGTGTGTGTGTGTGTGTGTGTGTGTGTGTGTGTGTGTACACACACTCCATTGTATGAGTTGTACTGGGTCAGCAAAGATGTTGTATGAAAACCCTACATTTGGAAAAACAGGTGTCTAAGGAATAGAAAGCTTTCTCTTTAAAAGAAGAAGCAGAATAAGGATTTGTCTCACATATGATGGAAATATTTTAAATAGAAATAAGTCAATCAGTAAGCATTTATCAATGATTATCAAATGCCAGGCACACCAGTTCCAGGTGTCAGAAAGAAAAAAGTACAATTTTAAAATACTTTCAATTTTTTTTTAATTAATAACTTTTTTCTTTTTTGAGGGCAATTGGGGTTAAGTGACTTGACCAAAGTCACATGGCTAGTAAGTGTGTCAAGTGTCTGAGGCCGGATGTGAGTCAGATCCTCCTGACTCCAGGGCCAGTGCTCTATTCACTGCACCATCTAGCCACCCCAATAGTTTAAATTTTTTAATTTATTTCTTAAAAGCAATGGTCAACTTAGTAATATATTCTCTTTACTGGGTTCCTTTTAATTTATTTCTTTTAATATTGACTATTAATGAAAAAAACAATGTTTCTCTATGTTGAGAAATTGTAAGAGTCCTTAAATTATAAAACATGTTCTCATTTTTATTCAGCTTTTCAGGGCATTAAGACCATACAAAATTATGCAGATTTCAAAATTATTTTATGAATGAAACTTCATTTTAAAAGCCATATTTCTCATTCTGAGTCTTTTTTTTTTGCTTTTTTGGAGGGCAATTGGGGTTAAGTGACTCGCCCAAGGTCACACAGCTAGTTTTTGTGTTAAGTGTCTGAAGCTGGATTTGAACTCGGGTCCTTCTGACTCCAGGGTTGGTGCTCTATTTACTGCACCGCCTAGCCGCCCCTGTTCTGAGTCATTTATAAACAAATGTAAAACTGAAATCTGAAAATATGAAGGAAAGAATTGAGGATAATGTTAATCATTTGTCAGGAGACAATTAAAGTAAGACAGCAGATTTCAGAACCATAGTATCTGGAAGCAGAATTTTGTGTAGAAAATTATAGTAATAAAGGGGAGAGGATAGACTAAGATGCTTACCACGCTTGTGGATAGTTGGAAGGAAGAACTCCTCGTCCCCATCACCACTACCACTCCCATCAATCCTAAAGAGTTCAGCAACTTCAAGAAGAGAGGCACAGAATTGTGCAATTCACAAATACATATTTATAGAACAGAGAAGAAATGGAAAGCATTTACTATATGTTCAGTCAAGAGGAGAAGATAGCATTATTCATGAAAAGCCCCCAAAAGAATGGCTTCATTACAAAAGAAAAACAGAATATCTCATTGACAATCCAATAACAGAAGACTGGGAGGGGTGTGGGGCAGTTGCAGCACAAATTTGGCACCAAGTATGGGTGCCATGACCAATTCTATGAACTTTCCTAATTTAAAAAAATAATTTTATTTGTAACAGGATACAGAAATCCTATTCTGATGCAAATTTAGTTCTTTTCAGAGAATGCTATATTAGAATTCCCCAGTCACGGGTAAGTAAACACACTAATACAATTCCTTACAGGCACAGATCTCATATTTTATACATCACAGACCTGGTCCCAGATAGACCAGCAAAAAGCAGAATACCAGCTAGAACTGGAATATCCACAGCAGAAGGACTGGGGTTACACAGTTATCCCTTCCACATTGCGATTTTCTGCATCATGGTTTCAATATATCATGGGTCAGCCTAAGAAATTAAATAGGAATCTTGGGGGAGTTTTTGGAAGCTACAGACAACCCACAAAGGCCAGCAGATGACACAGAAAAAAAAATTAGAAACTTAGAAATGCATAAAATATAAGCATAGTATTGTATATCAACCCAAATTTTACAATAAGGTACTGTAAACACCCCATAAAAAAAGAAAACATTCAGGTTTCTCTTGTACAAAAGGAGGGTCAAAAAATTTTACACAGATTTTCCAGATTGCTGAGGCACCACACCCATTACCCTATGATGTGGAAGGGATTAACTGTATTTTCTAAAATCAACTCAGTTTACACTCCTGACATTATCCTGTAAAGTGCAGGCAAAGTACCAGAATCTCCAAAATCTCCCAACTATTCTCAGTATCACTCATGCTAAGTGACGTGGTCCCCCCACCCCCAAGGCCTCTTCTTCCAGTGGTGAGTTCCTCCTAAGAATCCCAAATTGAAGACACATCTATTCTAGCCCTGCTCTCTTCTAACTTGGCTCAGTTCCTGATTCTCTGGACTCTTCCACTTTGTTCCTGTCTAGGAACTCCCCCTCCTGGCTTTTCATCTCCCTTTTATATGTTATCTCCCCCTCCCCCCGATCAGAATGTAAACTCTAACTCTAATTCTGAGACTTTTTTTCCTTCTATTTGTATTGTAAGCACTTAGCACAGTGCCTGACACACACAAAGCACTTAATAAATGCTTTATGTAATCCAATTCAATCCAAGGACAGGCAAGGCATGATGGTGATAGGGGAGAATATTAGGCGTGAGCAGGAATAGTTCAGTGCACAAAAATCTCTGGTAAACACTAAAAATTTTACAGGGACACATAGATTAAAAGATGGAAGAGACCTCAGAAGCCATAAAGTGCAATTATCTCACGTTATAACTGAGGAATTGAAAGCTTAGAAGGTTAAGTGACTTTCTCAAGATCATGCAGGTAAGTGTCAGAAGCAGGATTTGAACCCCCAGGTCTCTGATTTCAAAGTAAGAGTTTGTTTCTCTCTACCACAAAGAGGCTATAAAATCTATGGTATCCTTCTCCTTCCTTCTGATAGTGCATTAGACACCAGAAGTAAAGCAGATTTCACATCCTGGAGCTTGTTCTCTCAGGATCCAAAAAGGGAAAAAGGCTTGGCAGATAACAGTCCATGTGGCTTTTTATTCTCAATTTTATCTAAAGCCAAGACAGCAAGTAGTGAGCCCTAAGACACTTCAGTCATCAAATACACTGGAATCTGATTATGAAATGCCCTGCAAGGCGACAGAATACAGCTTTACAGACTGATCCATAAGAAACCCTAAGTTGCTTAACAACCAAATAGACCTCTCTGTAAGGTAACCTTACCTACTAAGGGGCCCTACTTAATGTCATATTACTGTATGTGTATGTATGTATATGTAGCTATATATGTATGTGTACATGTATGTTTGTACCTATGTGTATATATACATGTATGCATATACATATGTATACCAGCATATGTGTATACAATGTTAATTACATAATTTTCTTCAAATTCAATCATAATTACATAACCAAAGATAAAAATGTTTTGTTATTGTTGACCCATTCACCCTTACACAAAGCCCTAAGCCTCTTCTTACATTCAAGTTTTCATACTGAAAAGGAAGCAAGTAATGCATGTTTGCCTAAATGCTCACAGATAGTAAACAGAGTACTCTTGCTACATGTTATCATGTTTTGAATTCTTTAAAAAAAAAGTAGATAAATCAAAGTTGCTGTCAGTATCATTATGATAATTAGACAATGTTCTTTTTTCTGGTTTTGTCATGTAAGTGTTTAAGTGCTTTGAGTAATTAATAGGAGATAATTTAACAAATACCATTGCAAGTACTGGCCTGGCAATCATCTGTATGTCTCACTATCTTAGGACCAGCTCAAGTATAGAAATATTCATCATGAGGTGAGGCTTTTTTTTTGTCCAACCACAATAAATTCATGTAGACTATCCACAAAGGCAGAGAGCGGCTACAATTTAATTCATATTATATAAATATGAATTTATATAAAGAATATATCCACAATGACAAAATTATGAATTCCTGAATTAAGCATAGTATAGCCACTACCTTTAAATGTCTTTTTTTTAATGAAAAGTTTACCAGAAAAATAACCAAATGAAATCAGTGAAAAAGAACCCCTCGAACAAAGGCAAAGTAGATCTTTTACATATTGCTTGTTAGAGTCATGATTAGCAATTTTGTGGTCTGAGTAAGTGACACTAAAAGTTCCCTAAAGGAAAATTTAAGGTGTGAAGAATAAACTATATAGCAGTTTCCTATATTAACTATTCTTGCTAACTAAGTGCTATACTCAATCGTTTCCAGGCTGCTGAAGCAATTTCTTGTAGTATCCTCTAAATATTTATTCCTTGAGGCCAAGTCCCATTTGTCCTTCCCTAGTTATGGCTCTCTTGCCCTGCAGACTGGTCTCCTGTCATTTATTTACTGTATACAGACCCCTCAGAATGGCTGCTGCCATTTTCCTTGCTCTTATTTGTTGCTTTGTCCTCCTTCCCTTCCAGTAGGACATCAGGAAATTCTCCTTAACGAAAGAAATGCATATTTCCCCCCACTTTCCTGCCTTTTATGAGCACAAATACTTGAACATGTTTTTATCTTCTCAATATGCTGCTTTTACTTAAAATGAGGTCAATTATAACATTAATCTTATTTTTTGTTTAGGTGATTTTTCAACCACAGGCCTAATTCTCAACAAAATCATAATTTCCCCACTTGCACATATATATACATATGTGTATATATATGTGTGTGTGTGTGTGTGTGTGTGTGTATAGAGAGAGAGAGAATCTTGTATACGTATACATCTAGAGGTGCAAACAAAAGTTGCTACCCAATAGCATCTCTCAAGTATCTATATGGACATGGGCTATGCTATTCTACAAATCAGGCAAGGAGTTATTGTGAAAATCACAATAAAATTCAGAAGTTCTAATGTAATCAAGAAACTACTTGTGATTTGGGCATCTACTTGTACATATTTCTAGTCCTGTTCCCTACCAGGATGAATGATGTGGTGACCAGGAGAACAAAGTATTGCCCTGTAGGCATAGGTTTGAAGCTAATACTGTGAATTACGTCCAGACTCTGCTGTCTCTTAGTACAATTAAACTTTCCCATTCTCAAAAGACATTTCCCTCAGGTCAGCAGTGACATAAAGAAGATCTTGCATAATAACTAATGGACTCCAAGTATAATATACTAGATAAAGATTTTTCAACCCAAAGCATTCTATTTTCTCAATACAAATATAATAAGTCTGGCATCATAAACTTTGACTGGTTCATTCGTTAATATACAACCATGGCTTGTTTAAAAGTAGTTTTTAATTCTAAACTTAGAATCTAGATGGAAAGATGGATAGTTTTAGGTAGCAAGATAAACTATAAAACAGACATTTTAATCCAAATTTCTTAAATAATTCTTCAGTCAATTGGGGATCTAAACTCCTTTCAAAGACAAATGAATTCACCAAAGACTTGAAGAAATATGTTTGTGTGTGTGTATACGTATGTATATATATATATATATATATATATATATATATATAAAACTGTGTTTAATTTAAAATAATTAACCACTTTAAAAAGATTTATATATTGCCTTTATAGCCTGAAGATGAACCTTTAAAAAACTTTTGATGTATAATCCTTACCTCCTCCCTCTGAGTTTAACAACTCAACTTTAAAAGATTTCTCCAATTCAGGAATAGAATTATCCGTGATGTTAACAGTAATATATTTGAATCTTTCCCCTGGCTGAAATTCTAAGGTGCCTGAGGTATCCTGAAATAAAAATGTAAAAACAAAAAACATACATTTACCCTTTGGCTTATATTCATTCCTTTCATGATTTTGAACCAATGAGAAGTTTTGCTATTCCTAAAATTACTACTGATGCTGCAACATATGTACTTAAAGTGTGAGAAGTATAATGGAAGGAGTATAAAATAAGAATGACTAGAGCTCAGCACAAATTTTCAATAAATGTCCTCTGGTCAAGTCAGAGCGGAAGGGTTTTCATTTTCTATGTTCTCTTATTTACAAGAGAATTTTTCAAAGTCACAAAGGAATACACAACAGGAGACTTCCATAAGCCACTAAATAAAGATATGGGCTGCAAGACATTCTCTTCACCAAAGACATTTGGAAATAACGCATTTAGAAACACATCTACTCGGCATTTGGTTATACTATTAATGGCATTTTTATTATGTGAAAGCAATCTACTTTGTCATCCCATGCCTCTATCTCCCATGGATATTTATTTATAGAAGTAGTTATTATCCTTCAGTGTATTATACTCATTATGAACAAAATAGGAAAATATGCTAAATGCCCGTTCTGAAGTCTTAAGGATGCAGTTAGAACTTGACCCTTTCTTAATTGGCTACTTGACTCAGCTCACTCCACCCTGCATCTGCTGCTCTGCCTGGTTTCATTACACTAGATGTAGGCCGCATGTGGTCCTCTAGGTCCTCAAGTTCGGCCCTTTGACTGATTCAGTCAAAGTTCGCCACCCCTGGGACAAGAGTGAGGAAGCACCAACCTCCTCCCAATGCCTTCCTTTACTGAGGGCAGAAGCTGGACTCTCAACTCACACCATTTTGCATCTGCTACTCTGCCTGGTTTCAACTACATGAAACAAGATAAACCTCTGATATCCCATTTCCCTCACCCTTCTGCCTCCTGTTGTGTGTAGTCTCCCCCATTAGACTATAAGCTCTAAGGGCAGGGACATCCTTAGGCTGCATGTTGACTTAGAAAACCACAAACTAACGAAGTTTAGAATGTTAAATGAAAAGGTTAAAATAAATGACCAACAAAACAAAACAAGCAAGGCTACTGATAAGTTTTTAAAAAGAAAAATGCTAAAAGTTATAAGCCATTAATGTTATTTAACACTAATTACAAGATTTCTGCAGAAGTCTTCCTGTAAATTCTAAAAGAATAGCATAGGACATGATATCCAATCAATCAATGAACAAGCATTTACTAAGTACATTTTATATTCCAGGTACTATCCTAAACAAGATACTCTCCTACGAAAGGAAGAAATACAAAACAGTCCCTGCCCTCAAGAAGTTTAATGGGGGAAACAACAATGTTTAAATAAATCCAGAAGGACAAGAAACATACTGAATAGAAAGAAGACAGGAGACGACTTAAATGGATAAGGGGCTGATAAAGGCTTCCAAAGAAGGTGGTATTTGAACTGAGCCTTGAATGAAGCCAAGGACACAAAGAGGAAGAGAATGAGGAGGGAGAGAAGGAAATATAAGAATATTAAATAGGTCACATTAATGGATAAGATGATGAGAAATCTGGGCATTTACTTTGGAGGTAAGAAAATTTTAAAATATTTCAAAATTAAAATAAAGTTATAAAGAAAGTAAATATATAAAAGAATTGGGGATTACTAAGAAACAAGGTTAAGACTGATCAAGCAGTTTCTATTGCCAGTTTTCTTGTACTTTAATTAGTTCTACACAGATGCCATCAGCAAGGTGTGTGTAGTTAGCTGATGGGAGCCTTTGACATGACCTTTTGAAATAGAATGCATAGAATAAAGAAGCAGTTCTGTCAGTGGAGCAAAGAGGCCTAGGCGAGATCAGTGTATAACAGTTTTATGTTAATATTATTCTATTTCCTTTTTAGTAAAGGCCAAGACGATGACAACTGAGAGACGGCTTCAAATTTCTCTTCCCCAAATTGAATAAATGGTGTCAAGGAAGTGTTCTGTTGAAGAAAAAAAATTTAAGAGGACTCGGTGATTGGTCTTTGTGTTAATCAGGGTTCTGAAGTCTTTCAAAGTTGTTTGTATTTACAATGTTGTCGTTGTAGTGTAATTACTCTCCTGGTTCCACTCACTTGACTCTGCATCAGTTCATTTGAGTGTTCCTAGCTACCAATGATGAAGTAGTAAGTAATATTTAGTTAGATTTAATTATTTTTATTATTATTTAATATTATTTTAATAGTAACATTATATTAAGTGATATTTTGTACACTGGTGCACAGAAATATTTTAATCTACACTCCCCCAAAAATTAAAATAAAAACAAGCACAAGGCTGAGGGTGCTTTGCGTTCTATTTTATATCCCCATCAACTTACCTGATAATCATCAGGACTAAATGCTGTCAATGAAACTGTTTTGTATTCCACCATCACCCTTCCCAGAAGACCCTGTGCACGAACTACCAACAATTTAACTTCTCCATCTTCCTCCTTCACGGTCACATGTGGGATACTAGTCATAGGCAGAGTCATCTTATCATCAGGCTGAGGAGGCCTTTCCACAGAGAACTGAAGTAAGCCTAACAAATACAAAAACACCATCACTTACATCCTCATAAATGTCACATTAGACAGATTTCATTACTCACTTGAAATGAACACCTGTGTTTTCAACCATTACCTAAATGAAAGTATTTGGAGTGGGTAAAGCACTGGATCAGGAGTCAGGAAGCCCTCAGTTCAGATCTTCAGACATTTACTAGTTCTATGACTCAGAGCAAGTCCCTTACCTGCTTCTAGCCTCAGTCTCCCTATCTATAAAATGAGGATAATAACGCAGTACTTTATAGCATTGTTATGGGGATAAAATGAGATAATATTTGTAAAGTACTTTAAAAAAATTAAAGCACTATATAAATGTTCGTTACCACCACCACTGCTACTATCTTTACACTACAACAGCAATCACTACTACTATTCCTACTAAACTATGGGGGCAGTTAATTCACACAGTGAATAGAGTGCCAGTTTAAAGTGAGGAAGATCTGAGTTCAACTCTGGCCTCAGACACTTACTAGCTGTGTGACTCTGGGCAAGTTACTCAACACCATTTGCTTCAGTTCCTCATCTGTAAAATGAGCTAGAGAAGGAAATGGCAGACCACTCCAGTATCTTTGCCAAGAAAACTCCAAATGGGGTCACAAAGAGTTGGACACAACTGAAAAAATGACTGAACAACAACACAACTACTATGACTACTACTACTGCTATCACTACCACAACCACCACCACTACTACCACAACCACTACTTCTTTTTAGTCATTTTTAAATCATATCACATTCTTCATGACCTTATTTGGGGTTTTCTTGGCATAGATTTAGGTTTGCCATTTCCTTTCTCAGTTCATTTTACAGATGAGGAAACTGAGGCAAATAGGATTAAGTGACTTTCCCAGGATCACACAGATAGTAAGTGTCTGAGGCCAGATCTAAACTCAGGAAAATGAGTCTTCCTAACTCCAGGACCAACACTCAACCCACTGTGTCACCCAACTGCCCCACTACTACTACTACTACTACCACAACAACTACTACTACCACTACTACTCCAACTACCACTAAAGGGCTATGTCATACAAGAAGGACTAGACTTGTTTTACTTAGCCCCAGAAGGCAGAACCTGGAACAAGGAGTAAAAGTTTCAAAGAAGAAAATTTAGCCTTAAATTGAAATAAAATTCCTGATAAATAGAGCTATCTACCAATGGAATGGGCTGCCTCAGGAAGTAGGGGAATCCCTTTTACTTGATGTCTTTAAGCAAAGGCTGAACATACACAGTCAAGTATGTTGTAGGTAGGGGTGTGCTGGAGCCAGCTCAAAGGGGCTTAGACAAACAACTGTTAAATTTTCAATGTGGGCATTTATACCTTGGAAATAAACAAATGCCACAAATGGGGGCTAGATTTATTGTTTTAATTGTCCAGACAATATGCTGCAGATGTTAATAATGTAATTTACACTTTAAAATGTGTCATACTTCCATTTTCTTTTGGACAGCCTTGGCCAAGCTGGTCCTCAAACAACACATATACAGTGTAAACCTTTCCACTTTCATAAAACTACTTGGAGCTTACTCCTAGTATAGTCTTCAATGACCCAGGGTCACTTCTCCATCATGATGACATTCTGGTGGAGGATATTAGTGGAGTTTCATTTTAAATAACATATGCAAATAATATGCAATATTAATAATAGGATGAGATCTCTTCCATATGTGTTCTTTCCCCCTTAGAATGTGAGCTCCTGGAGAGCATAAAATGACTAACTTTTCTATTTTTATCTCCAGAACTTAGTATAGTGCTTTGTACAAAGTGCTTCATTCATTCATTCTGTGATCTTTTCCCCAAATAGAAAAATTCAATTAATTAAAATTTGAATCTGTTTAAAAACAAGAAATGTTTGAACTTCAGTCAAAATGACATTTGCTTAATTTTACAACCACAATCACCACCTGACCATCTAAGATCAAATTACTTGAATCAAAAAAATTCAGATAATCAAAAAGTATTTGGAATTTGTTTTTGGCTCTTGTTATATAAGTTTTAAACTTTGTTTAAAGGTTTCACTATAAAGATTTGGAAAATGGAAGAATGTCCACTTTTGTTATTTGGCTCCCAAGTACAGAATCACCTAATGTTAGAGCTGGAACCTTAGAAATCATCTAGTACGAGGACTTTATTTGACATGTGAATAAACCGAGGCTTAGAAAGTTCAAGTGACTTACTGGTTGGTCAAAGAACTGAACTGAAAGCTCTTCACTCCCAATCCAATGCCCATTTCACTACACTAGGACATTCCTCTACCCTATTGCCACCCCACCCCCTGACTCCAATCTCTTTTCTTGCTTTGTTGTCCATGACCAGGGTAACACTCCCAGATGGATGACACAGGAAATTTCTCTAGCTGCTGAAAGGCTAATAATAAGAGATTCCTTAGGTCTCTAAAAAACCTTCACTTCTATTTACTGCTGGATTGTAGGCTACACACAAAGGAAGGGACACTAAACAGGAGCAGAAAGAAAAGTAATTTCTATAGATAATCTAAATTTTTAAAAATCCAGTTTTTAAAAGCTAAAATACAATTAATTATAATTTTGCATTAAAGTACTATTTATTCCTATGTGTTTATATGAATATCATTTGTTTATCTAATTCAGGAACATAACTTTATAGTTGTTCATGTAAAAGGTGGCATTCAAATTAGAAGTTTAAATGCTGAGTGTTCAAATCAGAACTTTTCCTTCTGTCACTTATTAAAGCTTCATTTTCCTTATTTGACAAATCTGAAGCCCAAACATAAGACAAAGGGTGATTTCTAACAAAGGTACTACCATATGGATGGTCACTGGCTTTGATGGTAATATCGGTCGTTTCCTTTTCAACATCTATGCTTGCTCCGCTAGTTGGAGTTGAACCTATTTTCCCATCTCCAGGAATTGCAGAGACCAGTGTCACCCTGAAATATTCATTAAGCTCTGGGATATCATCATCAATAACATAGAGATTCAAGACCTAGAATTATAAAAAGTCAGAGATTAGGTGAGGAAACATGGATATTACTCCCCAAAGAAAAAGCAATATCCTTTAAGCCACACTTAAGTTTTTTAGTTACTAAGACTCATTTCTACTCCAAAATGTTTGTATTCAGTGTTTAAATATATGCGCAACCTTAGTCTCCTAATTAAATACCTCAATTAATTATATTGGGCAAAGTATAATCTGTCCAAAAATGTTAGGTTGTTCAGAAAGTGTTACCAAACTGGGTGTCACTAGGGAGCAAAGCAGAGAGAAACTGGGATTTGCATTCAGGAAGACCTGAATGTAAATGTTCCCCAAGACACTTAATAGCCATGTGACTGACTCCTAAGCAAGTCACTTAACTCATATCTGCCTTAGTTTTCTCAATTGTAAAACAGGGATAGCACCTCCCTCACAGGATTGTTGTATCAATTGAGTAAATTGAGTAAAATTGATAAATTGAGTAAAATACATCAATTTGTAAAGTACTATGTAAATTCTGTTATTCTATGTAAATTCTATTATAAGTAGTATCATAATCATTTCTAGTATTATTATTACAGGGTACAAATATAGGAACTCTTAAATAGTTTTCTTCTAGGCAAACCTGTAAAGAAGGAGAGCAGGTCCAAAGGGGGAAGGGACATGAGCATGTAGGCACTAAGGCAAGACTGAAGTTTTATGTTTCTGAGGGAATGTAAGAGAGCTTGCAATAGATCACATATAGCAGGTATGTAACATGCTAGCAGAACTGGATTGAAGCCAGATGGAGAAAACTCCTCTTAAAGCTACAAACTATTTTGAAAATTTGCTCTTAATTCTAAATACATATTTCATAAATGTTTAAATCCTCTGAAATTGCCTTTTATAAGAATTAATTATGTAGTTATATATGATAATAAAAAATTGTATTATTTAAAGTATGGGTGAGCCCTGTCAGCTTCTCTAGGTAGTTTTCTTAAAGTTTTAATTCATGTAAATCTCAACGTATTCATATTTATGAACCTGGTGAGTGCTTCATATGATTTTAGAGTTAGAAAGGACCCATAGGTGACTAATGTGAAAATCTGTTATGCTGGACTACTTAGGTATGTTTTGAGATATTTTTTTAATGTGTTTAGTTAGGGATGAAAGAAGGTAGTGAGAGGGATATTCATTTTAAAGGAGGGTAATTAATACATTTGTTATTGAAAATAATAATGAACCCTATGTTATTTTATGAAATAAAGTATCATTTAATTTGAGTTTGGGATTTACTTCTTCCAATGTTCCATCTGTTAATTCTGAACTCTAACTCTCAAGTTTGGTTTTCTTATCTGCAAAATGGGCATCATAATGCACGTTATACTTACCTTATAGAAATATTGTGAGGATGAAATAACATAACAAGTTTTGAAAACTTCAATTTGCAATAATGTAGTAAAGATCAGTTATTTTATTATTACATTGGCTAATTTTCCCTAGAACAACTTCCTTATATTTCCTTGTAATTTACTCATTGCTCAATATGTGTCACTTTGCATCCTGATTCATATTACCAAACTTGTACCTTCACCAGTGTGAAAATTCTATGAACTATTTCAACTGCTATCTTATTCTCTTTATTTTAAATATACTTTTTTTGGCTCCTAATCTTTTGAGAAAGGTGATTAGGAAATAGTTGGAGCTTACATGTAATTCCAGGTATTAGCTTTGTCCACAGTGTTTGGCATAGTTTCTTAGAAAGAATAGGTACTCAATCAATATCTTTTGCTCATGATAAGATATTATTGTTTATTTAAGATTATTATAACATAAAAGTGACTGGGGCAGCTAGGTGGTCCAGTGAATAGAGCACCGGCCCTATAGTCAGGAGGACCTGAGTTCAAATCCAGCCTCAGACACTTGATACACTTACTAGCCATGTGAGTTTGGGCAAGTCACTTAACCCCAATTGCCCTGCAAAAAAAAAAAAAAAAGTGACCACTTTAGAATCAGGTAATACTGCTAGTGAGGGTGGGGATTAGTGGCTACCATGTAGCAAAAAAAGAGTAACTTTTTTTTTTTTTTTTAGCACTAGGGGTTAAGTAACTTGCTCAAGGTTACATGGCCAGTTATTTCTGGGTGTGGTGCTAAGTATCTGAGTCCGGATTTGATCCCCAGGTCATCCCAACACTGGAGCCAGTGCTCTTACTCTCTGAGCCACCTGGCCGCCCCTAAGAGTAACTGTTTTCAATGGGGCTGAGGCCATTAATATATTATATTAAATAATATATTAAAAATATATTAAATATATTATAATAATTATTAAATTTTATATATTATATTAATATAATATATTAAATTATCAAATATATCAAATAATATATTAAAAAAACAAATAAGAAAACTATTTAAATACATGAGACACAACTTCTGGAAGTGTATTTTTACCAAATGAAACTATATGTTTTGACCCATTCTGGAAAGAAAAAAAAAACTTCCTCCACAAACATCTTCTGATACCTCATCATGGGATGCTGGCAGAGCAAGTTCTGGTAACTTCTATGGTAACATTCTGTCACAATAATTTGCTAATTTTTAGCCTAGGGACAATATAATTATCCACCACTCCATAGAGTACCCTTGCCTGCTGCTTTAGTGAGTTTATTTTAAATGAAAAGTTAGAAATGTCATCATTATTGCTCCAAGCCCATAGTTAGGAAAATTCCTTATATTTAGGGAAAAATTTGGCTCTTTTCCTTAATTTCTATTTATCTTTTACTAACCTTACTATCCTTACATTTATCTCTTTGTGGCTAAATCAAAACACAGGGCACCAGAGACTTCTGTGTGAAGAAGTGTGATAGTAATGGCAATTAAAGATTCCCCTGTATTGGTTTGGTTTTCAAATTGATTGTATTAAAACCCAGAGTTTGTCAATCCCACCTGTGGGATGGGCTTGTTGATGTGAAAAGAAAGTCCTGAAGTGGGAGGAGCTGGTGATGTAGATTTGGAGAGACAAGAGAGAGGCGGAAGTTCTTTTTGGAAGCAGCACCTCGTGGAGAGAGACTAAGAGATTGCTGGTGGCCGCTTTGAATTGCCCTGGACTTTTGAGACCTGCCCCCTGAGCTGCCAAGGACTGAGGAGACATGGCTGCTTTGCTGGTACTTTGTCTGTCTGTTTTGATGTTATTTTGCCAGATTTGTCCACTGGTGAAAGACTGTCCTGTTGAAGAAGTCCTGGAACCTGGCATTTGGTTAAGAAGGCCTGAGACTGTCCTGCAGACAGAGAGTGAATACTGTCCACTGGTGAGGGACAGTACTGTTGTTGCAGGGGTCTGGAGACTGTCCGGCAGACAGAATGAATACTGTCCACTGGTGAAGGACAGTGCTGTTGTTGCAGGGGTCTGGGAGCCTTTCTGTTGGTTCAGAAGCCCTGAAGAAGGATTTTCTTGTTGTATGTTTACAGAAATCCTGGGAGAGGGCTTTGCTAATGTGTTCAGGGGTTCTAGGACTGTTCTACAGACAGAGGATAAATTCATGAAGGGACTGGCAATGTATCTTATGGCCTTGCTAAGCCTTGTCTCTCCAGGAACTAAGATTGCTGAGAACTTGCCTCATGTCCAGATGAAGAAAAGACCTCCATTTGGGTATTAAGTGCTGTGTTTAAACTTGATGTAACTCTGGGGTAGATTCAATTGTGATCCAGGGGTGGGGAACTTTTGACCTTTTTGTGTTCTATGGTTGAGCAAATGAATGTATTTTACTTATGTTTGGAAACTAATCTCCATTTGAGAAGAGGGGCTTTGTGGTGGACTTAATTAAGGTATAGCCTAGGGGTGGAGAAGTATTTGGAACAGAGACTTTGTAATTGATTGAATGATTGGAAAGTCCTGGGGTGGGGTAGGCCTTGGAGATGATTTAATCACACTTAGTAAATGCTGTATTTTGAATGATGTCATGTTTTTGATCTTCTCTGTTCTGGGTTTGTTACTGAATAAAATAGAGAGCACCTATGCTGGTATTTTGAACCTGGGAAGTTGCCTTTGCTTGATATTATATTACAAGAAGTAGCAGAGGATATTTAGGCATCCCAGGCACTGCAGGGTTTCTGTCTGAGTTCTGCATCACTGCCCTGGTTAGAGCCACTTTTTGGAGTCTGTGAGGTCCCCATCCTGAGGCTTTCCAACCATCCTAGGATGTTCTGAGTGGGGGTGGGGGAGCCTTCTACTTTCAGTGCCTCTGGACACATAAGTTTATAGGCCATATGTGCCTCTGCTGGGAGGCTGTGGGTTTATTTGCCTATGCCTACAAGGGCTTTGATGACGGCTTTCTACCCTACTGCACTATTGCCCATGGGCTTTCTGGCTGGATTTTCTGAGTGGTTCTGTGGTAGAAAGAAGTCATTCTTCAGAGATTTTGCTCTAAAGGGGGCTTTTATTGCATTAATTTACTTGGGAAGAATTTTTCTCCCAACTTAGTAGCTGCCATTGTTCACTGTTACCAAAGTAATATCACTATATAAATTCCCACCTTCTCTATGTCCCCAGTACTTCCCCTTTTAGCAAGGAAAAAAATCTAAAAAAGATGGAAATATATTAATAAAGTTAATTATATAATATTAATAAATACATTTATTAATAATTCTTCAAAAGATTAGTCCATTCAATAGGATGCTGTAAACAATGAAACTTACATTTAAGCAAAAAGGAAAGATGATAATGTTGAAAAGTCTGATGTGGAAGTATAAATAACAGTATCAGATGTTCAGAATATTTTCTATTCTCAACTCATGAAGATCAGAAGTCAAATTTTAAGAAAAGAGAAACAGCTGTGTATCCAAACATAAAATGTTTGAAAGGCATATGACATGTAGTTGTGCTGGTATTCAATATGTTTTAAAGTTTGCAAAGCATTTTATATAAGCTCCTTTGGTTTGAGTAAAAAGAACTGGGAAATAATAGGCCCAAATAAATTTCATAGCCTTACCCTTTTCTTTCATATGAACGTCCAAAAGGGACTATGTGTATTTCCTTATCCCTTCTGTCCCAACCTGAACATACACAGGAACATAAACAAAAACTCACATTGTTTTAAATCATATTCATAGTTAAAGTCTTTAAGTTCTGAAATAATAAGCCATGAAATTACATTAAAGAATATGTACTCCAGAAAATTACATTCCAAGTGACTTTCAAAGAAACAGTTAATTAACATTAATAAGAAAAGGTAGGGTTTACCTCTGATCTCTGCCAAGGGAGGAATGTGATAGTTCCACTAGCATTAGCAAAATCATCAACAATGTAATTAATGCCAGTGGAATCGATCTGTGAGATGGTGTAAAAAACATGCACATAATCCAGGGCACCCCTGGTTCTCTCAATAACACAAGAAATGGTGGACCCCTCTTCTGCTATCTGAAATTAAATGAAAATTATTTTTAGATAAACAATAATCTCAATCACTCAGGAAACTGTCATAAAATCTCCGTCTTCTTATCAAAATTCAGCAATTTTCTGCTACCTATTTAGAAAATGATACATAGGGGCGGCCAGGTGGCGCAGAGAGAAAGCCAGTCCCGGCTTCAGGAGACCTGGGATCAGTTCCAGCCTCAGATACTTGGCACCACACAAAAAATAACTGGCCATGTAACCTTGAGCAAGTTACTTAACCCCAATTGCTTTAAAAAAAAAAAAAAAGAAAATGATACATAGACACATATATTCTGTGACAGAAATGGTATACTTTGGATAGAATACTATTTTTTACAAATGCTTTACACTGATTCATGTGATAATTTATATAGATTCATCTATACCCACCAATTGTGAATTTTTTTTTGGAACCTGTGATTTCATCAGTGTAGGGAGCTCTTAATGAGGACTTTCCTCTACCAATATACACCACTATTTTCTTATGCAGTTTATGTCTTTTCTTGAGAAAAGAGAGTTATCTGGGGATATTATGTGCCTAAGGTCAAGTAGAAAGTATGTGTCAAAGATGGGGCTTTAACCTAGATCTTAATGATACCAAGAACAACAGGCTATTCAATAAGCTACAGCGTCTCTCTGACTTGGCAAACACTAGTATTATACAATATTAACTGACGTTTATAGAATGCTCACAGGCACTGTGCTAAGTGTTTCACAATTAATATCTCATTTGATCCTCACAACAACCCTCAGATGAGGAAACTGTGGAAAACAGAAGTTAAATGACTTGCCCATGACCACACAGCTAGTAAGCATCTGAGGTCAAATCTGACCCTGGATCTTCTTGACCCCAGGTCCAGCATTCTATCCACTGCACTGCCGCTGCCTATTTAGAATATGTAGGGAGGAGGTAAGAAGAGGAAAATCACAAATATCTGGATGCTAACAGAAGTTGTGGCCTCTGGAGAATAGTGCTATAATATCTAAATTTCATTATTATTTGTTAATATTTTTAAATACTAACTTTATCATCTTATACAGTCACTTGTTAGGCTATTATTTAGCTTTTCAAGTGTTTCTGCTTTGTAGGAGATTAAACATAAGGACGATACCTCCTTCTCTGTGTCCTTTACACCACCTAGAACAAAACCTTGTGTATAGTAGCCACTTAATAAATATTTAACTTCCCTCTCTTTAAACTATAATTTAAGATTTCTTTTATTTTAAACCTGTTACTTTGGTTTGCATAGCTGAAATGTATAAGCCTCATTTTGAATAATTTTAGAGATTGATTTAAATCTTAGATATGCCCTATTATAAATCATTAAAATGTAATTGATTTGGTTACTCCAGGATGGACTTTATTTGGTTCTATAAAATGATTAAACTAGAAAGCTGAATACTTTTTCCATAAATAGTGGGTTAACTGGTTCCATCAATTTTGAACTGAAAAAACTGTAGGAGAGTCAAGTGAAACCTAAAACCTAAGTGCCAAACTTCACATGAAAATGTTCAGCAACACAAAGAGGAGGTAATCAGTCAGATGAGAGGGGAGAAATAGGTGAAATTTATTCACTCCACCCAGAACACAAACATTGTATCCTTTATTTTATATTCCTTATCTTCCCCTAATTTTCATATTCTTGAGTGAAGAGAGAGCTGTCCTGACCATGACTCAGAAGACCTGTGTTCAAGCCTTGCCTCTGTTACAGGCAGACCTGTAGTGTGACCCTGAGAAGGTCACTGAACCTTCCAATGCTGAATGCATCTCTCTAAAATTTACAGAACAGTTGGTGATCTGAATTGGTAAACTGAGTTTGATCTTCTCTCAAGACACAGATCTTGGGGTGGCTAGGTGGCACAGTGAATAAAGGACCAGCCCTGTAGTTAGGAGACCTGAGTTCAAGTGCGGCCTCAGACACTTAACACAAAAACTAGCCGTGTGACCTTGGGCAAGTCACTTAACCACAATTGCCCTCCAAAAAGCAAAAAAATAAAATAAAAAGACACAGATCTTAACAAAATAAAATACTAAAGTTACAATGTCCTACCCATTTCCTACCTTTTTTTTCTTCCCTCTCCAGAACAGAGTGAAGCAGAATAGAACCCAATTACCATCCTTTCTACATGGACCCATTCCCCTGGTGCTAATCCACTGTTCTGCTTCTACAACTATTCCAACCTACACTAAGTAAAAAAAAAAAAAAAACTAAAAGTAAGTTTTTCTGTAGTACTCCCCAAGACTCTTATCACAAGGTCAGACAAGGCAGTATTGATCACATGCTCAAATGGTATCAGTAGGAATTAATGGAGACAAAAAGTTATGTTGGTCAAAAGATAATGGTTTAGGGGCGGCCGGGTGGCTCAGTGAGTAAGAGCACCGGCTCCAGTGTCGAAATGACCTGGGGATCAAATCCGGGCACAGATACTTAGCACCACACCCAGAAATAACTGGCCGTGTAACCTTGAGCAAGTTACTTAACCCTGATTAAAAAAAAAAAAAGATAATGGCTTAGGGGAGTCTGAGAAACTCTGCAATCTACATGTTCTTATTAAACACCTTTCAGAATAAAGGAACATGTTGCCTTAAACCTTGTGAATCCATTTTACAAAAACTCAGTAGGTCTGTGAATTTAAAAAAATGTTTTACAATCTAGACTTTCAAGCAGTACTAACATTTCTCATTAAATAAATAAATGAGGCAGCAATCCACATATGATTCACCAGCTCTGACACTTTTTAATACCAAAGACACATACTGTAAGAACACAAATAATAATAACAGTTCACATTTCTGTAGCACTTTAAGGGTTACTAAACATATTTCTTTCCTCTAAAGTATGTAGTGTGAATATTAGCCTTATTTTACAGATGGGGAATCTGAAGCTTGTAGTAAATGAATAATGTATACCCAAGATCACATGGCTAATAAGTGTCAGAGGAGGGATTTGAACCCATTTTCTGACTTAAGTCAGGGCTCTTTTTTAGCATTCTATACCAAAGAGATAACAAGGAATGAAAATGAAAATATAGGCATATGTACATCTGTGAAATTTGGGGGTGGGGGAGATAGTAGAAGGTAAGTTCCTTAAGGACCAGACACCATCTTACTTTTCTATATGTATCCCCAGTACCTTACCTTGCACACAGTAGGCACCAAATAAATGCTTGTTGATTAAATGACAGGTCCCAGAATTGGGGTTATTTTTGTCATTTTCATATAGGCAAAATTTTTCTAACCCAGAGTTTACTATTGAAAGATTTTATTAAAAGCTAAAGCCATCATTAAGAAACAATTAAACAGGCCCATTCACATATGTATTGCACATCCAGATTCTAAAGGAAACTAAATCTGAAACAAGGCTTCTAGAAAAGTAAGCTTTAGAAGAGTTCAGGAGAGTTCAGCTCCTATCAAATAAAAATTTGAAAGAGAAGATGGAATATTAAACATTTTCCCCCTACTGTTAGGTTGCAGTTTAGTTTTTAAATGTGGTACAGAGGAACATTTAGGCCATTTGATATAAAGGAATATTAGTACCCAATAGTGTAGTACAATAGAAACAGAACTTCACCTCAAGTCAAAGGGCCTGGGTTTATTATTATCTACATGAACAACCTACTCTAGGCCTCAGTCTCTTCATCTGTAAAATGGAGCCACCAGACAAAACTATTTCTAACATTTTTTTCCAACTATAATCCTACAGAACAAGTTGCAGAATCATAATTATCCAAATTCTCAAAGAATTGAATAATACATAGTGCTGGTGTCTCTTGGGATTTCAGCATTTGCAAGGCCTTGTCTATCTAAATCAGCAGGAATACAAAAGGAAGGATGAACATGGGTAAAAATTATTAGAATCCTTTTTTCTAGGAAAAAAATTAACTATTCTTATCTGTGAATAATCTTTTCTTGCTGAAATAGAAGATGAATGCTGAAGAATTAGCATATCCCATGAATTTTTAATTTAGTTTCATGCTTGGGTGATGGTCTGTGATATCAGATTGTATCAATAGCACTTACATAGAAAAGAATCTATTAACATAACATATGGTAGGCACTTAAAAGCAATTACAATTCAAGCTGAAATAAAGTTCTCATTCTCATAAGGATATTCTCAAAATGTATCTCTAAAATTTTGTTATAGTAATTTATTTTTTTTTAATCATGAATTTCCACACTTTAATTCTTTAGACCAGTGTCACTAAAACAGACTGAAACTGATACAATAAGCAATAAATCTAAGTCATTTACAGGCACTCAAATACTGAGTTGTACTTCAGTAAAATAAGTATATTAAAGTAGAAAATTTAGGTTCTGAAATAAAAGAAAAAACAGAGCAGAGGAAAAAAATGGCAATAGGAGAAAGCCTTTCGGCCAAATAGCCAATTAACTGGAGGGGTCCAGCAGTGCTAGAAAGGACCTTAGAAGGCAGGGAGACTTTTTGTTCTTCAGTTATTTCAGTCCTTTCTTTTCCAAATATTCATGACCCCATGGGGATTGGGAGGGGTTCTTGGCAAAGATAAAGAAGTGGTTTGCCATTCCCTTCTCCAGATCATTTTATAGATAAGGAGACTGAGGCAAACAGGGTTAAGTGACTTTCCCAGGAGTCACATAACTAGTAAGTGCTTGAGGTCACATTTGAACTCAGGTCTTTTTAACTCCAGGCCTGATAGTGGAGTTTAAAATCACAAAAGAAATTTCCACACACATACACATACTAAAGCAGAATGTGCTAAATATTCAGGATAATGCAATTATTTAACAAAAATATGTTTTATTTTTAACTTAGACTAACTGGCAGCTTAGATCATACCAAATGACTATAAAAGGAAATTTATAAACACAGGTCATCACTGTGAGATGATCTGTGAGAGAACTTTAGAGCTAAGGGGGAAAGGGCACATTTTCAACAAACATTTCTCATAGACAAAATTATAGTCTCTTAAAAAATCCATAGGACTGGCATTGTTTCTTCTCTGAATATGAGACAAAAATTTTGGAACATGACATAAGGTTGCATGCCTTTCGATAAGATAAAAAGGAGTTGCTAATCCTTTTCTTAACATTTCCAGAGATGAGAATTCCACAAATTCCTCCCTACTGTAATCCAGTTCTAGCATTCAATTTCTTTCTCTCATGAAGTTCTTCCATAGTTCAGAATCAGAATGACATCACTTTTAGGGACCATAAAGAGCATCTGGCTCAACTCCCACATTTGACATAGAAGGCAGCTGAGGCCAAAGAGATTAAAGTTGTCCAGTATTGTGGAGTTACTTGGTAGGAGAGCCAGGCCAGGATTTAGTACGCAAAACTCGTGCCTCTATCCTACAGGGCCTCCTGCACACAATGAGCTGACCATAGGGACATAGACTTAATGCTAGAAGAGCCCTTCAAGGTCTCCCAGACCAGCCTCTTCATTTTATGGATGGGAAAACTGAGTCCCAAAGATGTCCAGAGACTTGCCCAAGGTCAAAGAGACAGTAAGTGTCAGGGTCAGGATTTAAACACTGGTCATTGTACTCCAAACCAAGTGCTCTTTGTAATGCACCACCATCTTCCTCTCGCTATGTGTGATAGACACATCTGTATAACCCTCACAACATAGGATATGAATTCATTCTACTTTTGTCATATGTAAAAAAAACTCAGCTTCTCATAACTTTATTAATATAGGCACAATGACCTAAATGGGGAAGCCTGGCTAGTCTTAGATAGTAATGTCTTTTTTCAAATGGCTGTACAGACCCCAGCCAAGTTCAAAGAATCATTTAGGCCAAATGCAGATGCTGAGCTATTTCTGCTTCAGCTAAAATAAAGTCATTTTTAAAATGATGCCTACTTTGAAAACTGCTGAGATGATTTTTTTAAAGCAAAGAGAAGTAAAGGAATTTGTCCTCACTTAGACACAGCTGGGGTTTTTTGTTTCTCTGTTGTTTAACTGTTTATTCTGCTTTTAGCCTATACAGTTCTTTGAACTTTATTTGAGTTAAGCAGTCCATATATAAATGGGCAAGACCAGCGGTGGAGAATCTGCAGCCTCCAAGTTTGGATTCAGTCAAAGGGCTGCACTTGAGGACTCAGAGGGCCACAAAGGGCCTCAAGGCTGCAGGTTCCCCACCCTAGACAAGACCAAGGCATAGGCTTAAGAGTTACATTCAGAAAATATCTAGTCCCAGGAGGCTCTACTATTTCCTGAATAACTCTGAACACATCACAACTTCACAAAATCAATTTGTAAAATCATTTGTAAACTGGGGATAATTAAGTCTGTCCTTTCTACCCCACAGGGCTATTTAAGGATTAATTTAAAATGCACCTCTCCGACACCTTTAAAATGCAAGCCAAATAAAAGGTACCATTACTACAGCTTTCTTCTTAAGGGTACATCAGAGTCACTAGTAATATCATGATCCAAATCCAGACCAAAAGTCCATGCCACACTCTGTCCAGAGAATGAGAAGTCTCCAGAGCTCCCACTATTCTGGAGGAGCCCATTACCAAGGGTTGCAACCTAGGTATTATCCATAACTCCTCATTTTCTCTCACCCTACATATCCAATCTGTTGCCTAGGCCTGTCAATTCTACCTTCCTAAGATCTTGAATATGCCTCCTTTTCTCTTCTGACACTGCCACTATCCTGGGGCAGACCCTTATCACCTCATGCCTAGACTATTACAATAGCCAACTCTCCCTGCATCAAATCTTTTTCACTCCAAATCCCTGTCCTCCACTGAGATGTCAAAGTGATTTTCCAAACATTCAGGACATACAATATCACACCCCTACTCAATAAACTCCAGTGCTATCACTACCAGTATTAAATACAAAATTCTTCATTTGGCATTTGAAAACCTTCATTACCATGCCCTCCCACACACACCCCTTTCCAGTCTTCTTATACCTCATACTCTCGACCCAAATACTATTCAATCCAAACAAGACAATCCATCTCCTATTCTAAGCATTTTCTCTGGCAGTCCCCAACACCCCAAATTCTCTCATTCCTCATCTTTGCCTCCTGAATTCCCTGGCCTCCTTCGAATCCCTGCTAGAATTATCTTCTACAGGAAACATTCCTAATCCCCCTTCATTCTAGTGCCTTCCTGCTGTTGATGATCTCCATTCTGTGGATAGCTTGTTTGTACCCGTCTGTATGTGGTCTTTCCCATTAGACCATCAGTTCCTTGAGAGCAAGGACTGTCTTCTTGCCTTTCTTTGAATGTCCAGTGCCTAGAATAGTGTCTGACACATAGTAGGCACTTAATACATGTTTACTGACTGACTAGAATTGTAGTCCCACACTTAAGGGATCATGGAGATTTCTCACTACCTTCCCTTATAAATAGATTAGAAAGGTCAGTGTACACTTTATACTGATACTTGTTTCTGCATTTGCAGTAGAGTGGGGCATATGATCTATAAAATTTTAAATTTGATTTTGTCTTTTAATTTTTATTATTTGTATTTTGAATATATAATTAGAGGAAACATGCTGGAATTGAATTGCTAAGGCAGAGTCAGAACTCTCCTCAGGTCCTTGGAGGTCTTCCACAGGCCTCTGTTGTCATATATAACACCTGTGAGACTGTTTCAAAGGGTCTCATGTTACTGAACAGGAAACCAACAAGATTATAGTGAGACCCTGAAGACTTAGAAAGTATAGATAAGAATAACAGCTAAGGGCCCTGTAAATTCACACTAGCCAAGAAGGCTGATAAGGATAGCATTTACTATTGCTACAGAAGATTATAGCCAACCCTTGAGAAAGTAGTTTTATCTGAAAACTCTCAGATAAATATCAATATGTTTTACATCCCTGTGGCATCTATTAGTAGTAAATACAATAAATAAATATCGTGCCATTTTCACATCAACTCTCAATATAAAAATTATTTATTCTTATAAGATCCCACGAAGTCAACAGAAATTAAGTGCTATCTTAAAGCTAATTTTATTCTGTGAGATGCATTAATTCTCAAGCCTGACACTAAAGGATCATCTGCATACATTTAATTCATATTCAGAAAGTGTGCATAAAGGATAGAGAGTTGGCCTTGAAGCAGGGAGGCCTGGGTTCAAATTCCATATCTGACACAAGACTGCATGACTCAGGGCATGCCCTGGGCAACTTCCAGTTAGCTAGTCAACTGGCATTCATCACACATTTACTGTTACTGAGGATATAAAGAAAGGCAATAAACAGTCCCTTCTCTCAGGAAGCTCACAATCTAATGGGGGAAACAACATGCAAACCACTACATACAAATAAGATACATAGGGGATAACTTATAGAGATAACTTACAATAGAGGGAAGGGGTAAGGGAAGCCAGGAGGCAGAGATGAGGAGGGAATAAGGGTCAAGTATGGTGGAGGGCCGGGGCGGCTAGGTGGCAAAGTGAATACAGCACCAGCTCTGGGGTCAGAAGGACCTGAGTTCAAATCCGGTCTCAGACGCTTAACACACACACACACACACACACACACACACACACAAAACTAGC